>NC_080177.1:43531351-43862795 GCF_950295315.1 Erinaceus europaeus | reverse complement strand
GAGAAGAGAAATATGAACAAAAGGCAACCAAACCAAAACAAACAGAAATCAGCGTTATGATTTGTAATCATAGACTCAGGAAGTGTCTCCAAGAGCCAGGCTTTCATTCATCAACTTCATACCCACTGTGAAATCACTCCAAGTCTAGCTGAGAACCAAGTCAGGCTGTCAGGGTGAAATGTCTCATTCTCTTGTCTTCTCACTGGTGTATTATCATGTTTCATTACCTTCTTGAGACAAGTATATCCTTCCCTAGTCACTATCTTTTTTCTCAGATAGGAATAGGCAGAGCAGCAGTGAGAGAAAAGAAAAAGCAGAAGGAGGTGGAGAAAGAGAGAAGGGAGCACAGTGCTGATGTTACCTTTGATGCAGTGGGGACCAGATTTGAACCTGGGTCATGTTCCTGGCAAAGCAGGACACTATTAAAGTGAATTATTACACTGGCTTATTATTTAATTATTTAAGATAGAGAAAGAGATGGAGAGAAGGGAGGAAGGGGAGAAGGAGAAATGGAGAGAGGAAAAAGAGAGGAAGAGGTAGAGGGAATGAGGGAGAGAAGGGGAGTGAGGGAGAGAGAGGGAGTAAGGGAGAGAGAGGGAGTGAGGGATAGAGAGAGGGAGTGAGGGAGCAGGAGTGAGAGGGAGTGAGGGAGAGAGAGAGGGAGTGAGGGGGAGAGAGAGGGAGTGAGGGGGAGAGAGAGTGAGGGAGAGAGATAGGGAGTGAGGGAGAGAGGGAGGGAGTGAGGGAGAGATAGAGGGAGTGAGGGAGAGATAGAGAGAGAGAGGGAGTGAGGGAGAGATAGAAGAAGAGAGAGGGAGTAAGGGGAGAGAGAGGGAGTGAAGGAGAGAGAGAGGGAGTGAGGGAGAGAGAGAGGGAGTGAGGGGGAGAGAAAGGGGGAGTGGGGGAGAGAGAGAGGGAGTGAGGGGGAGAGAGAGGGAGTAAGGGAGAGAGAGGGGGAGTGAGAAGGACAGAGAGGGAGTGAGGGAGAGAGAGAGGGAGTGAGGGAGAGAGAGAGGGAGTGAGGGAGAGAAAAAGAGGGAGTGAACAAGGTAGTGAGGGGGAAGAGAGAGAGGGAATGAAGGGGAAAGACAGAGGGGGGGAGGAGGAGGATTTTCAGTAAGATGGGGGGCAGGCTCAAACCTGGGTCACAGACATAACATAGAAGCCAAGTGAGTTATTTTGCCTGCCCATTTTTGTCTTTTTTCTTATAAAGTGACCACCAGTCACTTATAAAGTTTTAAGTGACCACCCAGCAGAAATCTTATTTGTTAAACGCAGAAACAAGAATTCCTCTATCCTACTTCTTCTTCTTCTAGTGTACTTCTCTGCATATGGTTTTCTTTGGAGTTTGGTCTGACCTCCTAGTGATATGCTGGTCCTCAGCTTCGCAGAGGAAACTAGAGTTGGAGCCACTAAGTCAGCTTCCCTCAGTCAGCATGGTCTTCAACTACAACATCTCCTCCCCTTAGTCTTTCCTTAGACTTCTTTTAGAAATATTACCTAAAGAATTGAAGTCATAAATCTGAAAATCCCTATTTTTTTCAATTTAAAGGTGATATACTGTTACTGTTTTAATTTTATTTTAATTTATAGTACTTTCACTTTTTCTCCTGTAAAGGTATAAATAAGAAGACAGCTTGTTTTGTTATTTTTTCTTTCTTACCTAAAATTCTCCTATGAATTGGCAAAGGGGATGGACTACTTGAGCATAGCCACAGAATTATTATAATGGATAGCAAAATAAGATATGCTGAAACTCAAGGGGTTTAATTTATTTTTGCTTTATTCAGTAACATTATTTCAGAAAAGCACCAGTAATTGGGACAGAAGTTTTTACCAACAGGGATCCAGAATACTCCCTACAAGTTGATTTCTGAAATCCATTTTACTCTTGCAGAGTGCTATAACCCAGGTGAGAAAGGCCAGAGACAGAGGCAGAATTGCAATTGCCAGAGCAGAAGAGTTCATCCTGAATATTTAACTACTCTGGCACTTGGCCATTAAACACTAGGCCTTTCTTCTCAACTCCTGATATATACATTTGTAAAGGAGGTTAATGATAGTGTCATACATATACCCTTACAGTAAGAGCCAAATAACAATTTCCATGATAAGCCTTTACCTTTTTTCTTTTCTGCAACTGAAGATTTAAGACAGCAATTTTATCTACAACATCAAAGCCCTGAATTTATTTTTGGCTTTCTCAAAGAAATGTGTACCCATTTAACTTTGTGAGAGAATTTTTTTTTCTTTTCTAGTACACTACAGGTTTTAATTAGCTAGGCAATTTTCCTTTCTCTAAACCATCAAACTCTGGCCATTGCCAAAGGTTAGGAGCTAGATAAAATGGAACCCTGGTCAGACACAGGAAGGCAATGTCAGAGTCTTGGTGCAAGCAACAGTTGCCAATAGTCTGGGTTAGTAATAACTATATGCATATTATTTTAAAGACCTATTAGCATTTTCCATTAAAAGGAAAATTGCATGAGTAAAAAGGATATCTTGGCAGTAATATTTAGAAGGTGATGGAAAGGGTATTTTTCATCATTGACTTTCAGAAGCAGCTTGATATCCAGATGTTGACCTTCAAGCTGCCTCTCCAGGCCCTCGGGCTTTTACTGGCCTTTCCTAGCATTCTCTGTCCACTAGCCCTTTCCTCTCCAATCCAGCCCCTGAGCATCCTCTGTGCTCTCAGAAGAGCTGACTCACAGATTTTTCTTATTTTTTATTATTACTTTTTTAAATTAGTGATTTAATATTTATTTACAAAATTATGAGATAACAGGGATATAATCCCACACCATTCCCATCACCAGAGAATTCTGTGTCCCCAGTCCCTCCACTGTGAACTGTAGTCGTTTTCCCAAGGTCATAGATGTGGGTTGACTATTATTTCTATGGCTATTTGTCTATATTTATATATATACATATATATATAGTTGCCCTTTTTTCCTATAACCTTTCCTTTCTTCCTTCATAAGTCTCACCTGTACCTGTCACTACTTCTGAATGTCTCCTTTTCTTTTTCTCTCTCCAGGTTCAGCTCAGAGTCCTCTGTTCATTTTTCCCCTAAAGTTTCTCCATCTCTAGGTGCATGTAACAGAGTTCTTTATGGGGTGATGAAGGTAAGAGTTCTGACTTCTGTAATTCCTTCTCTGATGGACATGGACAGTGACAGCTTGATCCATACCCCCAGTCTATTTCTACTTTTCCCTTGTGGGGTAGGGCTCTGGAGAGGTGAGGTTCCAGGACATGTTGACAAGGTCTCCTGTCCAGAAAGGACAAGATAGAGTCAAAGTAACATCTTCTACTTGGTAGCTGAAAAGCATTAAGATATAAATCAGGCCAAAGTGTTTAATAAATAGGAAACAAAATTTAAGGATAGAGCAAATGAGATAGGGGGTCCTGGGGTGGAAAGAAGCAAGGAAGTCTATTTTAGGTATGGTCTTAGGGGCTCATTAGTAACTTTTATCTAAGCTTAGATAAAAAAAAAAAAGGTTTCTAACATGCAAGTGAACTACATATATTGTCTGGGAAGATGGTGTCAGAGATGAAAATAGAACTAGAAAGCTAGATTAGGGCAGAGAGTAGCTCCCAAACTTGAAGAAAATATATAAATACAATTAACTGTTTACCCCATCAATCTGACCCAGGGATATATATATTTATTTATTTATTTATCACAGGAGCCTGTATAACGTCTAAGGCCCTCAGTTTGAGGTTGCAGTCTTTGATCACAGATGGAAACATTCTAGGCTGCACTCATTTCTGCACCAGTCTTCCTTGAGTGGTACAGTAATCTGACACAGTTTACCTTCAGAGAGTGGGGCAGTCCTTACCTACTTTATAGTGAGGGTAAGGTCCTTGAGAGGACCACAAGAGGGTGTATGATGACACTTCTTTTCGGGGCCACTCTCTCCTTCTCCCGCAGGGTGTCCTCCAGGGGAAAGGTAACGGGCTGGTTCTTTCTCACTCACGACAGGGGTGACACGAAGTAAAAGACACCAGGGGACTCTTAGCGTGAATCTAGAATCTGAGTCCTTGAGTCCCAGAATCCTAGAGTCCGTTTATTTGCAACGTGGACATGAGTTAAATAGAAAAGCAATGAAGTTAATTATTGTTGAAATATGACAGAAATTACAGGTTTCTTAACAGTCAGCATGCTCCTAAGGTAGGGGGCTGGTATAATAGGAATTGATGAGATATAAGACAGTTATTCTCCATAACACAAGCAACTTAATTATCCAAAGGTATTTGAGAGAAGCATAGGGGTTAAACCCGTAGGGTGAGACAGAGAGAAGATGGATATCAAAAGGCCATATAGTTTGGCATTTCTCTTGTCTGGGGTCTGAGGCGTGTGATGAAGTGTGTGATAAGGTGTGTTCTTCTGTGACCAGAAGGTGACTTTGAATGAGTGAATCTGCGGCCATGTGGCCTGCAGTTAATGGAGGGAAGTACTGGGGTATCTGTGGGCCTGAGAGTCAAGAAGGAAAGAACCAAGTCTGAGTTTCCCCCCTTAAGCTCACCTCGGTTGAGAGAGACTTACCAAGAGGTTATCTTCTCAGACCTCCATCCAAAGATGGGGGTGGTTCTCCCTAAGCTCTATCAGGCTCACACATGTTCCCAACAATTTCTGACTGAAGTGACTAGGGATGGTAGAGAGAGGACTCTATTAGAGGATTAGGTCCATACTATCTATAGGGGAATCCAAGGATTCCCTGACTAGAGCTCCAGATGATGTGGTGGCCTGGTATTAACCAAAAAGGCCATCATTAATTGAGCCAGACTCTCGCCCTTATCCAGCTTTTGTAGTCCTTTCTTTATCCAATGAGCTTAGACTTTCTCCTGGTTGTTAAAACAAGCATTGAGTGTAATTTATTGTATCCAGACTGGCATTTAGTTTAATGCGATCTAACCTCAAGTTAGGGATAAAATAGACCTAAAGTTTTAGTGTGGTCTAAGTTAACCTTAAGTTTTACTGCATTTACTTGTTTGATAATTTTAATAAAAGTTGTCATAGGGACAATAATTATCCTTTACCATATATATTTTATTTTTGCCAGTATATTTCTTCACCAAACATTGTATACAATAGACTCTCTACTTTTGGAGACTCTGGTTTTGAAGTTCAGATTGGGTGTCTGACAAGTGAAAATTACCACAAGGAAAAATCCACTGGTGCAAACTTGGTTTTGTTTCCCAAGACTGCCTTTTGGCTCTGTCTTTCTGTGGTACCTTCAGGAGGGTTCACTGCCCTGAAGTTTAGTACAGATCTTGTAGGAAAAAAGATACTCATGACATCAATCTGGCTGGTAGGACAACTTTGGAGAAAATATTTTCATAGTAGCATATGTCGTCTGATTCCCTTTTGCATGCCCTGTGGCTCCCTTAGAGTTAAGGATGAAACTACTAAGTTCAATCACCAAATGGCTCAAATGCCTTTTGTTTGGAGCTTTACAAATCTCTTGAAATTTAGTGAAAGTTTCACAAACTGCTTCTAAGCTGGGTTGTCCCATAGTAAAAACAACACAATGCTTTATTTCTTTGTTTATATATACAATAGCACAAGGAAAACAATAAATTAGGGCCTCTGGGTAAAAGCCTTGTGCCCCTGGGAGTGGTGTAAAGTTATTACCTACGAAAGGCAAAGGTTTAGATGCTATGTTCACTAAAAACAAAAAAAATACTGAGTTCAGAGACCAAAGAAGTGCACAGTGAAATGTCTGAAAATTTATAACTCAATATCATTAGATAATTGAGTGGTATTCATCACAGATTTACTTATCATTTTCTTGATCATGAATTGTTTTCTTTAATCTGCCTCCCTAGATTGCAAGTATCCCATAGACAAGTCTTCTTAACCTCCTTGACAAGTCTCATAACATCAATGTCAACTTCCCAAGTGAAAAGATGGATATCCTGCTACTAAAAAAATGACTTCCCCCAAGCCCAGTTATTTACACCTGTTTACATTCTTTTAAATGGAGTATTATCCCATTCAAAATGTCCCAATCAAAGATCCATACCAAATGTAGATATGCCATTTTCTGCTTCATTAGTAGAGTATCTGTTAATTATCTAGTTTCTCTACTATTGTCTCTAGAGGCAGAGCAATTGGTGTCTTAATTGAAAGTTGACTATATATTTAGAAGAGAGATGTGTTCATATCCAGAAGTGTGTAGCCTCCAGGGCTAAGGAAGGACCATACTCTGAAGTCAAAAGCAGCTTCAGAGACTTTATGATGCATGGGAATTATATAAAACTTGAATTTCATTGAAATTCATTCATTCAGAGCTTCTTTGTACCAAGGAAGATGTACAGTTAGCCAAAGACTCATGAAAAAAATTCTCATCATTATTTATTATCATGGAAATGTTTACCAATAATTAATACAAATCTTGAGATACCACCTCAGCTCTATGAGAATGGCCCACATCAAAACTGCCAAAGACAATAAATACTGAAATACAAAATGTATACAAGTATGTGGGTCCTCACACCCACACCAAAGTTCTGTACCTTCTTCCATAGCCACTAAGTTCTCAAAAATTCTAAGAGACAGTTTTTGTTACTATTTTTTTTTGTAAATTTACTTGCTTTAGTTATTTAACTAAAGTTAATTATACTCTACATATGAGTGAAACTAATCTGGTAGTCGTCCTTCATATCCTTGCTTACTACATTTAGCATAATCTCCACCAGTAATATATTTGGTTCCAGATGATACAATATCATCGTTGTAACTGCAGGGTAGTATTTTACTGAGTGTTTATATCTCAGTCATCAATGGGCATTTAGATTGCTTTCATACATAGACTATTATAAATAGTGCAGCTATGAACACATGACTACATATATCCCTTTGAATTAATATTTTCTTTATTATTACTATCATTTATTTCCCCTTTTGTTGCCCTTGTTTTATTGTTGTAGTTATTATTGATGTTGTTGTTGTCATTGTTGGATAGGATAGAGAGAAATGAAGAGAGGAGGGGAAGACAGAGAGTAGAGAGAAAGACACCTGCAGACCTGCTTCACCATCTGTGACAAGACTCCCCTGCAGGTGGGGAGCTGGGGCTCAAACAGGGATCTTTATACCAGTCCTTGTGCTTTTTGCCAGGTGATCTTAACCCACTGCACTACCACCCAACCCCCTGAATTAATATTTTCATGTCCTTTGGATATATACCCAGGAGTAATAGCATTAAAGATTTTTTATTGATTGTTTTTTTTTTGTTTGTATAGTCAGAGGTCTTGTATATGTTAAATTTTACTAAGCCTGTGCTGACTTTTTCATTCAAACAGTGAGAGTGAGAGATATCAATGTTCAGGCTTCTCCCAGTGCCTTGGTACTCCCACGTGGTACTTGGACTTGAATATGGGCCAACTTGATGGCAAGGTAGCTGTCCTTTCCAGTGAACTATCTTAGTGGCCTATTAAAGGATTTTGTGTGAAACCAGTCAGTGGCCTTCAAGAAGGGAGGGAGGGGGAACATCCTTCCATTTCTTCTAAGTGCCATGCTATGCTTGTGGTTCTGTTAGAAACTCCAGATTCCAGGCTCCTGCCTTCTCCCATTTTACAGTAGTCTCTTTGCAGTGTTTCTGGGCTCCTGCCTGTCTGTTATGGCCACGTGAAGGGAATGGAGTCATATTACTGTAATTATCTGAGGTTCTGGGCAGTTTTTTGTGCATCAAATCCAGTAATATAAAACAGAAGAAAACCATTATGCCCTAAACCTAGCTGTTTATTTTCTCCCACACAGTATTTTCTGGGAAAAGGAGACTGTGGTAACCTGAGAATGGGACCAGCCAATATCTTTAAGTCTGAAAGCCATGAAGAATCCCCAGCAGAGACAATCCACAAAGTGGGAACTTTTAACAGGGATATTAATCAAGTGTTTACATTTATGTACACATGAGTGTCCTCTTCTTTCTCAATCCCTTTTTTCATCATTTAGCACTAAAATATCAAATCTAGAAAATGCTTGTAGAAAAAAGTATAACATTAGAATTATACGATTTTGTTTGGAGTCAGGGAGATAGACAGTGGTAGGGCACAGAGTCTGCATGTAAGAGGTCCCAGGTTCTATATCTAGATCATTAGTAACATGAGCTCTGCTTTGGTTAAAGAAGAAGAAGAAGAAGAAGAAGAAGAAGAAGAAGAAGAAGAAGAAGAAGAAGAAGAAGAAGAAGAAGAAGAAGAAGAAGGAGAAGGAGAAGGAGAAGGAGAAGGAGAAGGAGAAGGAGAAGGAGAAGGAGAAGGAGAAGGAGAAGAAGAAGAAAAAGGAGGAGGAAGGGCAGGAGGAGGAGGAAGTTCTGGAGGAGGAAAAGAAGGAGGAGAAGAAGGTCAGGAAGAACAAGAAAAAGGAAGAAAGAAATATAAGATTTTGTGAAACCCAGTGAGAAAAACATATAAAGTGCCTAACTCATAGGAATTTCTCAAAAAATAGTTACTGTTGAGTAAGTTTTTACTTTTCTTCCTTTATTTTTTTATAATTCTTATTAGTGATTTAATAATGATTGACAAGATTGTGGTATAAGAGGGGTACAATTCCATACAAATCCCACCACCTTCTTCCTTTTCTTAGAAATGTTCTTTGTGGTTGCAATTTTTTATTTTATTTGTTTATTTTCCATTTTTATTTCTTTATTGGGTGACCAATGGTCTATAGTCAACAGTAGAATACAGTAGTTTGTACATGTGTAATATTTCTCAGTTTTCCACATAACAATTCAGCCCCCACTAGGTCCTCCTCTGCCATCATGTTCCAGGACATAAACCCTCTCCCCTAGCCCAGAGACTTTCACTTTGATGTAACACACCAAATTCAGTCCAAGCTCTGCTTAGTGTTTTCTCTTCAGATCTTGTTTTTCAACTTCTGTCTGTGAGTGAGATCATCCTATATTCATCCTTCTCTTTCTGACTTAACTCATTTAACATGACTCCTTCAAGCTCCATCCAAGATAAGGTAAAGAAGGTGAATTCCCAATTTTCAATAGATACGTAGTATCCCATTGTGTATATAGAACACACTTACTCAGCCACTCATCTGTTGTTAGACACCTGGTTTGCTTCCAGGTTTTGGCTTTTACAAATTGTGCTGCTATTCATAGCATGTTCACATAAGTATGCACAAATATTTTTGCATGGGAGTATATGGTTCCTTAGAGTGTATCCCCAGGAGAGGAATTGCAGGGTCATAGGGTAGGTCCACTTCTAGCCTATTGAGAGTGCTCCAAATTACTTTCCACAAGGGTTGAACCAATTGACATTCTCACCAGCAGTGCAGGAGGGGTCCTTTGTCCCCACAACCTCTTCAGCATTTGTTACTACTATCTTTTCTGATGTATGATATTCTCACAAAAGTGAAGTAGTATCTCACTGTTGTCTTTATTTGCATTTCTCTAACAATCAATGACTTGGAGCATTCCTTTATTGAGGGATTAATATTTTTACAGTTGACAGTAAATACAAGTTTATACATACATAACATTTCTCAGTTTTCCACATAACAATGCAGCCCTCACTAGGTCCTCCGTCATACTTTTCTAGGACCTGTACTCTCCCCTGCTACCCACCATAGGGTCTTTTACTTTGGTGCAATACACCAACTCCAGTCCAGGTTCTCCTTACTGTTTTCTCTTCTGGTTTTGTTTTTCAACTTCTGCCTGAGAGTGAGATCATCCCATGTTCATCCTTCTGTTTCTGACTTATTTCATTTAACATGATTTCTTCAAGTTCCATCCAAGATGGGCTGAAAATGGTGAAATTTCCATTTTAATAGCTGAGTAGTATTCCATTATGTATATAGATCACAATTTGCTCAGCCACTCATCTGTTGTTGAACACCCGGGTTTCTTCTAGGCTTTAGCTATTACAAATTGTGCTGCTGTGAACATGGGTATACACTAATCATTTTTGGATGGGTGTGTTGGGTTCCTTAGGATATATCCCCAGGAGAGGAATTTTCAGGGTCATAGGGTAGGTCCATTTCTAACCTTCTGGGAATTCTCCAGACTGCTGTCTACAGGGGTTAGACCAACTGACATTTCCACCAGCAGTACAGGAGGGTTCCTTTGTTCCCACAACCTTTCCAGCATTTTTTGCTGCTACTTTTTCTGATGTATGTCATTCTCACAGGAATGAAGTGGTATCTCATCATTGTCTTTATTTACATTTCTCTGACAATTAGTGACTTGGAGCATTTTTTTTCATGTTTGTTGGCCTTTGGATCTTTTCTGTGGTGAATATTCTGTTCATATCATCTCGCCATTCTTGGATATGGTTTTTTGTTGCTGAATTTGGTGAGATCTTCATATATATTTATTAGTAACATCTTGCCTGATGTATCTCTCTTATCCTATGGTTCTTGTATTTCCTTTTTATAAATAAAAATTATTTTAAAAAAACTTTCAACTTCCCCAGCCTTCAAAATGCATGCAAACAGAGTTTTAGGGCTTAAAGGATCTGAAGTTCATTTTTATTCTTTAACTGAGGCAACAAGAATACCCTAAAAGTTGTCATGTTCAAATGTTGGGTAGAGTTCTGGCTGTATGTGGTTCCAGCGTCACCTTTAGTGGAAGTTTCACATCCCCACAAGCCTCCTCAGATCTCAGTGCAGTTGAGGTAGACAGTTTGGTGTAAATTCTGAGTTGTCCTCAAGTTCCTAGTGACCTTTGTACAAGTTCAATCTCAGGGCAGCCCTAAACCTAGGGACATGTGGTGAAGGAGTATAGAGCACAAATGCTTGTTTCTTCTTACAGGCCATTATTTCTCTAAGTGTTTACTGTAAGTTTTTTCATTTAAAACTTCCTGAAAGTTTTCATAATCTGGTAATGTCCAGTCCACTCTATACCTTTTTTAAAAAAACCAGAGGCTAGAGAGATAGTTGAGTCTGTTAGAGCACCAGCTAACAGGCCTTGGGCCCTAGAAATCCCATAGTCCCCAGTAGAAACTTATGGCAGAACTAAACAGTTCTTTACTCTCCTTCCACCACTACACCTGTCTGTTTCATACACACACCAAGTAATAAATAAATAAATAAACCTATATTAAATTTTTTAATCTTTCATGTTTACTGGCTATTATGGGGAAAGAGATACATACTTTTAAACATTTGGTCATTGTTAATAGATATGTATTTAATGATTTTAATACTACATAGGTGAGAAAAGTTTAAAATATGAATGTATAAAATAAAATTTAAGATTTAAGACAAATCTTAAATTGGAGTTTGAACACTGAAAAAAGATAGAAACAGAATGACTAAAAATCCATATATCTGAATTAAGTATTTAATATATTTTTTATTTTAAACTGAACTATATTGCCATGTCTCCACAATTCCAGCATAACCTTTTCTACAAAAGCTAAAATATTAGAGTGGGGTCAGATAGATCATCACTGGTAGAATGTGTTCTAACCATACATGAGGCCCTGGATTCAAGCTCCAGTATGACATAGGAGTACTACAGACAGCACTGGGCCTACTCCACTGATGATGAAGTAATATTGTGTCATTTTTCCTATTTCAGTGTCTGTCTCTCCTTTTCTCCTCTTTCTCACACTCCTCTCTCTCCTCTTCCCTCTCTCTAAAATAATAATAAATGAATCAACCCAAGAAAACCATTCAGTGACATTACAATGGTGCTAAGCCCTGGGTTCATTCCTAAGTACCACAAAAAAAAAGTTACTTTTTTTTTTATGTTCAGAGTGAGTGTTATGATACTAGGTTATTTAAAAAAAAAATAAAGCAATGTCAAGTTCTAGTTTTTAAAAAGTATATCTACTCCTGGTCCTGAGGATAAAAGGGATTAAACACTGCTGCATAAGGATACTAACTCAAGTGCTTGTTTTTTTTTTTTATTTATGAAAAGAAAACATTGAGAAAACCATAGGATAAAAGGAGTACAACTCCACACAATTCCCACCATCAGAACTCTGCATCTGATCCCCTCCCCTGATAGCTTTCTTATTCTTTATGCCTCTGGAAGTATGGACCCAGAGTCATTATGGAGTGCAGAAGGTGGAAGGTCTGGCTTTTGTAATTGCTTCCCCACTGAACATGGGCATTGACAGGTAGATCCATACTCCCAGCCTGTCTCTCTCCTTCCCTAGTGGGGAGGAGCTCTGAAGAAGTGGGACTCTAGGACACATTGGTGGAGTCATCTGTCCAGGGAAGTCTAGTTGACATCATGGTAGCATCTGGAACCTGGTGGCTGAAAAGAGAGTTAGTATATAAAGCCAAACAAGTTGCTGACTAATCATGAACCTAAAGGCTGGAATAGTGCAGATGAAGAGTTGGGGGGGGTCCCCATTTTGTCGATAGCTAGTAGGCCTATTATAGTTCTATTCCAAAGGGCCTGTGAATATACTAGGTTTTGTTTGTTTGTTTGTTTTCCCGAGTCTGAAATCTGATGTACAGGTGGATCTGAGTTATTGTCTGGGAAAATAAAGTCATGGCTGGAAAAAGGACCAGAAAGCTAGATCAGGGAAGAGAGTAACTCCCAAATATGGGAAAGGTGTATAAATATTGTTGACTGTAAAACTCATTGATTTGATCTGGGGGCCCAGATAAAATCAAATCAATGAGATGCTTGTTTTTTAAGTGGTCAGTTCATAATAAATAAATTAGAAAAAAACAGTTAATGGCTAAGACCCTAGCATCTGTCACTTTGTGGCTGTAGCTTTGTTTAGAAAGTCAGAGATTTTAAATCCACAACCTTGCTTAAATATAGACATATAGGAGATACTGATTTTAGTACTTCAAGACAGGAAAATGGGCCCATAAAATCACTGAGGAGAAATCAAATATTTTTATTACTTCTTGATTTTATAATACAGAAAACTCATTTTTTGTGGTTTCTGAACATGATCTCCAGAAAATATTGTCAGCAGTCTCTTGGGAGAGGGGATAAATGGAAGAAGGTGGTTAAAAAGGAAAAGAAAATGGAACAGAAAGCTACAGTGAAAGGAAAACACAAATGAAGCATTTAAGAAATTAATTTGTGCTTTAATCTTTTAGAGAGATGGAACATTTACTGATTTATTTTTATGCAAGAGATGAAGCCAAGTCCCACCCCTCTCCTTTTTCTACTTTTAGAATGGGGAGGAGTGAGACAAAGACAGAGACAGAGAATAAACATCTGTGGAATACTCCCTGCTACTTGTATGTGGTGCAGGGATAAAACCCAGAGCCTCACACTTGTGAGGCAATGCTCTACTACTGAGAATCTTCCTCTTTGTCCAAGCATTTTTTAAAATTTTTTAATTAAAAAATTTAAAGGTGGGTTGCATATCTGGTTAAGCATACATGTTACCATGTGCAAGGTTCTACTTTTAATAGCAATCTCTTTGTATTAATATGCTTATCAAAAATCTGAAGATCTAGTCAAAATGTAGATTCCAACCCAGTAAGTTTGAAGTATGTCCCAAGAATATGATTTGCTAGTAAGCTTGCAAGTGATATTTAAACAACAGACTGGAGATCTTTGGGGTCTTTTTGAGACTTTCTACCAAGTTATTGTATTTCAAGATGACCCTTGATCCATATTTGGAGCCAGTCACAGAACCACACTGATTTTGATTCTTTTATTTTTTAATATTTTTATATTTATTTATTTACTTATTCCCTCTTGTTACCCTTATTATTTTATTGTTGTAGTCGTTATTGGATAGGACAGAGAGAAATGGAGAGAGGAGGGGAAGACAGAGATGGGGAGAGAAAAATAGACACCTGCAGACCTGCTTCACTGCTTGTGAAGCGATTCCTCTGCAAGTGGGGATCCGGGGCTTGCACTGGTATCCTTAGGCAGGTCCTGGCGCTTTGCGCCACTTGCGCTTAACCCACTGCACCCCACACCTGATTTTGATTCTTCTAACAATCTGGTGTCTTCAGAGACAAACAGTAAATCAGCTATCACTTATCCACTGGCACACAGATTTATAATCTATCCCTCTAGTCATAGGGGTAAACAAAAACACATGAATTTTTCACTATCTTTCTCCATATATAGTCCATCTGAAAATTGAATGTATTGGGATGTAAAATTCATGAGACATTTTTGCATAGAATAATGTATTATAACTTTTCTGACAACCCAATATTAGCACCCCCATGCCAATCTTGCTATTGCTGCATTTACTATCTGGGTCAGGGCATCTTGCTATCCCCCAGAGCCCCCTGGTGCTGGGCTCTATCCACTGTCCCCTGAGACATAATCTGCAGGATGAGAAATGAGCATCTCAACTCAGCTAGGTCCTCTTAGCTCTAATATAAAGATCCTTTTAAAGAACTGATGAAAGTAATGGGTTCAATACCCATGCAATAGTAACATATGACTTATATATGTAGTTCAAGATTTTCTATTAGTCATAAAATAAAATAGTAGATACATCCATATATTTCATCTGTTATAAATAACAAATACACAAAAAATATTTTAGTCACAGTAATCAGGATATTAATAATGAGATGTACAATATACTTTGTACTATTCCAAGTCTTCAAAATCTAGCAGTAATTTATACATTTACACATACCACAGTTGATGCTACACAGTCTCAAGCATTCATCAGCCTTATGTGTTATTAACTATTGCATTGGACCATTAACTATACATCTCATATATTTCCCTGGAAAATATAAATACATATAAACTAGAACTTCTGGGGTTTTTATAGTTCTTAAAGTATATCCAAACTTCGTTAAAAACTTTTTTAGGGCCTTTTTTTTTTTCTTGCTTCGTGTGTTATTTCTTTTTCTTTTTTTTTAATTTTTTATTTAAGAAAGGATTAATGAACAAAACCATAAGGTAGGAGGGGTACAACTCCACACAATTCCCACCACCCAATCTCCATAACCCACCCCCTCCCCTGATAGCTTTCCCATTCTCTATCCCTCTGGGAGCATGGACCTAGGGTCATTGAGGGTTGCAGAAGGTAGAAGGTCTGGCTTCTGTAATTGCTTCCCCGCTGAACATGGGCGTATGGACCGACCAGTCAACGCCCATGTTCAGGGACTTTGTCTTTTTTTCAACTGATTTTGAATTAATTTTACCCAATATTATGAGGTTTAACTTCACTGTACTTATATAAGGTAAACGAAGTCTATACTTCATAGTGATGAGAATTCATATCACAAATATAATAAAAGAAATCAATAAATGAAACTTTTTTATAATTTTACAGTGGATTGATCAAAAAGATGGATTTTTACATTTTCACAGGACATTCTATTGGCTTCAGACTTGATTTATTAACTTCGTAAATATTGTCTCTAGACCAGATAGAAACAGAGAATTAGGGAGTCGGGCTGTAGCCCAGCGGGTTAAGCGCAGGTGGCGCAAAGCACAAGGGACGGCATAAGGATCCCGGTTCGAACCCCGGCTCCCCACCTGCAGGGGAGTCGCTTCACAGGCGGTGAAGCAGGTCTGCAGGTGTCTATCTTTCTCTCCTCCTCTCTGTGTTCCCCTCCCCTCTCCATTTCTCTCTGTCCTATCCAACAACGACAACAACAATAATAACTACAACAAAAAACAACAAGGGCAACAAAAGGGAATAAATAAATAAAATAAAATAAAATAAAAAGAAACAGAATTATATGGAACATTTTCTGGGTGGATACTTTTAAATGTAGTTTTTAATTCAGTGAATTTTCAAAATTGATTTTGTTGATTTCCTCTCCCCCTTATTGTGGTTATATCCATATTTCATAGAAATAGCCTAAAGCATAACTCCTTTATTAAGCTCCTATGTGTCGTTGCTTTAAAGTAACACCCTTATAAAGGCTACTTCTTTCTGTCAGGAAGAACTATTGGCAGAGGCAGCATCTTGTTGTATTTGAAAAAATGGCCATCCTATAATTGGTCTGTTGGGAAGACTGGATTGTGGTCTCACATAATTATAGACCTATGCCAATAGTCTAAAGGCCAGCAGCATATTTCCAAGGCCTCTGAATCAGGAGTTTTGGCTAATTGCTCATAGATGTTTTCTTGTACATATGAATATGTGACATCCATAAATTTTACATGGCCTGGAAGTAGGAAGGGCATATGGCTGAGAAATTTCTTAGATTTACTTGACTAATTGACAGGCAGGACAGGGACTTGGTTTTTCTGTTGAGGGAGTCAAGTATTTGGAGTTTCTCTGAGGAGTAATCTGTATTTTCAAAGGAAAGTTTGTATAAAAAAATGGAAACAAACACTTTAGAAAGATACTGCTAATAAATGTTTCCTGGATGATTTTTTTATTTAAATTAATCTTGTATTTTCAAAGAATTGACTCTGTATGTTAACTCTTTTTAGCCAGATTATAAAAATAAACCAGATTGTGCTTGATTATAAAATAAACCAGATTGATTATAAAATAAACCAGATTGTGTCAGGTAAGAAATGTAATCTTTTTATTACAAAAATAAACTTGATTATAAAATAAACCAGATTGTGTCAGGTAAGAAATGTAATCTTTTTTATTTTTTATTTATAAAAAGGAAATACTGACAAAAAAAAAAAAAAAACATAGGATAAGAGGGGTACAACTCTACAAAATTTCCACCACCAGAACTCCTTATCCCATCCTCTCCCCTGATAGCTTTCCTATTCTTTATCCCTCTGGGAGTATGGACCCAGGATCATTATGGGGTACAGAAGGTGGAAGGTCTGGTTTCTTGCTTCCCTACTGAACATGGGCATTGACTGATCAATCCATACTCCCAGCCTGTCTCTCTCTTTCCCTAGTGGGGCGGGGTTCTAGGGAAGTGGGGGGGGGGGGGCTCCAGGACACATCGGTGGGGTTGTCTGGCCAGGGAAGTCTGGTTGGCATCATGTTAACATTTGGAATCTGGTGGCTAAAAAGAGTTAACATACAGAGCCAAAAAATATTGACTAGTCATGAACCTAAAGGCTGGAAAAGTTCATATGAAGAGTGGGGGGTGGTCTCTATTTTGAAGATGGGTCCCAAAATTGGGGCAGCCTGGAATGTTCCTACTCATGACCACAGAATGTGAGCTCAAATCTATAGGGATGCAGAAATGTAAGCTCTTATTCTTCTCATTTCTTTCTTCTGTAGTACATCTCTGGTGATCATTATTGTTAGAGAAACTATCTTAGAAAGTTTAGAAATAACGTTAAGAAGATTCCTATATTGGACTCATTTAGAAACTCATCCTAAACAAACAAACATGACATTACTCTTTGGCATACTCTTTGGAATGGCAAAGAATGTCCTAAGGGCAGATAATCATGAGATTAAAAGCGTCAACTTGTTACTATTAAATCAGACTGGTCAAATAAAATCCCCATACAGTTGGAGTATATCATTCTTCTCAAGAATCTAAGTGAAAAATTATTTTTGCAATTTAATTCAACAAGTACAGGTAAATTTCTACAAAAAATCCAGGTGCTAATCCTGAAAAAAGTGAAAAGGACATGGTTCTTGTTCTCAAGAAGCTTACATTTGAGAGGAAGGGAGTATATAACAACTGAGACCAGATATAAAATATTAGTCAAAGTTAAGCTAACTAAGAAAGCCTAACATCAAGAGAAATTTTTACCATAATATGAGGAAATAAGTGGGAAATAAATGTGTGAAAATCTGGAAGCATAACAATGACAACTTTCAGAGGTACCTGAAAAAAAAATTGGAAGATTCGATCTTGCTTACACTCTGAAGAAAAAGAGTCAGTAGGAGAAATTTGGAATATAGGCAAGTTGTGGAAGTTACTTATAAAGAGAACATAGGTTGAAGTTTCCCAACATAGTAAATATATATGCCTCTCTAAGACAAGAGGGAAGGGCAACATGGTATGTATGAATATGAAAGAGCTTGTGAACGGACAATTGGATATTTTGGTGGCAAATTTGTCTGTTTAAAAGAGATGTTTTTTTCATTTCTTTATTGGGACATTAATGTTTTATATTTGACAGTAAATACAATAGTTTGTACATACATGACATTTCTCAGTTTTCCACATAACAATACAACCCCCACTAGGTCCTCTGTCATCCTAAAAGAGATGGTTTTAATCTTTTGCTGTATACTAGAATTGTCTGGGAAGATTTACAAATTACTGATGCTTGGATTCACTGACAGAAAATCTAATGTAATTGACCTGGATTGTAGCCTGGGCATTGGAATTTTTAAAGGATCTGGGGTTATCTGAATGGGTTGCCAAAGATGGAAACTATTGACATAGATTAGTCAGGGAGTGGAGATAAACTACTGCTGAGGGGAATGCGAATGTGATCTAAGGAAGAAAAAAAATCACTGTGAGTTTATCGGAATAACCAGGAGAATCTGAGAACCATTCCTTTATGAGAGGCCTGATTTATAAGGGCTTGTGGTTATGGAATAGTTCCCAAGGTTATATTTACATAGAGAACTGAGGCATAAGAAAGGATTCTGATATTTAGCATGCAGTCTAGGTTGAACTTGGAAGAAAGCAAGGCCAGTTATCACCCAACCCATTTCTCATATAATCCTATATTTCTGCTAGTAGAAGTTCTAGTTTATCAGCAGGAATTTAGGCAAAATAAATTAATCAAGCAAAGTAAACAAACCACTGGGAGAAGCACCACCACTTATGCAACTAAATGCTGAATGGCCTACTGGTGACTATGTGCTCTCACTGTAAATATATCTGACATCATATGTTAAGAACTCATTTCATGCCCATCTCTTTCTCTTTTCTTTCTTTCTTTATTTTTTTGAAAGCCATCTCTCATGCAAATGAAATTAAAAAATACAATTGGACACTTTGTGTTTTCACTGCATTACATTTTGTGGCAAAGTTGTCTGTTTAAAAGAGATGGCTTTAATCTTTTGCTGTATACTAAAATTGTATGGGGGAGATTTACTTTCCCAATTGTCACAAAAAGCTTCTCCTAAATCATAGGAATGTGCAAGCCCCCTTAGTTTCCACAGTGATGAGCAGTATTGCTCTTGCTTCATTAGTGACCTAGTATTGAACTGTTTTGCATGTACACAGTGAGTCATTGTTCTGGCAAAATTCCCTGCTCTCCACACACATTTTTACCTACCTTTGGAATGTGGGAACACTGACCTTTAGGCATGCCAGCCTGTCCAAAAAGTGGTACTATTGGAAGTTTTGCAACTGATCAGCCTGGGGAAATAGAGAATGGGAAAAGCAGAAAGTAAAGTAAGGGAAGCAGTAGAAGGGAAAATAGAACTATCCTGGATGAATATATCACTCACTTCACAGAGTGATTATGGGGATTAAATTAGTTAATACAATTGGAATTTATTGTAAAGAGTAATAATTATTTCTAAATATTATTAATATTATACATTAGGCAACTACGAACTTGAGGAGCTTTGAATCATGTTTATTAACCCGTTTTTCTTGTTTAGACTCATTTCACTATCTGTAAAGGGGAAATACAGGTCATCAGGTTAATAGATAATACATTTAAAGACATCAGACCAGTTGCATACTGTCAAGTTAAAATGTGGGTTCAGGAAGAGAGACAATAATAGACAGGACTTGCAAGAACATCCAGGTTAAATCACTGGTTTTTCATATGCCAGAGATGAGCAGTACTCTAACCTTTCCCTCTCATAAAGATAAATGTTTTTTTTAATTTATTTTTTATTTAAGAAAGGATAAATTAACAAAACCATAGGGTAGGAGGGGTACAACTCCAAACAATTCCCACCACCCAATCTCCATATCCCATCCCCTCCCTTGATAGCTTTCCCATTCTCTATCCCTCTGGGAGCATGGACCCAGGATCCTTGTGGGTTGCAGAAGGTGGAAGGTCTAGCTTCTGTAATTGCTTCCCCGCTGAACCTGGGTGTTGACTGGTCAGTCCATATTCCCAGTCTGCCTCTCTCTTTCCCTAGTAGGGTGGGTCTCTGGGGAAGCGGAGCTCCAGGACATATTGGTGGGGTCTTCAGTCCAGGGAAGCCTGGCCGGCATCCTGATGGCATCTGGAACCTGGTGGCTGATAAGAGAGTTAACATATGAAGCCAAACAAATTGTTGAGCAATCATGGACCCAAAGGTTGGAATAGTGGAGAGGAGGTGTTGGGGGGGGGCGGGTACTCACTGCAAACTCTAGTGTACTTCTGCTTTCAGGTGTCACTTGCAGCAGTGGCAGAACGCAGAAAAAAGAGGTTTGGAGCAGAAAGGGAACGCAATCCTTTATTTGCGTTGGCACCTCAGAGTTGGGTGAGAGAGCAACAGTTTGGGTCACATGGAGGTAGCAAAAATGGTCGCCTCCCACAGCAACCTTCCCTGCGTCTAATCACCGAAGTGAAGGGCAGGCAAGAGAGTGAGGTGCGGAAGAAGAAGGGCTTTTATGGGAATAGCGAGAATGAGAAGGGGGAGGAGTAACCATAGCACTCCCGGGTAGGATAATAACTCCCACGGGAATGGGAAGAGGGAGGAGTAACCAAAGCACTCCAACTATCGCGGGAAACTGACAATGCCCAGAAGGCACAACATGGCGGAACAGGCTCTCCAAGAATGTTCCAACTCTCCTGGGAACTAGCAATAGCCTGAGGAGGCGACATGGCAGATGTGACTGCATCTGCACAATTTCTCAGCATTCAGGTATATATTTTGCACTTGTTTATGGATACGTGTGAACAT
Organism: Erinaceus europaeus; assembly: GCF_950295315.1. Lineage (NCBI taxonomy): Eukaryota > Metazoa > Chordata > Mammalia > Eulipotyphla > Erinaceidae > Erinaceus > Erinaceus europaeus. The sequence goes on along the minus strand of NC_080177.1, from coordinate 43,842,185 downwards.
ATGCTCTCTCTCACAGAACCTGGTCTATATCTAGGCTTTGGGACATTGTTAGAAAGTGATCCACCTGGGATGGAATTAGAGAATGCTATGAAAGGAAAGGTCTTACCCGAATAATGAAGCTGAAGGGTTGTCATTCCACACGTGAAGTCTCTGGACATAGTCTGAGCTGAAGCATGTTGAGGTGGCAATCGTTGCGTTGATTAGGTTGTGATCGGCAGATGCAATATTATTTGATATGGATTGGGAGAGGCATGCGGGAAAGTGGGCCCTATCCTAAGGTTCCAGGACTGGGTGAAATATAGGCTCTATAGTGGAGATGTGAGGTTCCTGCTGTCTTAGGGTTCACAAAGACAGTCAATAGTCAATGTTATCATCACATTATTTGGTAATTGGGTTAACTTTGAAAAGTTCTTTTGTTAGGGTTTGCTGTATAGTACCCAGTATCTTGTAAATAGCTGTGCCACTGGTTGCCTCTGATCTACTTGGTCTAGGCTTTTGAGAGAGTCTGCATATCAAATACACAGCCTATATATTAAAAAGAGTCTGTGTTTTAAAAAACTTCGAGACATACAATTAATTTTCCCCCTCTCATATTAATTAACTAGTGATTTATATGACTACACTTTACTAGAGGTGTACATAAACACCATTCCCACCACCAAAAGACTGTGTCCCATCCCACCCCCCACCGGCCCAGGAAGCTGCATGTCTACCCCTCACCACAGGGTTTTTACTTTGGTGCCCTACTTTCAGTTTAGTGAGATCCTGCTTTTAGTGTCCCTTTCAGATCTTCTTTCTCAGCTTCTGTTGATGAGTGGGATCATCCCATACTCATCTTTATCTTTCTGACTTAGCTCACTTAACATAATTCCTTCTAGCTCTGTCCAAGATGGGTCAGAGAAGGTGGGTTCATTGTTCTTGATAGCTGTATAGTATTCCATTGTGTATATATACCACAGCTTTCTCAGCCACTCATCTGTTGTTGGGCACCTGGGTTGCTTCCAGGTTTTAGCTATTATGAATTGTGCTGCTATGAACATAGGAGTACACACCTCTTTTTGGCTGGTTGTTATGGAGTCCTTGGGGTATAACCCCAGGAGAGGAATTACTGGATCATATGGAAAGTCCATGTCTAGCCTTGTGAGAGTTCTCCAGACTGCTCTCCACAGAGGCTGGACCAATTTACATTCCCACCAGCAATGCAAAAGGGTTCCTCTGTCCCCACAGCCTCTCCAGCATTTGTTGCTGCTGTCCTTTTTGATGTATGCCATTCTTAAAGGAGTGAGGTGACATCTCAATGTTGTCTTAATTTGCATTTCTCTGACAGTCAGTGACCTGGAGCAGTTTTTCATGTTTGTTAGCCTTTTGGATCTCCTCTGAGGTGAATGTTTAGTTCATATCCTCTGCCCATTTTTGGATGGGGTCATTTGCTTTTTTGGTGCTAAGGTTGCTGAGCTCTTTATATATTTTGGTGATTAGTTTCTTGTCTGATGTATGGCATGTAAAGATCTTCTCCCATTCTGAGAGGGGTCTCTTTGTTTGTTTAACAGTTTCTCTGGGTGTGAAGTAGCTTTTCAGTTTGATGTAGTCCCATTGGTTTGTTTCTGCTTTAGTCTTTCTTGCAATTGGGTTTATCTCATCAACAATGTCCTTGAGGTGTAGGTGGGAAAGTGTTTTACCAATGTTTTCCTCTAAGTATTTGATTGTTTCTAGTCTAACATCCAGGTCTTTGATCCATTTGGAGTTGATTTTTGTTTCTTGTGAGATAAAGTGGTTCAATTTCATTCTTCTGCATGTTATAACCCAGTTTTCCCAGCACCATTTATTGAAGAGAGCCTCCTTCTTCCATTTAATGCTTTGGGCCCCCTTATCAAAGATTAGATGTCCACAGGTGAAGATAAATGTTTTTCAAAATAAATATAGTGTACAAATAATGATGACTCACAAGCATTATTGAACATTCATTGTATACTGCACTGAGCCAGGTCTTGCATAATATCTACATCATAAAATTTGTTGTGTGAAGAATTTAGACATATGTAAGGCATAAATGTAAAAATTCATGATTAGTGATAAGGACCTTGAAAGAGAAGACTGGTTTGTACATTTGAAAATAGCAATAATTACATGAGTCTGGTTAGAAAACTTTTATGAGGGTTTACATTTTGTTAATACTTGGCTCTGGATGAAAATAATTCCTAGTCAGTGTCTTAGGGATGGAGGTAGAGAGGAGAAAGAAATGTTATAGGCCCCTTTCTGCATTAAAAGACAACTAAGAATTTTTAGGACTTAGGGAGCCAAGGGAAATGGCAGAATAGCTAGACCTATGTTAGAGAATTAGCTTGTGTTCATTTCTTTGGATGGTCATTCTGTCTGCTGTCAGAAAATTGGTGAGGCAAGTATAGAAAAATAAGACCAGGTAGGAGGCTATTATTGAGTCATCCAGTAAGGAAACAAGGGTGGCAGGAGTAGGAAGATACATCTTTACTGGATCTAGTAAATTTCCAGTGTTGTGGTCTCTTTCCCTCCCCTTATCTCTCTGTCTCTAAAATATAAAGTACAGAATGTCTGTATAGTCCACCTGGGATATTACCTGCTGTTCTATGCTCTAGACCCTGGATCTTATGACACTGGACGAAGCTCTAGTGCTGTGGTGTCTCTTGGTCTCTTTCTATCTGAAAAATATTGGCATGGAGTGGTGATTTCACCCTGATGGGAAAAATGGAAAAGTCAGTTAGGGAGAAGTGAACATACACCTACCTGAAGTTCCAACTACACACATACACTACACACACACACATACACACATACACACACACACAATGATGGTGGCTTAGAAAGACTAAAGTAAATGAAGATGGGCAGAAAAATAGCTTGAGTCAAAATACATTGTGCAAATAAAATTGATAATGGATTGAACATAAAGGGTGAGGGCTGAGAGATATTAAGAATGATGGCGAAGGGAGTCCGGTGGTAGCACAGCAGGGTAAGCGCACATGGCACAAAGTGCAAGGACCAGTGTAAGGATCCCGGTTCAAGCCCCTGGCTCCCCACCTGCAGGGGAATTGCTTCAGAGGCAGTGAAGCAGGTCTTCAGGTGTCTGTCTTTCTCTCCCCCTCACTGTCTTCCCCTTCTCTCTCCATTTCTCTCTGTCCTATTCAACAATAACGACATCAATAACTATAATAATAACTACAACAATGAAAACAGCAATGGCAACAAAAGGAAATAAATAAATAAATATTTTTAAAAATAATGATGGCCGGGTTGCTAATTTTATATGTTGAATTGTTGGTACAGCCATGAACACTCTTTAGGAGAAACAGGTTTAATGAGGAAGGTGATTACTTATGATTTATTTTTAGAAACTTTAGTTGAAATGCAAATTTTAAAAGAAATTGCAGCTAACAAATATTTATAATACAATTGTAAATGTACATTTTACAAATAGTTTATGTTTTTGGTTAATGTAGATATATGTGTCTTACTGTACATGTATAAACATTTAATATGTAAAATAAAGGCATAATATGTAAATTTGTAAATTATGTAAAGTTGGAACATTATGTAAATTATGTAAATCCAAATGATTTCTGGACTCCCTATACTTAAGAATTTCAAATACCTAGTTGTAAGGCAAAATGTATCAACCACCTGGTGGCTTAGTTCCCCCTTGACTATAATGTGGGTATCATTTAAACTTAAATATTCAGATTAAAACTGTAGAAATAAGGTATATCTCTATTATAGAAGTTCCATACTGAAACTCCCTATTCTTAATTCTATAAAAATGATGAGTCACTATACTTCACTTAATCATTAACATTCATAATATCTATGTAAGAGCTGAAGAATATGAAGGAATGGTTATTTTTAATAAGTGCACAAGAGGCCAGAATTCAACAAAGACTGACTAATATAATATCCTTTTCATGAGCATTTACCATAGGTTACTGTTTATTAAATATAACAATTAGGCATTGAGGTATAAGGAGAAAAAGGAGGAGGTGGAAATGTCAGAAGGCAAAGAAGAGGGATCTGAAGAAAAAAAGAATGAAGGAAAAGGGGGGGAAGAAGGCCCTTACTTTCACTTCTACTATATCAGAAGTCAATATATATTTAAAATACTATTATTGTTCAAGTGTTGTCATAAATGTGGCAAGAAACATTACCTCCCAAATATCCCTTAAAACAAGCCTCCGCATCATCCCCCTCACCCATAGAACAGTCCTTAACTACTCTTCAAGTGCCAATAATAAATGGAAAAGAAAGGAATACCCCAGACTCAGATTCATATCATAAAGATTTATAGCTAATGGGCAGTTAGTGACTATGAAAACAGGGGCATAGAGAAGTCCAGATGTTTGAGAACTTCATACTTTCAACAGCTGGTTCACTGTACCTAGGAAATTATGTCAGCTACTTTGTATGTTTTTTGAAGTATCTGAACCCTCTCAACAACAGAATCCGTATGTTTACAAATGATATAACATAACTCCCTGAAAAATAAGCATGTAAAAGAAAGATGAATTTCAGAAAAGGAGAAAAGCCTTTGTTTATGACAGCTATATTCACGTTCCAGTAGACAAACAGCTATTTCCTCTGTAGTCAAGAGCAATACCGATTTCCTTTCTACTTTCAGAGGTTGCCAGTAAATAGTGCATGGTAGGGCTTCTTAATTCACCTCCATGAACCCCAGAACCCTCACTTAAAGTATGAAATGACTGAACTCAGAGTTATTTAGCCCATCTTCCATATGTGCCATTCAGCTTTGCCTTGCCTCCCTGGGAACATGTTCTAGTCCCATAGGAATGGGCTTGACTTGCTCTGTGGCGGTCATCCAAACCTGATTTCCATTCAGTTGACTGTGAATCTTGCTTTTAAGTCAGTCTGGGAGTGGTTGCTCTAAAATTTACAACTAGATAGAATAAATCTGTCAAGAAAAGCTAATTAGCATGAATTTAGTTGCCAGCAGTGACTTATGAAGACAGTTCTATAAGAATGAAAGGAAATGATTCTCCCCAGACACCAGAGATGCTCCACTGATTCGGTGCATGGCTGAGGACAAACCACCAAAATGTGGGCCAGAAGTTATTGCTAAATATTTTTTGTTGTAGAAGATATGCTTCCAAATGGAAATGGAGTGAAGAGCCACATGCCCCCTATTTAAGGCAGAGTTAGATTTTACCATTTAGACATTTGCCTAGGCCCACAAAGCCAGGCTATGTGGAGCTTGCCATTGAAAGGCATCATCTCTTTACTGATTAGGAGGCCATCCGTCTTAGAAAGCTTTTCTTGCTCCACTAACCTTTCTATGACTTTATTAGCAATGATTTTTCAGACCCAGTAAGCTCTGGTAAAACAGAGTAATGAATATACTCAGGACACATTACTTCTTTTTTCATTTTTTATTTTTATTTATGAAAAGGAAACACTAACAAAAACCATAGGATAAGAGGGGTACAACTCCACACAATTCCCACCACCAGAACTCTGTGTCCTATCTCCTTCCCTGATAGCTTTCCTATTCTTTATTCCTCTGGGAGTATGGACCCAGGGTCATTATGGGGTGCAGAAGATGGAAGGTCTGGCTTCTGTAAATGCTTCACTGCTGAACATGGGCATTGGCAGGTTGATCATACTCCCAACCTGTCTCTCTCTTTCCCTAGTGGGGCAGGGCTCTGGGCAATCAGGGCTCCAGGACCCATCGGAGGGGTCATCTGTCCAGGTAAGTCCGATTGGCATCATGTTAGCATCTGGAACCTGGTGACTGAAAAAATAATTTACATATAGAGCCAAACAAATTGTTGACTAATAATGAACCTGAAGGCTGGAATAGTTCATACGAAGAGTTGGGGGGTGGTCTCCATTTTGTAGATAGTTAGTAGTCCTATTTTAGTTACATTCCAAAGGCCATATTACTATGGGTGTCAGCTATATCACAAGGTTTCCCACTGGACATAGGTGAGCACAGATACTATGGGCCAAATCCCAAGCTATGCACCCAGACATAGCTTTGGGTGCAAGCTAATACCAGCTTTGAAAAATATGGGCAGTTCACCCACTCTTATCCTCAAGTTCTGACCTTCCTAGACAGTTCCCAAGTGGGATGTAGAAAATTCATGGAGAAGTTGCATTCAGACTAGCTGACTTGGGAGTGTTTGCTGATAGAATCAACTTTGCTACAGTGGGGCTTTAAACATCACTACATTCCAGGGCTGCAGTATAATTACTTTAAACACAGAGTGGCATTTAACCACACCACTGTTTATGTGCCCAAATCAGCACTCAGAGGAAACTGCCTTTTAAACCTTAACTTTTTGATGTTACCTCCTGACTACATGTGACTGTTGCAGGAAAAATAAACCAGGTTATTTGCATCTGATGGTATGATTCAAAAGCTCTGAAGTGGTGTGTTGGATCTGGTAGCCTTCCCACAATAGAGTAGACTTGTCCTAGATGGGCCATGTGAACAATCTTCATGTGGAAGTAGAGCCCTTCTGCCTACTTTCCTTCTAATTTCTCTCTAATGGTGATGAGCAGACACTGGAGTCCAACAAGGTCAAGCTATTGTTTGGGAAGCACTTGCTTAGCTCCACCAGCATTTGCAACTGCGATTTTCCACCACCCAAAGTACAAGTCTCTTGATCATCTTTCTGACTAGGCCTGAATGTCCTGTTGTTCAACCCTGTTGGTTGTTCAAGAACATGGGTGGATCTTCAAGTAAGCATAACAGGGAGAACTAAACAGATAGGATTAGATAGTATTGCTTACAGATTCTTGTGTGTCTAAATGAGAAAAACTTACACATCAGTGATTTTTTCTTTTTTAATGTATATTAATTTATATAATCCAAAACAATCACTTCTGAGAAGATAATATGCACACACACGCACACACATACACACACAGCAGGAACATTTCTTGAAACCCTCTATAAATAGGTCACTGCGATTACCTCCACTTAATGATTAGAAAATAGATTCAGCAGACTCAGGTGGGGAAAAAAAGCCAAAAGAGATACCAAAGTGAGACTTACATTTCCTGTTAGGACCCAGTTTTGTGGTTGGTTACAGAGATGTCCAACATAATTTAGCATGTAATCCATAGCACCTTTTTTAAATAAAAAAGAAATTTTTAAACAAGAATAACAAGTATAACCTGGGAATTCTTGGCAAGTCAAGGAAATGTATCTAAGTCATTAATCTGAAGCCTACTTGTTATTCTTCATTGATATGAAGCATAAAGCCAGTGGATTATAAGCTTTATGTCCCGCACTTGCATAGGTCTCTGAGTTCTGGAAGTGGTGATGTATAAGAAGTTGCAGGTGTAGAGTGAGAGCCACTGTGCAATCCAGATGCATTTCTGGATAAGGATTGCAGGTAACTCTTTTGAAGATATTTTAGGAAAACTATCAAATCCCTAAGGTTCCAAGTTATCTTTTGTGTTTTATCTCCAAATTGATTATCCAACTCTGTACTTAACTTTTAAACTTTTTCTTTAAAAAAAATCCTTCCCCCAATCACCTTCCCTCACTCAAATTGTGTAAGTCTCAGGTTCCACATGAGGTCAGAGACCTGCTTAAATAAGGCCTGGTGGAAAGAGAAGTAGGGATCAGCCTTATCCAGTGTGGTGCAAAATAGATTATTTCTTCCCCTCACCATGTCTATTAACTAGGAAATTATAATAAATTGACTACTAAGGGCAGCTCTAGAGAAGAAAATCAATCTCCCAGTTAGACCAAGAATCATAAATAAATGAAAACAGGTAACAATAATTTGATTCTTAGTCCATGTGTATATAAAATATATATATATATATATATATATATATATATATATATATATATATATATATGAGAAAATAGCTCACTGTGTGGTCCTGAACCCTAAGTCCTTTTAACATATCCACTGGTAAAAATATTTCCTGCCCTAAAGCTTTACTCTGACTCAGGTTCTGACCTAGCGTCTTTAGCTGCCCAACCTCCAACTCACAAAAGATCACCAGTTCTAGGATATTTGTTCCTATTTACAGTACCCTGAAGTTTTTGTCCAAACCAAAGCTTTGGGGATTCTTAAATGTAATTCTTTCTCTGCACTGACTCAATTTGTGGCTTTATCAATTGTCATAGGATCTTTAGTCTTCTTGGATGAATAATGAAGAAAAGTAATACCTGCCTCTCATTTTTTTAATTTGTTTAAATCAGCTAGTCTTTACACACTTATAAAAATAATACTTTTATTATTATAAAATAATGGAATGTAAAAAGAGAATACACCATTTTTAAAACAAAGAAGAACAAATATTATCTTGGTAGGTTTCCTGACCACTCTTTAAGAAATGGAGTGAGGGGACCAGGCAGTGGCGCACCACGTTAAATGCACACATTATAGTGCTCAAGGACCTAAGTTTAAGCTCCTGGTCCCCACCTGCAAAGGGAAAGTTTCAGGAGTGGTGAAGTAAAGCTGCAGGTGTCTCTGTCTCTCTCCCTCTCTATCTACCCCTCCCCTTTCAATTTATCTCTGCCTCTATCCAATAATAAGTAAATAAATAAATAAATAAATGTAAAGGAATGGAGTAGGAGGCTCGTATTTTATTGTCAGCTATATATATGTTGCTGAATCTCTTCCTCAAAGAGTAATACATTTTGAGCCAGTCAACCGACATGTTTCCTAACTTCCAGTCAAGGAACTGTCCTTTCAAATGTGTTCCTGAATTAGGCATGCCCAAACATATTCATCAGATTGTGAAAACTGAATCCCTGGTTGATGATACTGAAAATTCTAATTCTGTAAGTCACTCATTCTGCTTCCAGTCCTATCACCTGTTATATTTTATTACAAAGGTAATATACATTTTCTCATGTCTCTGGACATGTGATTTCTCTAATTAGGATATTTCTTTTTTTTTAAGATTTTTAAAAATATGTATTCCCTTTTCTTGCCTTTGTTGTTTTATTGTTGTAGTTATTATTGTTGTTGTTATTGATGTCATTGTTGTTGGATAGGGCAGAGAGAAATAGAGAGAGGAGGGGAAAACAGAGAGAGGGAGAGAAAGATAGACACCTGCAGACCTGCTTCACCGCCTGTGAAGTGACTCCCCTGCAGGTGGGGAGCGAGGGGCTAGAACTGGGGTCCTTACCATTGTCCTTGCACTTTGTGCCACTTGCGCTTAACCTGCTGTGCTAACTGTCCTACTCCCAGGATATTTCTTTACATCTTTTCTGCCTGGACTACTTATTATTCTTCAAAATTTCCCCAAAATTTTCCCTTCTACTATCACCATTAGCAAACAGATCCCGATCACATTATGACAATCCATCTGCCCCACAGGGCTATGAACAATCAATCCAAATGTAGGAATTGTGTTTACTATACAGTTAAGTCCTCATTTACCATCACCTAAGTTTTCCAAGTAGGAACTATAACTTTAAGGGAAATGACACATAACAAGACCAATGTTACTTTATTTTTTAAATTATATTTTATGTTAGTGATTTAATAAATTATAAGATAATAGGGGTATAATTCTATACAGTCCCCACCTAGAGTTCCGTTTCCTATCCCCTCCACTGGAAACTACAATAGTTCTCCCAAAGTCACAGATATGGACTGATTCTATCTAGAATATCTATATCTACATCTATATCTGTATCTATCTATTTCTGCATTTTTTAACAGTCCTGTCTTCACTTCCTTTCTAGTTTCTCCCTACACCTATTACTACTTCCAACTGTTTTACTTTTTTTCCTCTTCTCTCTCACATAAGTGAAACCTTGCCTGGCTTTCTCAAGTGTTTTCCAGAATAACTTCCCTTTCATTGATAGTATAAAAACAAGATTCCCTATTGATAAATGCTTTGGGACCTAGTACAATTGGGATACAGAGCCCTCTGGTTGATTTTTCCTATAAATTACCCCTCTGGGAATATGAACCAAAATTCTTTTTTGGGTGCAGAAGGTGGGAGTTCTGGCTTCTATAATTACTTCTTTGCTGGACTTGAGCATTGGCAGGTTGATTCATACCCCCAGCCAGTTTATATCTTTCCTTAGCGGAGTAGGGCTCCAGAGAGGTGAGTTTCCAGGAAGCAACCAATGTTACTTTAGACCAATTGATATTAAAAAGTTAAATTTCTACAGCATATTTGTGGTCACAAAAATGTCACCAAACATCTACAGACCCTAAACACTTTTACTGTTAAACAATAATTCATATTCACTAATTCACCTTCTATCCTATTTTAATTTCATTCTTTTTTTCTTTTTCTTTTTAAATTTTATTTATTTATTCCCTTTTGTTGCCCTTGTTGTTTTATTGTTGTAGTTATTATTGTTGTTGTCGTTGTTGGATAGGACAGAGAGAAATGGAGAGAGGAGGGGAAGACAGAGAGGAGGAGAGAAAGATAGACACCTGCAGACCTGCTTCACCGCCTGTGAAGCGACTCCCCTGCAGGTGGGGAGCCGGGGTTTGAACCGGGATCCTTATGCCGGTCCTTGTGCTTTGCGCCACCTGCGCTTAACCCGCTGCGCTACAGCCCGACTCCCCTCATTCTTTTTTTCTCTTTTACCACCAGGATTTTCACTGGAGCTTCATTTCTGTATGAATCAACCCCTCCCAGATATACATATATGTATGAAGAAAGAGAGAGTGAGAGAGAGAGAGAGGGAAGGAGAGATACCATAGTACTGCTCCACTGATAATTAAGCTTTCCCATACAAGCACTCCCACTTGGTGGCCAGGGGCTTGCACAGTGTATTGTACTCATTTTTGTACACTCTTGTTGGGAAATTGTGAGGATGTGGTTGAGCTTGGCAGGGCTTGAACCTGAGGTGTGCATTTATCCTGTTAGTCTCTCTCTCTCTACCAAGAGTTTGAGCAAGGAGGGACAGTAGTAACCCCAAAGGTGTGCCTTGTCCAACCAGACTCCCTGTCTCACAAAGTACCCTGCATTCCTGATATTATGGCCTTTAGATAAAAAGAAAGGGGGAGATGCCGGGTATTAAGCCCGCTCCCCTTGCTCCACCCTGCATTGCTGATACTATGGCCTATTTACATAATCATTGTTTTGCCTGAAAGACCCCCATCCATTCCATTCCTTTGATCTGTCTTCTTTGAGATCCACCCTGCCTGCAGGATAACATTAATCCCACCAGCTAAAACCATCACAACAGTTGCTAAGGAAGTTTATACCTTCCCAGCTCACTTTTGCCTTTCTCCACCCCCTTTCCCAGCCATTTGTTTCCAACTTGCCACTTCTGGTTCTATCCTATAAAAGCGTTGTCTCTGATCAATAAAGGCTGCATTACCTCACACCACGTGTTTAGTTCCTGAGTCATCTATCTCCTGCACTGCTGAGTGAGTAGTAGCCCAGGCTGGCTCCAGTTGAGTTCTCTTCAATCCAGAGAGTACACGCCTGGGAATAAGCACCCCCACACTAGCCCAGCACACTCTGCTGGGTGAATTCTTTTCTAGTCCCTTCACTCACTTTTTATTATTCTAATTTGAATTCAGGGTGCAGTTCAACCTATCCTGAGAGCTCAGAGTGTAATACAGGACTTCTACCTTCCACCTCGATAAGGCACCCTTCCATCATAGAGTACACTCATACACACACTCAAACTGGCACTATTTAGATGTTCCGACAGATGTAACTGTATGCCTTTAGAGTGTGAGAAGAAGCCAGAGAATATCTCCATGCAGATATGGACAAAGTATGTGATTTCTACCCACACAAACTACTCAAAGTAGGAACTGATTTTTATTTTCTACCTTTAGCTTTATTTAAAAAAAAAAAAACACTAAATGAAAACAATGTTATTCAAGGACTGTTATACTATAGTAAGAATCCAAGAAATTTTAAATAAATGAACAAATGACTGAAATAAAGAAAACTCCATAGAGCCCCTAACAAAGCAAGTAGTGTGGCTTAGTTATTCTGCAATAGATTCAAAGAATTTCCTGTGAACTTTATTTTGATGTTTCCCATATTTGTAATTATAGCCATTGTTGGGGCCACCATGTGGAAGACACTATTCATTGGGGTAAAAAAAATATGTTTAGGGACCTGGGTAACAGAGTGAGTTACTGATATAACAAGTGAAACTACTCAATCTAAATCTTCACAAACTTTGTTTTTTTTAGTTCCTGGTTCTGTAATATTGCTGCCTCCTTAAAAGCAAAATGAATTTGTGGACCACTATGCCTGGGTGTGGTACCCCATTGCGGACTATATAGATAGCTATTCATTGGCTCTGTCTTTTATAAAATAGTCTCTGCTTCACTCTGTTAAGTGAGTAGATATGAGCAACCTCTGAAGCAGCTTCACTGCAGCCTTGGGGACACTAGTGTCCTAAACCACTATGTTGAGGTAGCGCTACAGAAGCACAAATCTTTTATGTTCAGCAACTTAGTAAAGTGAATTTTTAACTAGAGCTAAGTGACCTTGGGAAATTTTGTCTGGAAGAGTAACTTACTGTCTTAAAACTCACTAAAGTAATTGCTTCCTCCAATTTTGAACAGATTAAAAATTGTATAATTAGGCATGATGTAATATCTTCAAGGTATCTAGTATGAAAGTTGTAGTGGCAATAAAAAATTGGATGGACTCTATAAACTATGTATGAATACTATAAAAACTGTTAACACTATCTCCTATCAAAGTTTTAAAACTTCATTTATTGCCCTTTCTGTCTCCAGCATAGTACGAGCTGTGAAACACAGTAACGTATGAAGGCGTAAAACAAGACATGGTTCAGGGTAATGGGCACTTTAATTACTGAAATCGGTATTTTGAACTATTTTTATTTTATTTCAGACAATATGAATATTTAGAATGTGATGAATATGTGTGTGTGTGTTATTGTTGACAGGTGCTTATATATTTTTGTCATTTAACAAATATATATTAAGAGGAGGTTAAATAATCTTTACTGTTGCATTTTTTAAAATTAAGTGACTGAAATTGAAACAAACCTAAAATTACTAAGCCTATATTTGTCTCACTAACCTTCTGGAATATCCCTTGCTCCCCCACCCCCCAAATAATAGCAAAAATAAGACATATTTCTACCAATTAAATGACATGGAGAAATATCTAGACAAGTATTCTCAGGGCTACAGAATTTTTTTATAGTGATGCAATGAACTACCATAGGAGAAATTTATAGTGCTCAACTATTTCCCACCCCTAGTATAAGACCCACCCCTAATACACTTACCAGGTGGGTGTCTTCACTGTTCTTCAATGCAATATGTTCATCCCTGACTATAGATCTATGTAGAACATTCATTCAAATACAGCCTTCTATGAGGTCCACTTTGGTCACTTCTCTTTGTTTCCCCACTCCAGTCAAGTTATTATTGGTTTATTTCACTGTTTTCCCCAACACTTCAGTCTGAATCATTCTTCTGAGAACTTAATGTTCTTTTCTTTTTACTAAATTATGAGCTCCTGAAGAACAAGATACATGTCTTATTTTGAGGGGTTGTTACATCTTAGTTTCATGTGAAGCATTAAATAGACAACTGATAAATGTGTGTTCATGAGGCCAAAAGAAAAATCATCTAGTCCTTGGTGTAACTCCAAGATTTGATTAAAAGCGAGGTAGCATGATGGAAAGCACATGAATTTCAAGTCAGACAGAACTTTCTAATTTCCTTTGGCTCCAACTATCCCCCACTACGAATAGAAATAAGAATACCTGCCATGCTAAGTTATCAGGATTAGTAATAAAAGATGTGAAATACCAAGTATAAGTGCCTTCTATATAGCAGGCTCCTGATAAATGGAAGTTGTTATTGTTATATTCAGAGACTTGAGAAATAATTTCTTGATTTTTTTCAAATTTGTTTTTCAAGTCAATTAAACTGTTTTTGAGGTTTCTTTTACTGAAGGTAAATAAAAATTGAGTAACACTATTTGAACTCATCATCAGAGAATTCTAGAGGGAAAGTAGGAAAGATTGTAGTATATTACAGTCCTTTCTGTGTGACTATCACCATCAAGGTCAAGACTGAGATTTTCTGCAAAGTGAATGTAGACAGCAGTAGTCATGTCTTCATAAGTACAGTTTTGAAATATATCTCTTTATTAATCATTCATTCTGTTCTCTGGATTTGTCAGCCTTCTCTACTATTCTTGCCTAATGTCAGGTTAGGAAAATAAGCAATTCTAACACACCACAAAGATAGATTTTTAAGGAAATATTTTCCTTGGAATTATTTCCAGGAGTCGAATGATTAATTTTAGTAACTTACAATAGGTCTACCATGTGATGATTTTTTATGAGAAAGAGAAAAGAACAAATATGCTATTTTTCTTTCTTTTTTTTTTTTTATTTAAGAAAGGATTAATTAACAAAACCATAGGGTAGGAGGGGTACAACTCCACACAATTCCCACCACCCAATCTCCATATCCCACCCCCTCCCCTGATAGCTTTCCCATTCTCCATCCCTCTGGGAGCATGGACCCAGGGTCATTGTGGGTTGCAGAAGGTAGAAGGTCTGGCTTCTGTAATTGCTTCCCCGCTGAACATGAGCGTTGACTGGTCGGTCCATACTCCCAGTCTGCCTCTCTCTTTCCCTAGTAGGGTGTGTCTCTGGGGAAGCTGAGCTCCAGGACACATTGGTGGGGTATTCAATCCAGGGAAGCCTGGCCAGCATCCTGGTGGTATCTGGAACCTGGTGACTGAAAAGAGAGTTAACATATGAAGCCAAACAAATTGTTGAGCAATCATGGACCCAAAGCTTGGAATAGTGGAGAGGAAGTGTTAGGGAGGTACTCACTGCAAGCTCTAGTGTACTTCTGCTTTCAGGTATATGTTTTGCAGTAGTTTATAGATACATGTGAAGATATACTCTCTCTCACAGAAACTGGTATATATCTAGGTTATGGGACTTTGTTAGAAAGTGAACCACCTGAGATGAAATTAGAGTATATTAAGAAAGGAAAGGTCTCACCCAAGTAATGAAGCTGAAGGGTTGTCATTCCACATGTGAAGTCTCTGGACACAGTCCGAAGTGAAGCATGTTGAGGTGGCAATTGTTGCGTTGGCTAGGTTGTGATCGGCGGATGCAATATTATTTGATATGGATTGGGAGAGGCATACGGGAAAGTGGGCCCTATCCAAGGATTCCAGGACTGGGGGAAGTAGGGGCTCTATAGTGGAGATGTGAGGTTCCTGCTGTCTTAGGGTTCAAAATGACAATCGATAGTTAATGTTATCATCACATTATTTGGTAATTGGGTTAACTTTGAAAAGTCCTTTTCTTATGGTTTGCTGTACAGTACCCAGTATCTTGTATATAGCTGTGCTATTGGATGCTTCTGATCTACTTGGTCTAGGCTTTTGAGAGAGTCCACATATCAAATACTCTCAGAAGGTTAGACATGGACCTTCCATATGATCTAGTAATTCCTCTCCTGGGGTTATACCCCAAGGACTCCATAACACCCAACCAAAAAGAGGTGTGTACTCCTATGTTCATAGCAGCACAATTCATAATAGCTAAAACCTGGAAGCAACCCAGGTGCCCAACAACAGATGAGTGGCTGAGAAAGCTGTGGTATATATACACAATGGAATACTATGCAGCTATCAAGAACAATGAACCCACCTTCTCTGACCCATCTTGGACAGAGCTAGAAGGAATTATGTTAAGTCAGATAAGTCAGAAAGATAAAGATGAGTATGGGATGATCCCACTCATCAACAGAAGTTAACTAAGAAGATCTGAAAGGGAAACTAAAAGCAGGACCTGACCATATTGTAAGTAGGGCACCAAAGTAAAAACCCTGTGGTGAGGGGTAGACATGCAGCTTCCTGGGCCAGTGGGGGGTGGGAGTGGGTGGGAGGGATGGGTCACAGTCTTTTGGTGGTGGGAATGGTATTTATGTACACTCCTAGTAAAATGTAGACATATAAATCACTAGTTAATCAATATGAGAGGGGGAAAATCAATTGTATGTCTCAAAGTTTTTCAAAACACAAACCAAATATACTATTTATGAAATCTTTTTGTTTTTGACCTTGTTTTTATGCCGTTCTGAGGAATCAAACCCAGAATTGCACACGTTAGGCATGTTCTGTAGCACTAAACCATCCCATCCCTGGAATCTGTGATATATTCTTGATCTGTAATCTATGTTATGTCTTACCCAGTAGAACAGATGACAAAATATTTGTAATAAACTTAAAACAACAAAAAATATTGCTTATTTAGCTCTAAATGAAACATAATTGGTCCTTTAATTTGCACCTATATCAGTGATTTCCAGCAGGTGAAGAATCTGACATATTCTAACTGGAGGATCTATTGGTAGAATTCAAATGAATGTCCTGGAAAAGATGAATGAGAGTTGGTGCAGGTGGTGGCACACCCGCTACTGTGCACAGGTTACCATGCCAAAAGACCTAGGTTCAAGCACTTGGCCTCTACCTGCAGGGAAGAAACTTCAGGGGAGAAGCTGGAGTAGTGCTAAGTGTGTCTCCTTTTCTCTGTCTGTATCTTCCTGGCTTTCTCTCACATCCTCTACCAAAAGAAAAAAGAAAATAATAGCTGCCAGAAGAAATGGAGTAGTCATGCAGGCAGGCACCAAGCCTCAGTAATAAACCTGACTGGAAGAGAAGGAGGAACGAAAAAAAGGAGGAAGAGGAGAATGAGAAGGTTCTGCTATTCAAGAAAGTCTTACAATCTAGGGAACAACTTAAAAAGTGCCTATTTTTAATATATATAATTATATATAGTATAAAATTATATATTCTATTAAAATAAGATATAAAATATATAACATAAATATATAATATAAATGTTGATATAAAATACATGAATATATAATAAATACATAATATAATATATTTTATACATAATATAAATTATATAAATATATTTTTTAAATATTTATTTATTCCCTTTTTGTTCTCATTATTGTAGTTATTATTGTTATTGGTGCTGTCATTGTTGGATAGGACAGAGAGAAATGGAGAGAGGAGGGGAAGACAGAGAGAGGGAGAGAAAGATAGATACCTGCAGACCTGCTTCACCGCCTGTGAAGCGACTCCCCTGCAGGTGGGGAGCCAGCTTTGCGCCACCTGCACTTAACCCGCTGCACTACCTTCCAATTCCCACTAACATGTTTTTAAAGTTTTTATTAGCAATTTAATAATGATTAACAAGATTGTAAGATAACAGTGGTACAATTCCATACAGTTCCCACCACCAGAGTTCTGTGTTCTATCCCCTCCATTGGAAGCTTCCCTATTCTTTATCCCTCTGGGACTATAGACATAATTCTTTATGGGGTGCACAGGGAAGGTAGTAAGTCTGGTTTCAGTAATTGCTTTTCCACTGGGCATGGACATTGACAGGTCAATAAATACCCCTATCCTTTTTCTAACTTTCCCTAATGGGGTCTGACTTTGGAGAGGTGAGGTTCCAGGATACACTGATGAGGTCATCAGAGTACACTATTCTTGGAAGAAAGCCTTTTTAATTGAGTGCTTGACATATATCTTGCCATTCTTTTCAGGCTTTTAGAATTTAAGTAGTCTAATGGTAATTATGGGTTTTACTTTGCATGTGACTTTTTGCTTTTTTTTTTTTCTGTAGCCGTCAGAATCTTTTATTTATCCTTACTTCTTCTTTTTATTTTAACTATGATGTGTGTTGGTGTCTTTAGGTCTGGGTTTATTCTGTTTGGGATTCTCTGGGATTCTTGAATTTTAATGTCCTTTCTGTTGTTTATAGTGAGGAAAGTTTCTTCTATTATCTCCTCTTTGCTTTCTTCACCTTCCTCTCTTCCTTTCTCTTGCAAGTCAATAATGCATATATTACTTCTTTTGAAATCATCGTATATGTCTCTGTTGTTGTTTTTAGTGTCTCTTAATCTCTTTCTTAGGTCTCTTATTTTCCTCTACTTCATACTTGATATGGCTAATTCCATTTTCTGCTTCTGTTGTTATGCTCTCCCTTCCCTCAGCTTCATTATTAGGCCATTTATTTTTCTTTTTTACCATGTTCAGTTACAGTACTATTTCATTCTTTTAGTTGACTTCTTAGATCAGCCATTTCAGCCTTCAGTTCTCTAGTTACCTCGAGAAAGTTCATGTTTTCTTTCAGGGTCATTTGTTATCTCCTCATTTTTTATAGTATTTCCCTCAAAAGCTTTCCTCCTTCCTATAATTATTGTTTGGATACTTTCCTCATTCTTAGTTGCTTCTAGCTTGTTGAGATATTTTTCTGGGCTCCTTTCCTGGTTCATTGCTACAGTGGGTTTTGTTGTTGTTGTTATTGTTGTTTTCTTTCCTTTGACCATAATATTTGGTATATTTTGTAATTTGTGTCCTGGCTGTTGCTATTCAGGTATAGTTCCTAGACTCCTGAAGCCAGTCTCCTTGTGGTCTGACCAAAAGTGGTTGGAGCTATTGTTCTAATATGACACCACTGTCAGTGCCTTTGGAAGATAAAAAGGAGGTCTCTTGTGTTCAAACTGAAGTGGAGGATAGATGACTGAAACAGCTACAAAACAAACAAACAAACAAAAGCAATACGAAACCAAACCAAACTCCTCCCAAAAATGAAACACAAACATCAACAAAATACAGCAACAAAAGCTAAAAAAATGGGTGGGGGGAGCCAACAGAAGGTGTATACACAGAGAACCAGTGAAAAAAATTAGAAAACTAAGAGAAAATAAATATAAGTTCATAGTTAAGGAGTGTGTTGGTTTGATGAAGCGTTGCCTGATTGTTTCAGTGGGCACACACATCAGCTTGACAAATTGCTTAGGACTGCCTATAGTTCAGAACCAAATTGAAGTGGGGAGTAAATGCCTGAAACAACTGAGGGGGGGAGTGGAGAGAAACAAACAAAAAGTGTACAACTTAAAGCAAACAAAAAAATTCCCCCAGAACAAAACAAGAGAAAAACAAACAACAAATAAAATAATAACAAAGAAACAAAAACTAAAGCAAATAGAGAATAAAAGGCAACCAACACAAGGAGTATACACAAAGAACCACAGAAGGAATAAAGAAATTAGCATTTGTTATGTGGAAAACTGAGAAATTTTACACATGTACAAACTTCTGTATTTTACTATCAACTGTAAATCATTAATCCTCCCAATAAAGGGGGAAAAAAGGAAAACTTTGGGTGCCTATTACATAATGAAATTGTATACATATGTCACTGTAAAACATTAACCCTCTTAATAGTAAATAAATAAATTAATAAACAAAATTTAATAATAAATAAAATTTATTTAAAAGTAGATAAAGTTAAAAAATTTAACATAATATATATGTTCACAGTTGAGGAAGATATTGGTTTGTAGAAGCTTTGCCTGATTTTTTTCAGTGGGTAGACTATCAAACTGACAAACTGTTTGGGATTGTCTATAATTCAGATTAAAAAAAAAAAGCAAAACCAAACAAACAGAAAACCTAAAAATCAAACCAAACAAAAAAAATCCCCTTATAAAATAAAGCAAAACAAATAAACAAAAATCCTAAACTAAGCAGGGGGAAAAAAGGCAGCCAACAGCAGGAATATACACAAGAGAACCAGGGAAGTAACCAAGAAAGTAACAGAATATATATATTTTTTTCATAGTTATGGAGGGTGTTAGTTTGAAGAAGTTATGCCTGATTATTTCAGTAGCAGACCTATCAGTCTGTCAGCTTACTTGGGACTGTCTATAGCTCATATCCAGTCAGGCAAATTCACATGGACCCCACCCCCACCCCACCCCCTGCATTCTGCAAAAAGGTTCAGCCTTGGAATCTTGTTTGACTTCACCCCATGGGGATTCAGGGGTGGGGGTCCATCTTTTTCTCTGGCTTCTCATATTTCTCAGATAAGCCACATCTGGCCTGGGAGATGGGCTTGGGGGACTGCAATGGGAGACTCACCACTCAGCTCTCCTTTGTCCTCAGCTCCCTTTAGCAAATTCATAAATGGGTTAAAAATTTTTCACTGTATTTTCTCTTTATCCCTTCCACCTAGTTGTTGTCTTCATGCTGCCATCTTGACTCCTCCTACTAATAACTTTACTTCCCCCCAAGAACTATTTCCATATTTCAATCATCATTTTCTGTTTAATTGTAAAACTTTTTTCTAGGCCTCATTTACAAACATATACCTAGAAGATACCTAGAAGATGGGGGCAGGTGGTAGTGCACTTTGTTGAGTGCATATGTTACCATGTGCAAGGAATTGGTTCAAGCCCCTGGTCCCCACTTGCAGGGGAGAACTTTATAAACAATGAAGCAGTGCTGTAGGTGTTTCTCTTTCTCTCTCCCTCTCTTCCTTCCCCTTCTATCTCAGTTTTTCTCTGTGTCTATCCAATTAATAAATACATTTTATAAAAACACTGTTCTTTATGTCTTTTTCTCAACTACAAAACAGGGCTAATTGTTGTTTGTTCTCCTATTACAGAGTTAATGTGAAAATTAAATAAGGTGCCTGGAATATCACAGGAACTATTATTATTTACTATTATAAAGCACTATAAGCTTCTTATAGGGAAAAAATAAAGTCCAGTATGATTCAAAATCCAAATTATTTGACTAGAAGATTGATTGGGGAGTACATTTTTAAACTTTAAAGTAGATTTTAATAGGCTTATGGTATAGATAAATATTGTATGACAAATTATCTGATATTTGTTAGACATTATTTCTGATTATTATTATATGCCAGAAGAATTTCAACCATTAGTATGAGAAATGTATCATATTTATCTGTGTATAAAAGTGCTTCTGCCCTCTGAATAATTTACTCTAAAATACTGAGACTGGATTAAGTGAAAGGAGATTTATTAAATTAAGAAGTCATGAACTAGTCTGACTTCACTATTCCTGAAGATTCTCATCCACATTTATTTTCTTCAATAATGCAAATTGTAAATTAACTTTTTAAGTGTAGGCTTGTAAGTGTGACAGACCTAGAGAGAATTTTTATAAATAACTAAAAATTGTGACTGAAATATAGGATTTTTCTTGCTTTGAACTGTTATATACAAGAGTGAAGGCAATTCAAAAGAGTCTTTAGCCAGATAGGATACTCTGGTAGATAAATAATGGAGAAATTGGTAGGTGGAGAAACACAGAGCAGATGAGGTTGGAACTAGAACAAGTAAACAGGAGTGGGATATGGTGGGGTTATCCAACTATAGGTTCAGACAGGAAATAGCAAGATGAGTATACTGACCTCTGGTTCTCAAGAAGATAGACTATGTAGGTGTCCTGCAGACTTTATTTCTGATGTTGACGAGTACAAGTAGCTTCTGGCCTTCTTATCAACTCTCTGTACCCTTCCTTCTTTGTCTGTCATCACCCAATCCTGCTTCTCCCCTTTGCTCTCTGTTCCATGACTTACCCAATTGGACAGAGGTAGCATTGATGTTACCACAAAAACAATGCATATTTGAGTTAAAATGAAGAGGTATACATATTTCCAAAAACACAATATGATTATGATACTCTCCAAAAGCATAGCATATTACTTTTGATGTGGAGATCATTTTATTAATTATCCAGCAATAAACAACTTTATAGGTATAATTGGCATATCCTAAAATCTATTTTGAATATATAATTTAATGATCTTAAAGTATTTATAGAGTTTTTTTGTCATCATCAGTGCTTCACTATCCCAAGCTGGCTTTTCTTAGATTGAAAGTGAGAGACAGAGAGAGGAAGAGAGAAGAAAAGGAAAAATTTTGCAACACAGAAACTTCCTCTAGTAAACAGGGACTGGGTTTGAACCTGGGTCATGTGTATGGCAAAGAAGTATGCTACCCAAGTGAGCTTTGCCAAGCTGTGTTTGTTTTTTGTCCATGTTGTAACATGTATTTGGTTGTTAGTTTGTTCCTTTTTTATCTTTGAATACTATTCTATTGTCCATGCAGCAATTAACAGACATTAAATTGTTTTCAAGGTTTTCTTCTACAAATAATGCTGCTATGAGCATTTATATATTTTGCTTTGTGTGAATTTCCCTTACTAAGGGCAAAATTGTTGAGTGGAATGATAGACCTAACATCTCTAAAAAGAAAAAACTGCCATATTATTTTTCAAAGTGAAAAATATTTTACATCTTACAAGCAATGTAACAGGCTTACAATTTCTTGCATAGCCTTGACATATTGTCTATCTTCTCCAGCAGAATGTGTACCTACATTCAGGAAGATCATAAGCATTCCATGGTGATCAGAGATCTCATTTTTCAGAGATCTCTTATCAACTTGAAAAGCTGACCCATTGGTAGATGTTTAAAAATAAAATGAGGGAGCTGGGCGGTAACGTAGTGGGTTAAACGCATGTGGCATGCAGCGTAAGGATCTACCTCCATAAGGATCCCCATTCGAGCTCCCGCATCCCCACCTGCAGGGGAGTCGCTTCACAGGCAGTGAAGCAGGTCTGCAGGTGTCTGTCTTTCTTTCCCCCCTCTGTCTTCCTCTCCTCTCTCCATTTTTCTCTGTCCTATCCAACAACATGGCATCAACAACAGCAATAATAACTACAACAACAATAAAAAAACAACAAAGGCAACAAAAGGGAAAATAAATACATTTTTAAAAAATGAATGCTTAGTGTTATTTTTTGTTTTGGCCCAAACTATTAGAAAAGTAAAACGAACAAAACCATCTTATTGTGGGCACAAGCAGAAGTTCAGTTCTGACTAGGTGTCATCTCCATTGAACTAACTAGCCAGTTACTTCTTTTATACAGTTCCTCCTCTGCTCCAGCAATTTGAAGAAGATTCCTTTAGGACATGCCCCTGGTGGCCCAAGGCAATAATTTTTTTTAAATTAGGGATAATTTTTATTCTTTTTTTAAAAGATCATTTTTTGGAGGGTTAATGGAGTTGTTGACACATGGTCGTAACTTTTCATTTTCCCGTGAAAGATGTCTACAAAATTCTTAATCCCCTTTACAAAATGAAATTCCTGGGCAATAAGTAATGAAAATAGGGAAGAGGGGAAAAATCTGTTGACTTTCCACATCCCTGATAAAAAAACATGACATACTTCTCATATCATAAAGTCCTTATAATTCTTGAGATATAACCATATCAAAAATAAAGAAGTGAAGCCTCAAAGAGGTCAGGTAAATTGCAAAAGAACATATAGAGAGTGAGACTGGGGTTCAAGCCAATGCCATCTAGTTCCAACTTAATTTTATTTCACCATAAAAACCAAAAAGAAATAAGCAAAGAAAGGCCAGAAGAGATAGCTCAAGGAAAGATCAGAGATATAGCGCATGAATAAAGCTCATGTCTTGCCATGAAGCCTGCCCATATTTAAGACAGGCACTGCAAGAGAGGTACTGTGGAACCAGAGGAAGCTCTTGTGCTATGATCTTTCTTATTCTGTTTCTGAATAAAGGCAACCAAGGAGCAGTGAAATCATGTATGTGTGTGAGAAACTGGATCCACAGAACTAAGGAAAGGAAAGATGAGGAGGAAGGGAAGATGGAGGAGAGAGAGAGAAAGGAAGGAAGGAAGAAATAAAGAAATAAAATTCTAATAGATGTTGATAAAAAGTTAATTATAGCTAATGAAAATATAAAAATGATATTTTTAATGATCAATTGTTATAATTAAATTATATAGCCAATAATTATCTCATGTTGCAGCATCTTCTCTCATTTTCACACTCTGAGGCTATAAGCACATATAAAGTTCAGAAGCCAAGGACTGAGCATTGAACTGGCAACTTTAAGAAGAATAAGGAGTTATATTCTTGTTTACTGAAAAGACATTTAAATGTTCTACCTGCTGAGAAAAGATTGTTCATTCTGAACACTAGCCCGATAGTGCTGACAAAATACTGAGACATTTTTACCACCTAGGGTGAGAAACTGAGAAGTTCCAGAATTAAGCCTGAACATTTCTATCTGTAGTAGTTCTACTTCTTTTGGATAGATGAAATCTTTACTGATGTCATTGCCACCCACCACCACCTGGCATCCCTGCATGACAACCATTATATCAGTGTGTAGATGAAATAGAGTAGATAAAAGTTAAGTGCTCTTGGAAGAACTCTTTCAAAGAAACACACACATTCCACAGTGGAGAACACCTCAAACTCTACCTTTACGAATATTTGATTTATGTCTCTTCATTGTTTTTCATGAGTGTTTATGAAAGAGGTTGCTTGCATTGATAATGTGGTAAGAATGAAAATGAATGGGAGATAAGCATATGGATCTTAAACTGTGAAAACTATTTTCCTCTCTAACAAGAGCCAACATCAATTCTGGTAACTGGAGATTATTTTGATTTTTATCAATTAATTCATCAAAATGTAGGGCTCAGAATTAAATCCCAAGTCTGGCAGTAGCTTGTTACTCAGTTCATACGATTTACGTAATAGCACTTATCTTTAAATGGCAATAAAAATACTAGTCTATGCCACAGGATCTATGTGAGAGAGAAAAAACCAGCAAAGCACTTTCAAGGTGCTTTGCCAGGACAAATTCTTCTAAGTTCACCACATAAGTGGTAATAATAACATAGATAAATTCATTTCCCAAACTGTGTTTCAACAGATGCTAATCAGTGATCTGTGGTATGGCTAAATCTAAATCTATAATCAAATAAAGCTGGGAAACACTGAGTGAAAAATTGAGGGACATCTGAAAGTCTTTAGTATAGGAACTATGAGCTTCCAAAAAGGGATGTTATATGTGGTAGTTCCCAAGGGGTTTGAAAAGGAAAATCAAAAAAGAGCTTTGGGTGAAAGATGATAAATACATTCGAAATTGCTTTAATATAGCTTCAATTTTGGATGAGGAGATAGTTCAGCATGTTAGAATGCCAACTTACATGTCTAAAGTCCCAGAAGTCACAGGGTCAACCCCTGTTACTACTTTAGGCCAGTCCTCTACTAAGTAGTTCCAACTAGGACCCAGACTAGTAAACTCAGAGTACTGAAATATATTTTAAGAGGAATGACATCCTACCCTATCATATCTGAATTGTTTTCTGAAATCCTGGAGGTCCTGATTCTTCTGATTAACAGAAGACAGATTAAACTAATTTAAGCTGCAAATTCTTTTTTTCCCATAATTTTTTGTATATTTATTTATTCCCTTTTGTTGCCCTTGCTGCTGTTTGTTTGTTTGTTTGTTTTGTTTGTTACTGATGTCATTGTTGTTGGGTAGGACAGAGAGAAATGGAGAAAGGAGGGGAAGACAGAGAGGGGGAGAGAAAGATAGACACCTGCAGACCTGCTTCACAGGTGGTGAACTGGGGGTTCGAACCCAGATGCTTACTCCGGTCCTTGAGATTTGCGTCACCTGCACTTAACCTGCTGCACTACAGCCCAACTCCCTAAGCTGCAAATTCTAACTAAAATTGCAACACTCTAATTAGACAAGAAAGTTTAACAATACAATGGGGGGCCATCCTCAAACCTGGGTATTGCACCTTCCCAGAACTGCTATCTTTTCAGACCAAAATGGCCTGTTCTTATTCATCATGTTTACTGTTTGCAATATAAACATAGATGCATACCTTGAACTAAAAATGAAAGAGTCAGTATTAGATGGTAGGTCATGGTTAGGAGATAGCTCTGAAATCATAATAGAAAGTGATATATTTTACAAATAATTCACTTTAGAGCAGAGGCACCTAGTAATCCTGGCTCAGGTTTAACATGTATAACTAATAATAAGTTGCTTAGAGACATAGCACTATCTTATAATGTGCATAATAAAATCATATATTATACATCACATTCCTTCAGAAGTAATGTTCTGATGTATCTTTTAAAAGAATATAGTGATTAACAGGAAAATTCAGTAGCTGCAACATCCATATCATTTGTGTTTCTGAAAACCCCTATCATCATACTTCAAAACTGTGGCAGAAGATTTATATAGTATATTTGAACTTCATGGAAGGGTTCATGTGGTCTTCGTAAAGGGGATGAATCATCAGCATGATTAGCTATGTCCTTGGATGTAACTTCCATTACAGGTAGTTTATGAGATGTTTTCACTTCCTAGTCTGCATTGAAATTTATACATTTAAATATCTACTATCATCTAAAATCATGTAGTATACCACAAATAATTCTTTCAACATATCTTGGGAAATAACTATCTAATCTAAAAGCTATACGAACATATGAATTTATTTGCTTATAGGGAAGAAAGCAAAAAAATTATTCCTAGAGGGGAAAAAACTAATATTTATATTTATATGGCCTGTATTTAGCACAGTACCTACAAATCTAATACACGTCTGTTTGAGTAAATGAATGATTGCTCATCATATCCCAGAATTATTTCAAACCCCTATTCTCAAAACCAATTATTTGTCCATGTAAAGGCTTTAATAAGAGCCTTTTGTCTATGGAAATTAAATTGCTGAGTCTGGCTCCTTTGTCAGAAATGTAAAACTCGGGAGCTGGGTGGTAGCCCAGTGGGTTAAGTGCAGGTGTCACAAGGACCAGCACAAGGATCTGGGTTCGAGCCCCCAGCTCCCCACCTGCAGGGGGGTCGCTTCACAAGTGGTGAAGCAGGTCTGCAGGTGTCTGTCTCTCTCTTCCCCTCTCTGTCTTATCCTCCTCTTTCCATTTCTCTCTGTCCTATCCAATAATGACAACAACAAAACCAACAATGGCAACAAAAGGGAAAATAAATAAAAATTTAAAAAAATGTAAAACTCATGAAATTTAAGTACTCTTGGGAAATACATGCACATTTCATTTATCAGTGTCTACAATAGATACAAAAATTAATTTAGGCAAATTTACTTAAATACTTGGCATTTCTTTAATGCTATGAAGGGGAATGGAAAAAAATCTCTCTCTCTTGAATTTGAAGATAGCTTACTGCAACTAAAAATAAATGGGGAAAATACCCAGGCTTGAATCCTGGCTTTGCCACTAGTTAGCTGCATGTATGCAGGTAAAGTCAATTTCCTAGAGCTTTGATTTTCTCATTTATAAAATGTAAAATATGAGGTTAAATTATAACTTTTATCCCAGCTGTAAAATTTGAAGTGAATTTTCATCTTCTTCTCCAAGAGACTCCTAACCAATTAGTGTACAGGTTCAGGCTTTTTCCAGTATTAAGCAGGCAGTCTGACATGAAGCCAGTGTAAGTCTCAATTACTTGAGACTAGGTAATTGAAAAAAAAGTATATAAGGCTCTTGTCTACTCAGTTTTTTTTATTTAATTTTTTATTTATAAAAAGGAAACATTGAGAAAACCATAGGATAAGAGGGGTACAACTTCACACAATTCCCACCACCAGAACTCTGTATCCCATCCCCTTCCCTGATAACTTTCTTATTCTTTAACTCTCTGGGAGTATGGACCCAAGGTCATTGTGGGATGCAGAAGGTGGAAGGTCTGGCTTCTATAATTGCTTCCCCACTGAACATGGGTATTGACAGGTTGATCCATGCTCCCAGCCTGTCTTTCTCTTTCCCTAGTGGGGAAGGGATCTGGGGAAGTGGAACTCTAGGATAGTATACATAGAAAAACCTAAAGAATCTAGAAAGAAGCTTTTGGAAATCATCAGGCAATACAGTAAGGTGTCAGGCTACAAAATTAACATTCAAAAGTCAGTGACATTCCTCTATGCAAACACTCACTAAGTTAGAAGAAGTTGAAATCCAGAAATCAATTCCTTTTACTATAGCAACTAAAACAATAAAATATCTAGGAGTAAAACTAACCAAAGAAGTGAAATAATTATATACTGAAAATTATGAGTAACTACTCAAGGAAATTGAAGAAGACACAAAGAAGAGTAAAGATATTCTATTCTTCATGGGTTGGAAGAATTAACATCATCAAAATGAATATACTACTCAGAGCCATCTACAAATTTAATGCTATCCCCATCAAGATCCCAACCACATTTTTAGAAGAATAGAACAAACACTACAAATGTTTATCTGGAACCAGAAAAGACCTAGAGTTGCCAAAACGATCTCGAGAAGAAAGAACAGAACTGGAGGCATTACACATTGGTGGGGTTGTCTGTCCAGGGAAGTCTGTTTGGCATCATGCTAGCATCTGGAACCTGGTGGTTGAAAAGAGAGTTAATATACAAAGCCAAACAAATCGTTGAACAATCATGGACCTAAAGGCTGGAATAGTGCAGATGAAGAGTTGGGGGGTACTCCATTTTGTAGATAGCTAGTAGGCATATTTTAGTTAAATTCCAAAGGCCTATGGCTATACTAGTTTTTTTCCTTTATTTATTTATTATTTATCTATTTATTTATTTATTTATTTATTTTGCCCCTGAGCCTGAAATCTTTATATGCATGTGGATCCAAGTTATTGTCTGGGGAGATGATGTCATGGCTAGAAAAAGGACCACAAAGCTGGATCAGGGAAGAGAGTAGTTCCCTAATATGTGAAAGAGGTATAATGTTGACTGTAAACCCCATTGATTTGATGTGATCTGGGGCCCATATTCAGCTTACGAGCCTATGTAACCTCTGCATCCCTATAGATCTGAGCTCACATTCTGTGGTCATAAGTAGGAACGTTCCAAGCTGGGCCATTCCATTTTTTATATGCCTATTTTTTGGTTGTTTTTTGTCAGAACATTGCTCAACTCTAGTTTATGGTGGTACCCTATTGAACCTGAGAACTCAGAACCACAGGCATGAATATCTTTTGCAAAACAACTATGCTATCTCCCCAGCATCATCATCCCCTCTTCAACTTTCAGAAATGTACAATTAGGGACAAAATTGAAGTACTTTTATTTACTTTAATATTTTGAGTAAATTTTGTTATATAACGTATCCACTGAGAATTAATTCTCTATGTCAAATTGAATACTGGGTTTAGAATTTAAACACGGATAGCAGTGGTAAGTTATTTTATTGTTACAATCATATATATATATATATATATATGTGTGTGTGTGTGTGTGTGTGTGTGTGTGTGTGTATAAATATATATGTGTATATTAAATAAGCACACTTAAATTTATACAATACTATGTGTCAATGACATCTCAATATATCTGGAAAATAAAAGATCTTGGAATAAGAGACTCATCCATATCTTAGTTACTTCACTTTTTTTTTTAACTAGTGACAAAAAGAGAAAAATAAAATATGGTGCTGACTATTTTTTAGGTCTGTGGGAGACATAAAAATTAAAAGAACATGAAAAAAGATATACTTGTAAATGACTTAGGAGGAGCCTGGCACAATATGTAACAATCACTGAACAAAAACAGCTACAAAAGATCATTTCCAAATAGCCTTCACCTAGGAAAAAAAAAGTTTTTCTAAATAATGGGCCAAGAGTTCATTTGGGTGTTTCTAGCTCTTCTCACTGACCTATTTATGTTCACATCTGAAGAATAAGTGAGAAAGGCAAGTGGGGCTCATTGAGAACTTCTTCCTACTCCTATCTTCAAGTTTCATTGATTTTTGTTACTAACTAAATTGATTTGGTTGACTCAACAAATTTGTAGGTTGTTTTTGTTTGCTTGTTCTTTCTGATAATGAGCTATTGGCCTACTCTGGGCAATTACAGAGTAGACATGTGAAATTGACTTGTGTTGAAAGTGATCAGGAATTTTCTGTATTATTCTTGTGAGGAATATAAAATTGTGTCCATGGTTTTAAAACTGCAAAAATGCTGTTCATATGTCACTTATTATATGTGAAGTGCAATTGCAAGACAAAATGTAGAGGGAAAAGGTCAGAATATGGAATGTGACCCCTGCAAGGTGTCTCATTGTCACACAATGAGACATTTCCCATGAGCCATGAGCAGTTATTTATTTTCTCTTACAATTTATTTCATTCACCAAAACTTGTGCCTTAATGGAACCATACTCTTCCATTATTCTTGGTAAGTAATCTTTCTCACTTTTCCTGAAGCCTCTTCTTTTTTTTACCTTATAAAAAAATTAAAATTTTGACAAGACTATAGGATAAAAGGGGCACAACTCTACACAATTCCCACCACCAGAGTTTCGTATCCTATCCTCTCCCTTGAAAACTTCCCTATTCTTTATCCCTCTGGGAGTATGGACCCAGGGTAATTATGGGTTACAGAAGGTGGAAGGTCTGGCTTCTGTA
The DNA here is from genome assembly GCF_950295315.1 of Erinaceus europaeus. NCBI lineage: Eukaryota > Metazoa > Chordata > Mammalia > Eulipotyphla > Erinaceidae > Erinaceus > Erinaceus europaeus. The sequence goes on along the minus strand of NC_080177.1, from coordinate 43,812,105 downwards.
ATTGCTTCCCCGCTGAACATGGGCTTGGCAGATTGATCCATACTCCCAGCCTGTTTCTATCTTTCCCTAGTGGGGCAGGGCTCTGGAGAGGTGGGGTTCCAGGACACATTGGTGAGATCATCTGCCCAGAGAAGTCAGATTGGCATCATGGAAGCATCTGCAATTTGGTGGCTGAAAAAGCACTAAGATATAAAGCAGAACAAATTGTTTAATAATCAGGAGCAGTTATTTCTATTATATGTCCTGACCCCAAACTATGAGAGGGATAATCTATAGAAGAGTGAGCCTTTTGCAGAAGAGAGATGAGAAGGCAAAAGACCTAGGCAACTTTTAAAGTCACTTGTAGGGAAGAAACAGAAGAAAACAAATGTCAGGAAATTTTATATGCATGAATATGTCCCCTTTATAAGGGAGAGAATAAACACTTTAAATAAGTCATTAAATCAGAAACATAAAGAGCTTATTTTACTCTGTAATTAATCGATGTCCCTATTTAGTATTAAACGAATGATGCTAAATATGTGTGTCATTCTCTTATATTAGGAACATACTTTTGTCAATTTTTATTTTTATTTTTATTTTTGGAAGTATAACACATAACAGTGATACCACTGGCTAGAAATAGTTGCTGGGGGGCAGGAGGACTGACATAAAGGAAATGGCATGTTATCAGCAAATAACATTACAATTAGTAACAATATTTTACCCTACCTCACATACTTGCAATGCATTGTATCTAAAGACAAACTAAGACAGAAAAACAGGAGAATATTTTTCCTTTTAATTACCATGACAATTTGCAAAGCTAAAAGGATTTTGAAGTAAGATTTACAAATAGTGGAGACAATTATAAAAAGTAAGCAAAAAAAATTAAATTCATTTATCTCTTCATTAGTATAATCCATAAATCTACCTAAATAAGTTTTTTTTTTAATGTGCAGCTTGGGGCCCAGAATTGAAAGTACAGCTTTCTTCTCCTTCTTATTTTATTTGATAAGACAGAGAGAAATTGAAAGGAGAGGGAAAGGTAGAGAGGGTGAGAGAAAGATAGACATCTTCAAACCTGCTTTACACTAGTAAAGTTTCCCCCCTACAAATGGGGAGTGGGAGTGAGTGAGGGGTGGGGGCTGGAACCTGGCCCTTGCACATGGTAATGTGTGAACTTAATGGGTGCAACACCACCCAGCCTCTTAAAAGTTTTTAAAAGAACATTCCAATTGAACTCATAACTCCTCAAACCCCCTCCTCAATATTTTAATGCTTAGCTTCTCTTGAAATGGAAGTTCATTAATTTAAGAGTTTTCAAAGTTATAAAGAGTAATAGGGATATCTTTGATTTAGGAAATTAAATGTTTGCCAGATTCTTTCATGGGTACTGAGCTGAGAAAACTAGAATAGAATGGTGCTCATCCCTCAGTGCCAATGGAAATAGTAACTCTGTTCCTGCCACCTCCTTCAGATTGGGAGCTTCCAACTAAGGGTGGTTCTGCATTGTTCAAATTCTTTCTGGAAACTCAGGGCTGACAGCCACTGCTCTGGGGAAGCCATAGCTGACACAGAAGACTGCTGTGGCACAGCAGATTTTACATTGGCAGTGATAAATACATCTATACAGACAAAAGGCGATTGTGATTCCAGGGAATACCTGTCAGTTACTCATATGTAATTTGAAATGTCCAACTTTTTTCCTTTAGCTGTGTGTATGGCTTAAATGAAGAAAGTGGGGACTTAAAGGGGCAAAGTTGAATTGCAGATAGAAAGTAGAAGTGATAAGCAATAAGAGTTTAAGTTATTCTTCCTTTAGTTTGATCAATATAAAATACTATATAGGCAAACATAAATGTTGGAACGACAGCATTTCATTATGCACTGGTCTATTGAGATTCTCTTGCTAAATGACTTCATGTAATTCTTTATAATTGCTTTTTAATAGGTCTACCCACTGAAAAGAGGGTTGAGAATTTTGTTCCCAGCCCTTCCTGTTCCATATACATATTTGAATTTGAATCAGTTTGAGTGACTGTATCCTGGACACTTCTCAGAGATTTAGGATACCACAGCTTGCTATCTGAGGGGATGCCCTACAGTCACTGAGGCATCATGCTCTTGGGCTGACTTTTGAGAGACAAACACCACAGCCTAGAAGCTTCCTCCTGTAAGGTGGGAGCAAGACCTGACCTGTGCTGTGTGTGTGGCAAAGCAGGCCCCTTCCCAGGTAAGTTTCCACTTTTAATGTGAATATATATCCCATTGTTTGAGAACTTCTTACATTTGAGTAACTTACAAGTGCTTTGAATTCCTTATGTGCAAAACAGGAATTGTGAAAATACTTATCTCATAAGGTAGCTATTATGATTAAATAAGGTAGTAAACTTAAAACACTTGGCATAGTACCTAAAGCACAGTAAATTATCAAAAAAAAAAAAATCAACTGTGACTATTATTTTAAATGCACCGAATCGTGGAAACCACTCTTTTGAAGTCACTTTTCAATCATAGAACAAAATAATATCTAGCCATGCAACCTTGTATTTATCTATGAGGTGTTAACTTCCAAAGTCTGTGTACTTTAGTACATAAGGGATGAAATTTCTAAGTGTTTATTAGGCAACATCAAAAAAGCAAAGCTATGAAGTGGGAAGAAGCAGAAACTGAAGGTGTTTATGTATTCTTGTTATCTCTGTCCCATTATCTCAGAGCTTCTCTTTGGCATGCTTATGAAAATGCTGACTAACACTGATTAATTTACATACTATTAGGCTGATAATGGAGATTTCTGTGGACTAGATGTGATAATCATATTATTAACTAAAACTGGTCAGCCCCATCACTTTATGTTTCATTAAATAACTTATTGATCAATTTAATAATCACAGTCTCAATTACTTTATTCACATCACAGATAATGAAAAATAGCACTCTTTCCCTATTTTGAATTGGATCACTTCTCAGAGGGTTCTCCCTATTTCTATTCATCAGAAGAGAGTGGTAAAGTTACACAACTTAAGAGCATTTTGGAGATCTCAAATAAAACATGTACAAATACTTTAATCTAGCCTCCTTAAGCCTTACTTTAGCACAAGCATTAACAGAGCAACTGCTCAAATGGCACCAAGTGGGAGTTTAAGTCACTTGGAGTTAGTTGCTATTATTTTAAATTTGAGGTTCCCCAACCCTGTCACCAGTTCTTGGATGGATTTGATATTGAAAGGCTTGAAACCAATGCCAAAGAGACCAGTTTATAGTTCTAAGCGAAGTTTAGGCAATACTTGAAAAATGTCACCAAAAATGTAGGTTTGAGCTATTCTTCTTGGGTATGGCTTTCAATGAAAAATTGCATACATTTGAATATATGTATATTATTTATTATAAATGCTAGAGATATGGTAGTGACAATGGTTGTAAGAATTCAGCTGGTGGATTATAGGCATTTATGCCTGAGGTTCCTGTTTCTACTCCAGTGTGCATTGGATGGTATCCTGGTTTCTCTCTCTTTCTCTCTCTCACATGTGACACTCTAGCATATGTGAAGTAAATAAATATTTAAGAGAAAAGGACACAAGTAAATAAAAACAGTTATCAAAAATTGTTAGTGATATAAAGAATAGATGAAGTATAAGAGATAAGGAAATGGCTATAGTCAATATGGCTGTGATCAATGTGTTTTTTATTTATGCATTTTTTTTACCAGAATACTGTTCAGCTCTGGATTATGTTGGTGCTGGAGACTGAAACTGGATCTCAGAACTTCAGACATGAAGGTCATTGTTCCATAACCATTATGTATGGAGATGATTTTGATAATCCTAATCATGCTTTCAAAGTTTGGTTTTATATATTCTGTAGTGATCATTGGTTTAAAATATACATTGTTTATTCTATCTTAAAAGATTTATTTATTCATGGGGCCAGGGGAAATAGAACAAGAGAATCACTATGGCACTTGTGATGCTGGGTTTTGAATTTGAAGCTGCAAGCCTGAGCACTTTATCTAAAGCACCACCTCCCAGGCTACTGCTTATTCTATTAAATAAATTGCTACAACTTTATTTAAATATAAACTTGAGAAATTGTTTATTATAAGTATCAGTAATAATTTATTAGTAATTATTCAGGCCTGGCCAAATGATAAAGTTTATTGTTTATTAACACAACTCTTTTCCTTTAAGACTAATTTTAGTTCAGTAAGCTATTCTTTACTGCTAGAGTTTTAAATGAAAAGCTCTACTGATCTTTTTTTCTTCTTTGACCTCACTATATCTTTTAAAAAATATTTTATTTATTTTTAAAGAGAGATACAGAGAAAGAAAGAGGGGTGTGGGAGACCAGAGCATTGCTCAGCTCTGGCTTACAAGTGGTGTTGGGGGTTAAACCTAGGACCTCAGAGTCTCAGGCATAAGAATCTTTTTGCATAACCATTATACTGTCTCTGCAGCCTGGCCTTACTATATCTTACTATATCTGAACTAGAACTGAGTCTTGTCATAGCTCTCCAGATTGATATAGAAGACTTATTCCAAGAAAGGTGATAGAGGAAGACATAAAATACATATCAGGAATCTTGGAGGCTGAGTAAAAGATCTAGATACAGTTAGGATAAGAGGGAGGAAAATTAAGCTAAACTATCTACCTTCATAGATCAAAAATGACCCTATCACATCAAGCAACTCTTTTCAGGCAGGCATGGAGCACCAATAATGACCCTAGTTAAAAAAAAGAAGAAGAAGAAAAGAAGGAAGGAAGAAAGGGAATGGAATGGGAGAGGAAAGGAATGGAAGAGAAAAGAAAGGTAGAAGAGAGGAGAGTCAACCAGAAATGAATAAAAAACTAAGCTACTCTGCTCTTTGTAATGCTGTCTGGTTAATATGACTAATTAACTTACTTCTTCAGTTTTCTTGAGTGATTTTAATATACATATTGCAAGAAAAATGGATTATTGAGTTGACCTGAACCTTGGGATTATTAAGAAGCTGTTGGGTTGTTGAAAAGTCATGGCATGTTTGCACACACACACACACACACACACACACACACAACGTAGAAAATTATAGCATGACTTTTCTAACAACCCAATAGAAGCTTAAGAAGGAGGCCGCAGTGGTGGCACATTGAGTTGAGTATAAATGTTCTATGCCCAAGGACCCAGGTTTGAACTCCTGCTCCCTACATGCGTGGTGAAGGAGGTCTGAAGGTGTCTGTCTCTCTCCCTCTATATTTCCTGCTCCCCTATCAGAGTCTTTCTGTCCTACCACACAAAATATAAATAAAGGCTGGGGGAAAAAAAGGAAAAAATGACTGCCAGGAGTGGTAAACTCATAGTGCTAGCACTAAGCCCTAGCAATAACCCTCTTCACAATTACAAAAAGGAGGAGTTGAAGGAGGAAGAGAGGCTGCTTAAAGAAATGTGAGAAGTGAAACTGGGAAGGGGGGGGGGGAGTGGTATGTTCAAAATGATAACTCCAGGGATTAAAGACAAAAGGAAAGGAGTGAAGTAATACTGGGAACTTAAAAGCCCAAAAGCATTGGTGGGAGAAGTAGAAGGGCAGGCAAAGGATAAAACAGTTTCCAGTGTTCTGAGGTAGAGTTGCTCCAGCTGAAGGTCATATAGATAAGAAAGACTGCAAAAAGAAATAAGACCCCTCATTTTCCCTTTCATTATTCAAACTCTCCCCGAGAATAGCTCATCAAAATTGTTGTAATTTAACTTAAAAAGGGGGTAAGGTGGGGGCTGCTGAGGTGTGTGAAAGAATTCACAGCAGGAGCTGGGAACTGGTTTAGAAAATACAGGGTTTATTAGGGTAAAACAGGTAAAAGACAAATTAAGCACTTATCAAGGGTTAAGAGTACGCTAGGTCCATAAAGTCTGCGTATAGTTATCAAAAGTTTAGTCCCATAAGACAAACAATTATCAGCTCTGGTAAAGGTTGCTCATGGCTGTAGAGGGGTCTAAAAGTTTACCAGCTAGCAGAGTCACACGTGTTCAGTTCCCAGGAGAAGTAGCCATGGCACACCTCTGCTGAGATGCTTCTAACCAGGAGAAAAAGCAGCAGCCAAAAAGTGCAGATGTGCTCTGTCCCTTGCTTTTTTACATTCCCTTCTCTGAAGCACCTCCTCAGGGTGACGTCATTTGTATGCTAATAGTCCCCAACTTCTGTTGGGGTCACAACAAAAATGTTTTCAACAACTGGTAACTACTCTAGTACATATTCCACTAACATTCTTCTCAATATTTTGAAGGCTATCAGATGAATAGTTAGGGCAGGGGGAGACTGCAAACAGGTAAAATATATATTAAGGAATGTCTATTGATATTCCTAACTACTTACATTTAAAAGATAAACACCATCAGGGCACAAAATGGCTGCCAGGAGTGCTAGATTTGTAATGCTCACAGTGAGCCCCGGTGATAACCCTGGTGGCAATAAAAATAAATGATGATGATAGGTAGATAGATAGATAGATAGACAGACAGACAGATAGATAGAGATAGATAGATGATAAACACCATGTGAACTGACTTATACATGGTGTCCCATTCAAATCAGTCTTAAAGAAACAAATCCTTTATCACTATCTGAGATATTTGCCCAAGAAACAGATTTAAAAATGTCAGTCCTTTTTTTTGTTTTCAAGTCTGTATCTGGTTTTTATTCTTCAACCAACCCCTCAACACACACACACACACACACACACACACACACATAGTTATAGTGGGTCTATTTTCACATGTAGCTTAAATCCTCTGTAGAAGAAATGGTTGATAAATAAGTGTATATATTTATAATTGGCTTCAGATAGAGAAACACACCATAAATGGGAGTGATGATTTTCTTTCTTTCTTTTCCCATGTTTTTCGTCATCATTGTTGTTGTTATTATTATTGCTGCTGTTGTTGGGTAGGGCAGAGAAATAAAGAGAGAAGGGGAAGACAGAGAGGGGGAGAGAAAGATAGACACCTGCAGATCTGCTTTCACTGTGAAGTGAACCACCTGCCTGCAGGTGGGGTGCCAGAGGCTCGAACCAGGATCCTGATGCAAGTCTGTGTGCTTTCCGCCATGTGCCCTTAACCCACTTCGCCATCACCCGGCTCCCATAATGATTTTCTATTGATTGTATATTAGGTCTAACTTAAGCATATTTGAATCACAAATGCATAATAATTTATTTTTTATTATAATAATTTTTTTTGTTACCAGAGCAGTGCTTAGCTCTGGCTTATGGTGGTGCGGGGGATTAAACCTGGGACTTTGGAACCTCAGGCATGAGAGACTCTTTGCATAACCATTATGCTATCTACCCTTGCCCACATAATAATTTTTTAAAAGCATGTTTAAGAGGCCTATCTCCTCTACCCTAGATAAACTCAGTTAATAGTGTTCTGTCACCCAACACTTTTTCTGCAGGCCTGTCAAGACTAAACATTTTGAGTCTGAGGTTCTTTGAGAACAACTGTGCAGTTCTTGAATTTTAATTCAAACCCCATGGCCTAATTACCAGTTTTCTTTCTTCAAAGAACAAGAGCATATGAATTCTGTTTAGGCTAATAAAATGATAGATTATGCTGTTCTTGGAAACAAAAATCTAACCACTGCCTTGCCTGTAAAGAATTTCTTAAGACATTTTGGCATTTGGCTCTATAGCCAAGCCAAACAAAGTGAATGCAGGTTTTGTTTCTAACCTAGGATCAGGTAGGAGGAAAACAGGAATGAAATATAAATTTCATAAATGTTAGTTTTGTTTTGCTTTTTATCCAACCAAGTTAATCAGTATGTTTGAGCCTTATATTATTACTAAAATCCTAACAATCCTAACCACTAACCTAACTAGATAGGTAAAGTGTCATTTGAAAGTCCCACCAATCAGTCATTTAAACTCAGTGAATTTCCTGTGACATTTCAGAGATAACAAACACATCCTATTTTCACTTTTATTCATTCTTGTTTAAGCAGCCACAAACAAATTTAAAGGAATATCTGTTATGCTTGAAGTTTATCTGAGGTAATCAAAGTAAAACAGAAGAGACAGGTCTTTATCAATAGAACTTTCCTTGGTATTCTTAAGAAAGTTTGACCATACTACAGGCTCCCCCCCCCCCATCCTAATTCAGTACCCCTCAGGCATGAAGTTGTGTCATAAAATGCTAAAAAAAATTCCATGACTTGCAGATTATCATTTGTGTTTGAACATGATTCTCCCCAAAATATCATCTTAGATAATGATAATCAGTCAGAGGGTGCTTGAAGCATAGCTCAGAGTAACCAGTCTATCTCCAGATCCCACTTCCTTTCCTTTTTCACCTAGTTCCTCCAGTGAGAGTCTTCATCTCTGGGCGATTTTCTTTTATCTTTCCAGAGAATAATCATGGAATCACAGAGCTAAAAAACTGCTCCAGCACTCTAAGGTCCCTTGTATAAACACACAAATGGCATACACCACAAGTTTAATACTGCAGGAATACCTTTGCCTTATCTGTTCTACTAGACTTCTTTGTTGTGTTTATTTCTTTGAGGACCCCTCTTCCTTCCTCAGTCTTGTCTGTAATGATAAATTCTACATATAATGCAACACAACTCTTCATTGTATTTCAGTTAGCAATAACAACATTCACTAGCACAACCTCTGCCAAAATGCTTTTTGACTTCTAGATCTCAGTGCAATTCTCTGTGGGGGTAAAGGGTGTTGTGTGAGCTGTACAGCTAACACTTTTCCTACACCATTTACAACAAAAGCCTCTCCTTAAGAGGAAAGAGTATGGCTTGACTTGACCTGTCCTGCTTCTCACCAGGACAACTTTTATCAAACTTTTCCCCCCTGGAATATTGGAGTATTCCAATATTTAAGCCCTCAAGGAAATGGAATGTGATGTGTGTGAGGGGGGGTAATAATTTTAAAAGTTGATATAGTTATATGGGTATTGTTTATTTCCCCTTCATAGGTGCTGGCAAACTATATCCACCACCATCTGATATCTTCTGACATCTTCCACCATGACTTATTGAGAACCTAGTACCCTCTTAGCCCCCATTTACTCCCCCCTTTAGAGTCCTTGGATCTGCTGCACTTTCTTTTTGTGGTTTCTTAAATCCCACCTATGAGTGAGACCTTCTGTAAATACTTACATGCTATATTAAAACTAAACTTTGCCATATGATAATGACACTATTTTAAAGTATTTTCTCAAAATTCAGTAGCCAAGAAAGCAGAATTTAAATTTTTTCAACTTTTTAAAAAAAATATGTATATTGGGTAAAGGGGTCTGTTTCTGAGTTAGATGATACCATATAAATCCCTGTACTATGCAGTCTCTGCAAAATAATTATTTGTTATTTCTGGTTAGGGGCTTTGGATGCACAGTATTTATACAGCCTGATTAAAAGATAATCAATTTTCTCAATTTTCTAGAGCATAAAATCACTTTGGTGTTATTTGTTTCTACCTGAAAGTGACCCTTCATGTGCAAAATTCAAAACTGACCAGCACAGAATTGTTTTCCATCTGGTGCAATGTCATTTAAAAAGGCACTCTCAACAGGAAGGTGTAAAAAGTCAGTAATGAGGTCCATGTACATGGAAAGCACCCTGACACTAGGAGGATTAACAAAGGTCAATTTGTCAAGAATGAATCTGCTTAAAGTAATGGTCTTTGGTTTGCCCCAAACATAAATCACCTGTCATGATAATGTAAATAAAATTGAAGCAGTTGAAAATAAAATGATTCCCAAATAAACTTGATGTCATATAAAAGATGAAAAAGAACACATTTTCCTTCTAATCTATGTCTTATAGGAATATCAGTTAAAACAATTCACAATTCTGCATTTTGTACATAATTATGTTCCTCCACATATTGCCTGCCAAAAACTTAAGCCCTTCAGTTACATCATGAGGCTACTGGCATCATGCTTTCAAACCACATTTCTACGTACTTATTCTGTGCCCTATGCCTGAGATAACCTAATCATGATTTTCACATTTATCTCCACTGAGACTAATATGGGGCCTTTAAAATATTCTCAAGTAGGCCCAAGGCAATAATACAGAAGCTTATGTAACACACTTTCATGCCTGAGGTCCCAGAGTTCCCATATTCAACCTCTTGCACCATCATAAGCCAGAGCTGAGCAATGCACTGGTTAAAAGTAAACTATCAAATAAGTATTCTCAATCACAGGTCACATTTCAGAACAATTTTAACCATATGTCTGGGATACAAGCATCAATAGCTTTTGAAAGTCCTTAGGTGATTCCAATGTACTGTCATGTTTGAGAACCACTTACCTCACACAACTTATTTCCAGTTAAACTTCTGTTACTTCCTCTTTCAGTTGACAAGGGATGTCTGTTGCCCTCCTTGGAGGTCCACTATTTCTCCCGCTTATCTCCACTACACTAAGCCTAAAGCATATTGTGTTAACTTGCATGCTTGTTTCCTTAATCTTCTATAAGATTCAGGTATATTTATTACCTTTGTTTGTGTCTTATTTAGTTCACACTAAACTGGTATTCAGATTCAGGGAATGAATAATTTTTATTAAAAAAAATATATAGAAGCAAAAGTATGGAGCTGTCAAACATTTTTTGGCCTCCAGAGTTATTGCTAGAGTTAGGTGCCTGCCTGCACCACCAATCTACTGCTACTGGAGGCTGTTCCCCCCACCTTTTGTTGTCCCCTACCTTTTTTTTCTTTATCATTGTTGTGGCTATTATCCTTGTTGTTATTGATGTCGTCGTTGTTGGATAGGACAGAGAGAAATGGAGAGAGGAGGGGGAGGCAGAGAGTGGGAGAGAAAGACACCTGCAGACTCGCTTCACTGCTTTCAAAGCTACCCCCCTGCAAGTGGGGAGCCAGGGACTGCAACCTGGATCCTTAGGCCCAGTCTTTGCGCTTAGCACCATGTGCACTTAACCCACTGGGCTACCGCCCGACAGATCCCCTGTTAATATTTTTAAAGTCATAAAAAGGTAATAGTTTAAGTTGTGTTTAGGATGATACTTAACTGATAAGCCATGACTCATCTTTAATCATATAAATGAAAATAAAATTAGCTTAGCATCAAAAAATATTTGATTTCCCATAAAATTGCATTCTTTATTATAATATTTAAAGAAAAACATTTTGGTGATAAGTATCTAAAACAGCTCTTCCATTTTAAGTTCCTCATTCATCTTCAAAGGGTTATGTGTTTTTTAAATAATCCTTTCAGAATTTTATTTTATTCCACGTCTTTATAAACTGATTAAGAGTTTTAAAGTACTTCCTTTACAAACGTTATTATGAAAAAATCCATTTATTATGCATTCATATAATGCATAATATAGCATTATCATTAAAAATTATCTGTTAATATAGCATTATCATTAAAAATATTCACATAGTAGGGTCAGCAAAATAGCTTACTTGGATAGTGAGCTGCTTTGTGATGTCCATCACCCAGGTTGAGGCCTGACCCCACTGCACATAAGGCTTTGGTGTTGTGGTCTTTCTTCCTCTCTCCAAAAAAAGTGTGTGTAAGGGGAGAGGAGGGGACCACAATAAATTTTACTTCAATCTAGTTTTAGAAAACAAACCTAATCTTGGAAGTATATGTTACAATTTTTTATTTAAAGTCTTTTGGATTTTTTTTTGCACTATTTTATATTGCAGTGATTTTTCACAGTCCAACAGATTTACATGCTAGATTTTTATGCATTAAGATGGAAATTAGATTTAGAACAGTGTTGCAAGATAGAACTTTACACATGAAAAGCAAGACTATTTCAGTAGACATCAAGACTATTTTAGTAGTCACCTTACCAACTAGTGTTCAGTATATACTCATTCTCTGCATTTTAATTTTTTTAGTTTTTTAAATTTTTTAACTGTTTATTTATTTGTTATTGGATAGAGACAAAGAGAAATTGAGATATAAGGGGGAGATAGAGAGGAAGAGAGACACCTGCAGACCTGCTTCACCACCTGTGAAGCAGCTCCCCTGCAGGTGGTGAGCCAGGGGCTTGAACCGGGATCCTAACCAGTCCTTGTGCTTTAGGCTTATCCCGCTGTGCTACTGCCCAACTGCCTCTGCATTTTAAATTTTGTCTATTAAAAAATCAAGCCTTACCACCTTTTCTTACATCCTTCCACCTCTTCTGCTCACCCCTCCCCTAATATACACTAATTTTGAATGCATTCAGAGGAAAGGTGTGATACTCTAGTTATCAATGCTTACAATCAACTATTGTTAAACAATTTTTAATTTACTAATTAAATACAACTGTTTTTATATCCCATCATTAAAACAGTTTGTGCCCTCTTTTTTTTTTTTTTTTTTTTTAAATAATGGAAGTCGTTACTTTAAACCATATGTGCAATACCTTAGAAATCTCTGCTTTATCAAAACTAAGTTCTGGATGCATGATCAATTTTGAAAAAAAAAAAAAAAATCGCCATTCCCAATATTTATTTCTAATATTCTCAAAATGTGAGATGACTTTCAGCTGTAATAAAAACAAAATTGCATTTCTTCAGACAGGGCACAGAGACAGGCATACTTTAACCACTAACAGCTAGCTTTGCATATTTATGTTTATATCAAAGAAGCACAGCGAATTTCAAAGTTGTCTTTTGTCTTCACATATCTGATTTGGAGTAGTAGCCTCTCTCAGGTCCTCCCCTGCTTCCTTATCTCCTCACCCAAATGGCATACCCACTATTGCACCCATGATTCCTTTAGTGATGGGCATTATGAGCAGTTACTGCCATGCCCGACCAAGGGTCTCTGGGTCAGTCCTAAATCTAGGATCTAGGAGGGCGGAGTTTATGGAGCAAGTGGAGGCTAAGTCTCTCCCAAAAAGCTGGCCGCAGTGTCAGGACTGACTGACTGGAGAAGTGTAGCTCACCCCCCTACCCTCACCCCCCCCCAAAAAAAAAACAATCCAATCACTTCTGGACTTGGTTCTTAGCGCCACAGAATCATCTTTCACTGTCTATTTGTATCACTCGCCATCTCCTCATGCCATGATCAGGAGAGGGCAAATATGTCTGAGGAGTCACTGGCACTGCACTCACAGCAGATAAAGACCGAGTCTCCCCGAAGAACTGGAGAGGCAGAGTTAGCGGGGGCAGCCTGTCTGCAGCGCCTCCTCCACCCAATGCTAAAGCCGCGAGGGCGCGGCGCCCAAAGGGGTGGGTGGGTAGGTGGGGGCGGGACAGGGGACCAGAGGGGACCTAGTAGTCACGAAGTCTTCTCCGCTGGAACGGCCTCCTCTCTGAGTGGTCCCTCCTCCGTAGTTGGGAATTAGTAAAAAGAAGCTCTAGCCAAACAGCCGCCCCCACTGAGCAAGACCAGGATGGGGAAGGAGAGCGTCTAGGAGCTGGCTCCGGACCGGGAGGTCCACTAGTCCAGAAGGGGGATATGAGAGTGTCCCCTCTCGCCTCTGTTTCCGTCCGAGGGAGAAAGGTCTGGATCACTGTGGTCCACGCTACACTGTTGTTCTGAGACCTGCCGCCCTTCCCTGAAGCCGGGAGGGGTGACGATCTAGGTTATCCTTCGTACTCGGCCCGCTGCACCCCTCCGTGGCCTCTTGGTTGGGTCCAAGGGCGGGCCTGACCGGAGCTCCACGTGCAGCCAAGAGCTCCGGTTCGGCTCCAGAGACTGTGCTGCTTCCCCCGCCCGCTCGGGGCGGAGCCTCCGGGGGCGGGGCGGAGCGGGTCTGGGGGCGGGTCTGGCACGGAGCCCTAGTCTGGCTTCTCAAGCCGAGACTGAGGAGCAAGGCAGGTTCGGCGCGGCTCCACAGGGTCGGGAGCTGGCGAGAGCCCGACGACTGATGCTCCGGACTTTTTCCGAGGTATGAGAAACAACCAGGCGCCCGGGGGTCCTCTGTCCGCACTCTAGCCCAGCTTCTGCGCCCCGACCGCCCGTTGTGCCCCCTGTCGGTTGTCCGGGCAGCGGCGGCGGCTGGACTGGGCTTTCAGAAGGTTTTTGGAAGTCTAGAGCCCTGGCCGAGGCAGTGTCCCCTTCTCCGCGTCTTTCATCAGCCAGCTCCTGGCTTCCTCGGCTTTGACGTCGGGCATCGTGCGGGAAGGTGGCCTCTCTGCGAGCCAGAGCTCGTCCACACCGGGGCAGCAGGACGGGGCCGGGCAGCCGAGCTGGCCGCGGAGAGGCGAGGACGTGGGGAGCAGCGTCTGCGGCGAGGCCGGAGCACCGCGGCGCCGCGGGCCGCTCTCGGCTGGGAAGCCCGCGCGCAACTCCGGGTGGTCCCGGACGCTCTGTGTGCGTGCGGGTGGGGGGGCTTGAGTCTGTAGCGCCCCGACCTGTGACCAAGTGGATCGGAGCCACCCATTGAGCCCTTGAGCCCCGCTGCTCTGGGCGCTTTGCTGCCTGTTGTGCGCACACCTTGGCCAGATAGCCGGCTGCGGGAGGGGACTGGAGCGCAGTGTTTGTCCCTTGAAGTGTCTGGTCGGGAGATTGAGTCTGAGCGACGCAGCGCCAGAAGGGGGCCTCGATGGGATGCGAGTGGGGGGCGCGGCCTGCAGAATTGGGTTTGCGGTGTGCAGGCCCGGCGACGGGCAGTGGAGACCACCAGCCTCTCTTCGAGATGGGCCAGAATGGACAGGTATACACAGCTGGGGGGATCTTCCTGGACCCGGCTGAGGAACCTGGATTCCCCAGAGAACCTAACCTAATGGGGAAGGAGCTGGGGGGGGGGGCATTTTCTTAAGTGGAAAGCTGTCAAAACAAGCGTTTTAAAGTTGAATGAAAGCTGCCAGATTTGCAGGCCTTGCACTATGTAGCTAGTAGCTAACGAAATATTAGCTTTTACACCCTTTTCGTTTTTATTCTTTAGCAAAACAAAACAAAAAATCACTTGTGCCAGTATTTCCCCCCAGGAGCTGTGCAGTGCCCACAGCACGGAATGTAAAACTTCAGCCAGCATTCTTGGGTTGCTTTTGAGTTCAAGCCTGTGAGATCTGCAGTTTCTTTGTGCAGGAAAATATCTATCTACATTTTCCATGTCTGATTCTTCTTTTCTTCTCCCAGGACCCGGCAGTATTTATTAACTTTAAGTATCTGCTTAAATGTAATTTTTGCAGGAGATACTCCCCCGTTGCCACAGGATGTAGTTTAGGGATTAGAAAATGCTGTTGGAGAAAGCTGCTAGTGGCTTCATTTTCCAAGAATGTAAGTCATTTCCTTTCTGATTTCAGAGCGTTGATATTTCACAGCATCAAAACTTTGTGGGGGAATTTTTTCCCGTAGTATATCTGTCATTTAAAAAGTTTCTGGCTTTTGGGTTTTCTTCCTTGATCAGCACATATATTTAGGCTGATCAACGTTAATGGCTAAGACATTTTTCAAGATCTGCAGAATTGTCAGACAGTTGTAGAGAGTAATTTTAACAACCAAGGAGACCTACAGCCAGCAGGATCAGAGAGTGGGGGAGGGGAGAAGAACAGAAGAGAGAGAGACAGGAAAACAGATGCTTTTGCTGTTGTCCTTTGTATCAATAATATAAAACTTTTCACACTTAATTATTTTCTTTGGGTGTGGTCTTAAGAAACAAAAGGGCTATGCTAAAAGGAAAATACATTATGAGACAACTGACATTTTAATGCTCTTTCAGTATGTTTGTAGACATAATGGATTTGTATTCCATATTCAAATGGATCTTGTGAATTATTAGATGAGAGGGACTCCACCCAGAGAATATCTGCTATCAAGTTATCTGCAGAATTTCTTCTCCAGAAATCAGACTATAATATGAACTAACCTCCCCCCTCCACTGAATGTTTGTTAGAGTGCCTAACATCTGACAGTAAAGGACCACAGTGATCAGTTTTTGCAGTGAGCAAAACCTTTTAGGGAACAAGAAATATTTTTCTACTTCTTCCTCCTTTTTTTTTTTTCCCCAGGTAAGAGACTAAGCTATCATCTTCAAGTGTATGCTTTGAATTTGTGTATTTGAGACTATCCTGACTATAGAAACACAATACAGGCCAGAGTGAAGACACTACCTTTGAAAGCAACATGTTCATGTACTTTTCTTTCATAATTTTTAGCTACGTGTTCTATAAAAATGTATCCTCTAGGCTGAGTGGAGTGGATTATTGTAGAACTTTTCTAGTTTCTGGACTTTGTTTCTTCTTTCAGTAAAGTTTATGAAGGTTTTGGCTTTCAAAACCTGTGACATAATAGACTGTGTAGTCTTCCATCGCAGATGCTTAAAATGAAAGTTTCGAACAGAATTGTTTTTTACTGAACTGTCAGTGTCATAGTTTCCTGTAAAAGAGTCCTCTCACAATTAACTTTTTTTTTTTTTGATAGAGAAGTTCTTTGTAGTTTTTAACTTGTATGGTGTTCATTTTGATTTCTAAGGATCTGGGTTAAAAAAAACCTGCAAACAATTATTTTATTACATGAAAGCAAGTACCACGGAAAGATTAATTCAGTCCAGATGTAAAAATGTATGTGAATTTTAGATTTGGATGATCTCAACAAGTTTCCCTTTTGTTGATGAAGCTGCCTGGATCCCAGATGGCACTCACAAATTATCCTTTAGGTGGTTTTCTGAGTTCAGAACTAAATTTCATGGGCCTTCTCTAAAGTCATTTCAGGTTTTTATATATTCTAAAGGATAGGACATTTCCTACATTTATGCAGAGAGAGATTTCTCCTATTACTTCCTAGTAAAAATCTCTTTAAAGCTCTGGTTTTGTGGATCAAACCCCTCTCACTAGTGGGAAAACTAGAGATACTCAATTCAGTATTATGTAGGTAAAACATAGAAGCTTGACTTTCATTTATGCAATTTTAACTTTCTTCTTTTAAAAGAGTTTTAAATGAGCTTTTACTTCTCAGAAATATAAATTTGTGAATTCTGATACAACAGCTTGTCCTTGTACGGTGAACTTTTCTACCTATACAAGAAACAACTTAAATATTAAAAGAAAAAAACAAAACTTAATATCAGAAGTATAAAGGGTATATACACCCTTTATACTTCTGATATTAAGTTTTGTTTTAATTATTATGTGTGTGTTTTAAATATTATGTGTGTGTGTGTGTGTGTGTGTGTGTATGAAAGAGGAGAAAGACATATATATATATATATGTCTTTGTAAGATTATATAATTACACATTTCAGGAGTTTGATACTTTATAATCTGCATAATAATTGAGTGCAATTGGGCCTAATAAAATAGAAAAGACTTAGTGAAGGAATTTTGAGTGGTGAAATATTAGTTAAAATGTATCTTTTCAAAGCCACAAGCAGGAAAAATGGTATTGTGCGCCTCTGAAGTTAAACTTTGATATAGGGGTAGTAGAGAGAGCTTTCTGAATTTCACATTATGCAGAGGAAGAGACTTTGGGGACCTATAAAAATAAGTAGAAGCAAGTTAAAAGGCATAAATTTGAGATGGAGGAAGAAGTAGAATACTGGGCATTGAATTGCAAGAAAGTCTAAACTTAAAGAGATGAGCATTTAACACAGGACTGAGGTAAGGAGCTTTCTACTTAAAAGTGCAAATTAAGGAATAAGGATTTTGGGGGGTCGGGCGGTAGCGCAGCGGGTTAAGCGCACCTGGCACAAAGCGCAAGGATCCGCATAAGGATCCCTGAACTTCACAGGCAGTGAAGCAGGTCTGCAGGTGTCTGTCTTTCTCTCCCCCTCTGTCTTCCCTTCCTCTCTCCATTTCTTTCTGTCCTGTCCAACAATGAAGGACATCAACAATAACAATAATAACCACATCAAGGCTACAACAAGGGCAAAAAAAGGGGGGAAATAGCCTCCAGGAGCAGTGGATTCATGGTGCAGACATGGAGCCCCAGCAATAACCCCTCTCCCCCCCAAAAAAGGAATAAGGATTTTTAACTAAGAAAAAAAGGATTAGAATTAACATCCCTTCAAGGTCTGCTATAATGTGAAATATGTATGCTAAGTGATCTTTATCCTGGACATCTTGCCTGCATTCATGTTGGATCTCTGGTGTTAAATGGTGTTTTGGAACTCGATGCTTATTACTGTGTCTATCCTCACCTCCAAGTCACTTCCCATTTCAAAGACCTGAAACGCTATTAATCTAGGTTCCGGTGTTTCTGCAAATATTTAATGAGTAGCTCCAACATTTGGGGAGACTACAAATGTCTGCTTCCCATACTGTGGAGCCAAAGGAGAAGTTTACATAACTTTTAAGTAAAAACAAGCCATCTGTGCTTCCAGTTATCTTGTATGAATTAGTTGTGTGCTTACTTCTGGAAGCAAGTTTCTGTGACACTTTTTATATGTATCCAATGGAGTAATCATACAATGTATCGTATTAATCAAAGAGACATTATAAAGTATTGAGGAGGGAAAAGAAATCACTGATCTGACGGTTGTATTACTTCAGGAGGAGAAAAATGTGGTGCTGAAACAAATTCACAGCTGAACTAAACACATGCTGAAGGAGAAGGCAGTCCTTACTGTAGCTTGGGATTGTCTACAACAGCTTTTTCTTTGGTTGTGTTTTCTCACCTTTCTTAATGCCTTTGTGTGACCTTACTTAGCAGAGTGATGTTTATGCCGCAAGAAATTAAGTAGAGATCTTGTTATTAATGTGGTAATCAGGATAATTTTTGACCCCAATTTTAAGACCCCACTATTCTTGTATTCCAATTTAACGATATAGAGTATTTTAAATGAACAGTCTTTATACACAGATATTATATAACTTTGAGAAGTTATGTTTTTCTCATGTATGAAGACAGAAAAATCAGTATTTTATACTAACATAACCACAACTGCAAGTAAAGTAAGAAATTATTGGAAAACCCCAGCAAAGTCTGAATGAAGATGTTAGGAAATTGATGGACTTTTACTTAGTTTCTCAGGCAGTTGTTTGTCTGGTTCTGGTTAATTAATTAATTATTTATTTTTCTTTTCACAGATAGCAGTACTTGTGCCTTTCAGTTTCTATAAATGATGATGGTAGAGGGGGAAATGAGATTCTTCATGGGTTTAATTCTTTAGGTTTGTTTTGAATAATTCATTGTATACAGACAGAAAAAAATATGTAGAGGACAGAAGTACATAGCATGCAGTAACCATATCCTGGCAGCCACCATCCAGTCAAGAATCAGAGCACTATCAACAATCATCTCTGGCTTTTTCCTGAAGTTATAAGCCTTGTTTCAAGGGTGACAACTGTTCAGGACTTTATTAGTATTGGGTAGCTTAGCTTTTATTTGGATCATATTCAAAACAGATTTGTTCTTTCATATGTCTTCTTCAGATCAGTATAGTGTAGTGTCTAGTCAGATGCAGGTAATAGTAATTATTCTTTTTTCCTTTTTTGTTGATGAATACTTGGTTTGTTTGGAGGAAAAATAAGGTGTGATCATCCAGTGGTTAAAGAGAAATTGAGCACTTTGGAGTGGAGTATGTAGTTATAAGACTAAAAGAAAACGTGAGGGAAAAATACAGCATCATGAAAATTCTTATGGCTCAACTTAGTCCACAGAATCTCAGTATTTTATGGACACAATATATTAAGTGGAATTTGCCATGTTTAAATTGTGAACTGGGAAGAGAGGGGGACCTTAGATGTAGCCTAGTTCCTATTTTTGATGGTGGAGAAAGGTGAGAGAAAAATACAGTGTCCTGGAGAAAGGTGAGAGAAAATTACAGCATAATGAAAATACTTATGGCTCAACTCAGTCCACAGAATCTCAGTATTTCATGGACACAATATATTAAGTGGAATTTGCCATGTTTAAGTTGTGAACTGGGAAGAGAAGGGGACCTTAGGTGCAGCCTAACCCCATCATTTTTGAAGGTGGAAGGACTACGGCCCCATTAAAATTGAGTGACTTATATAAAATCTCACAGCTAGTGACAACAACAAGAGTAGAAGCAGCTTCTGACTATATCTAGTCTTGATTAGTACCATCTATACCTCTTACAACCTCCTACAGTCCAAGCCCTAAACCCTGAATCCAGTGTGCTGGAGAACTGGGTGCCCTTGTCTTATCCACACTAAGGTGTCCCGTGGCTCTGTTCAGACAAAGTGGAGTTGCAGCCCCAGTGAGGCAGAATGTTTCTCTGTTAATCTCTCTCTCCCCCCCCCTTCTGCCCTCCATTCAGAGACTATTGATACCTCCTTTTTCTTCCTTCCTTCCTTCCTTCCTTCCTTCCTTCCTTCCTTCCTTCCTTTCTTTCTTTCTTTCTTTCTTTCTTTCTTTCTTTCTTTCTTTCTTTTTCTTTTTAATCTTTATTTATTTATTGGATAGAGACAGCCAGAAATTGAGAGGGTAAGTGGTGATAGGAAGGGAGAGAGACACCTGCAGCCATGCTTCACCACTCAGAAAACTTTCCCCTTGCACATGGGGACATGAGGCTCAACCCTGGGTCCTCGAGCACTATAATATGCATGCTCAACCAGATGCATCACCACCTGGCCCCTCCTTTTTCTTTATCTCCTCGTTCCCTTCTATAAGACTTGGGATTTCAAGTGCCAAGTTAGTGTTTTGTGGTCCCTCTTTACTCTGTTATTGACTCATAAATGATTTATGGAGAATCCTAATTTCCAAGGAACTGCTTCCTCCATGTTCCAGAAGAGTTCATTAATTAAGAGAATGATGAATAAAAGACTTGGCTTTCCCCCCCCCCCTCTGCTACCACTATGCCTCTCTCTTTCTACACACTTTCCCCCACTTTCCTCCCCCCTTTCTACTCACTTTCCCCCACTTTCCTCCCCCCTTTCTACGCACTTTCCCCCACTTTCCATGCTATATTTTCTTAAATATCTCTGGAAACATCTGTTTCTACTAACACAGTTGTGAATTTCTGATGCTGCAGTCTGTGGCAGTCCTCAGGATGCACTTATTTAAAATACAGGTTTATGAGAAATCCAGTAAACAAAGTGCTTTAAATTTTTTAATGCTAGAAATACTAATGGCATGTCTTTTGTTACTATACCTTATAGATTTCATGTTAGAATTTTTGGAGAAATTAACTGTTACTACTGGTATAAGGCAGCTATTTACTAATCTGATATGGGTCCAGCCACTTTGTGATTTTCTGTTATGAAAGGAAATGGTTTGTGACCTTAAAATGAGTTTTTGAGAAAAACAAATTTAAGCACATTAGAAAGACACATTTACATCTTAACAGCATAATTATAAGCCTTGTCAAAATAGGCACAACATTGTCCAGGACATATGTCATTCTGGTTTGTTTATTAAAGGGACTTATCCTGTTATCCATGTGGCCAGATATGTATTGTGTCATATCTTGAATTTAATGTGCATTGCTCTAAAATGTTCATTACATTCATCAACAAACAGGTCTTCTGTTTTTTGTTTTCATTTCTTTTATTTGATATGGCAGAAATTAAGAAGGGAGGGGGAGATAGGGAAAAAGAGAGAGACACATGCAGAACTGCTTCACTGCTTGGAAACGTTGGTCCTTGCCCATGACAATGTGGGCATTCAGTGGGGGTGTACCACCACTTGGCCCCCACACACATATTATTTTAAGGTTATCCTGAGTACATTGTACAAAGTCTTCCATAAAGTTTCATGTTCTCTTGAAGTAACCAATATACATCTACAAAAAGATGTTAATGTTTCCATATAAGTGTTAATAGGTCCTTGTTTTAGGGAACAAAATCAGTGATGTCCCTAGCTTCCCTGTAGCTTGTTGAATTTGTATTGGATCATGATGACAGCTAGGGAATTTTCTTTTCCTCAAGTGCGAAGAGTTTTCTAGAGGCAACAGAAATATTCAGGGCCTGTTAAAAGTCTCAAATATATATATATATATATATATATATATATATATATATATATATATATATATATATATATATATTTTTTTTTATGGGCATTGACAGGTTAACCCATACTCCCAGCCTGTCTCTCTCTCTTTTTTTTTTCTTTTTTATTTAAGAAAGGATTAATTAACAAAACCATAGGGTAGGAGGGGTACAACCCCACACAATTCCCACCGCCCAATCTCCATATCCCACCCCCTCCCCCGATAGCTTTCCCATTCTCTATCCCTCTGGGAGCATGGACCCAGGGTCATTGTGGGTTGCAGAAGGTAGAAGGTCTGGCTTCTGTAATGGCTTCCCCGCTGAACATGGGCGTTGACTGGTCGGTCCATACTCCCAGTCTGCCTCTCTCTTTCCCTAGTAGGGTGGGTCTCTGGGGAAGCTGAGCTCCAGGACACATTGGTGGGGTCTTCAATCCAGGGAAGTCTGGCCGGCATCCTGATGACACCTGGAACCTGGTGACTGAAAAGAGAGTTAACATACAAAGCCAAACAAATTGTTGAGCAATCATGGACCCAAAGCTTGGAAAAGTGGAGAGGAAGTATTAGGGAGGTACTCACTGCAAACTCTAGTGTACTTCTGCTTTCTTACTTTGGTGTCATACTCCAAACTCAGTCAATTTCTGCTTTGCGTTTCTACTTCTTTTTTTTTTTTTTTACATGCATAACATTCCCCAGATTCCCATTTAGCAATACAACCCCCACTATTTCATTCATCATTTTTCATGGACCTGTATTCTCCCCACCCACCCACCCCAGTGTCTTTTACTTTGGTGTAATACTCCAACTCCATTTCAGGTTCCACTTGTGTTTTCTTTTCTAATCTTGTTTTCAACTTAGGCCTGAGAGTGAGATCATCCCGTATTCATCCTTCTGTTTCTGACTTATTTCACTCAACATGATTTTTTCAAGGTCCATCCAAGATCGGCTGAAAACGGTGAAATCACCATTTTTTACAGCTGAGTAGTATTCCATTGTGTATATATACCACAACTTGCTCAGCCACTCATCTGTTGTTGGACACCTGGGTTGCTTCCAGGTTTTGGCTATTACAAATTGTACTGCCAAGAACATATGTGTACACAGATCTTTTTGGATGGCTGTTTTGGGTTCCTTAGGATATATCCCCAGGAGGGGAATTGCAGGGTCATAGGGTAGGTCCATTTCTAGCCTTCTGAGAGTTCTCCAAACTGTTCTCCACAGAGGTTGGACCAATTGACATTCCCACCAGCAGTGCAGGAGGGTTCCTTTGACCCCACACCCTCTCCAGCATTTGCTGCTGTTACCTTTTCTGATGTGTGACATTCTCACAGGAGTGAAGTGATATCTCATTGTTGTCTTGATTTGCATTTCTCTGACAATCAGAGACTTGGAGCATTTTTTCATGTGTTTCTCGGCCTTTTGGATCTCTTCTGTGGTGAATATTCTGTCCAAGTCCTCACCCCATTTTTGGATGGGGTTATTTGTTGTCTTGTTGTTGAGTCTGGCAAGCTCTTTATATATGTTGGTTATTAAACTCTTATCTGATGTATGGCATGTAAAGATCTTCTCCCATTCTGTGAGGGGTCTCTTGATTTGGGTAGTGGTTTCTTTTGCTGTGAAGAAGCTTTTTAATTTGATGTAGTCCCATAGGTTTATACTTGCCTTAGTCTTCCTTGTAATTGAATTCGTTTCATTGAAAATGTCTTTAAAATTTATGCGGAAAAAAGTTCTGCCAATATTTTCCTCTAAGTATCTGATAGTTTCTGGTCTAACACCCAAGTCCTTGATCCACTTGGAATTTACTTTTGTATTTGGTGAAATACAGTGATTCAGTTTCATTCTTCTGCATGTTTCAACCCATTGTTTCCAACACCATTTGTTGAAGAGACTCTGCTTCCCCCATATAATAGTCTGGCCCCTTTGTCAAAGATTAGATGTCCATACGTGTGGGGCCTCATTTCTGGGCTCTCAATTCTATTCCACTGGTCAGTGTGTCTGTTCATGTTCCAGTACCAAGCAGTTTTGATGACAATGGCCCTATAATACAGTTTGAGATCTGGCAGTGTGATGCCTCCGGTTCTGTTCTTTTTTCTCAAGGTTGTTTTGGCAATTCTAGGTATTTTCTGGTTCCAGATAAACATTTGTAGCATTTTTTTCTATTCTCCTAAAAAATGTGCTTGGGATCTTGATGGGGATAGCATTAAATTTGTAGATGGCTCTGGGTAATATATTCATTTTGATGATGTTAATTCTTCCAACCCATGAACATGGAATATCTTTCCACTTCTTTGTGTCTTTTTCAATTTCTTTGAGTAGTGACTCATAATTTTCAGTATACAAGTCTTTCACTTCTTTGGTTAGGTTTATTCCTAGATATTTTATTGTTTTTGTTGCTATAGAAAAAGGAACTGATTTCTGGATTTCAATTTCTTCTAACTTAGTGTTTGCATAGAGGAATGCCACTGACTTTTGAATGTTAATTTTATAGCCTGACACATTACTGTATTGCCTGATGATTTCCAAAAGCTCCTTGCTGGATTCCTTAGGTTTTTCCATGTATACTATCATGTCATCTGCAAATAAGGAGAGTTTGACTTCTTCTCTTCCAATCTGTATGCCTTTAATTCCTTGCTCCTGCCTGATTGCTATGGCAAGAACTTCCAACACTATGTTGAATAGTAATGGTGATAGTGGGCAGCCCTGTCTAGTACCTGATCTGAGGGGAAATGCTTCCAGTTTTTCACCATTGAGTATGATGTTGGCTGTAGGTTTGCTATATATAGACTCCACTATCTTCAGGAATTTTCCATCTATTCCTATTTTTTGTAGTGTTTTGATCATAAAGGGATGTTGTATTTTGTCAAAGGCTTTCTCTGCATCTATTGATATGACCATGTGGTTTTTGGTCTTGCTTTTGTTGATGTGGTGGATCACATTGATTGACTTACGTATATTAAACCAACCTTGCATGCCTGGGATAAACCCCACTTGGTCATGATGAACAATTTTTTTGATATACTGCTGTATCCGGTTGGCTAGAATTTTGTTCAATATTTTCGCATCTATGTTCACCAGAGATATTGGTCTGTAGTTTTCTTTTTTGGTTGTGTCCCTGTCTGCTTTTGGTATCAGGGTGATGTTGGCTTCATAGAAGCTGACTGAGTTTGGAGTATGGCACCAAAGTAAGAAAGCAGAAGTATACTAGAGTTTGCAGTGAGTACCTCCCTAATACTTCCTCTCCACTTTTCCAAGCTTTGGGTCCATGATTGCTCAACAATTTGTTTGGCTTTGTGTGTTGACTCTCTTTTCAGTCACCAGGTTCCAGGTGTCATCGGGATGCCGGCCAGACTTCCCTGGATTGAGGACACCACCAATGTGTCCTGGAGCTCAGCTTCCCCAGAGACCCACCCTACTAGGGAAAGAGAGAGGCAGACTGGGAGTATGGACCGACCAGTCAACGCCCATGTTCAGCAAGGAAGCAATTACAGAAGCCAGACCTTCTACCTTCTGCAACCCACAATGACCCTGGGTCAATGCTTCCAGAGGGATAGAGAATGGGAAAGCTATCGGGGGAGGGGGTGGGATATGGAGATTGGGCGGTGGGAATTGTGTGGAGTTGTACCCCTCCTACCCTATGGTTTTGTTAATTAATCCTTTCTTTAATTAAAAAAAATAAATAAATAAATAAATAACTCAAAAAAAAAAAAAAAAAAGAAGCTGGGAGGGAGTATTCCAGTGTCTTCAATCTTCTGGAAGACTTTTAAAAGTAGAGGTATTAGTTCTTCTTTGAAAGTTTTGTAGAATTCATTTGTAAAACCATCTGGTCCAGGACTTTTATTTTTTGGAAGATTTTTGATAACTGTTTCAATTTCATTAGCTGTGATGGGCCTGTTCATGTTATCCACTTCCTCTTTACTTAGTTTTGGAAGTTGGTAGGTATCTAGGAAATCATTCATTTCTTCCAGGTTCTCTAGCTTGGTGGCATATAGTTGTTCATAGAAGCCTCGCATGATATGTTGAATTTCTGCAGTGTCTGTTGTGATTTCTCCTCTTTCATTTACTATCCGATTTATTTGGGTCTTCTCCCTTTTTTGTTTTGTGAGTCTGGCTAAAGGTTTGTCGATTTTGTTTACTCTTTTGAAGAACCAACATTTACTTTCATTGATCTTTTGTATGGTTTTCCTATTCTCAATGTTATTTATTTCTGCCCTAACTTTAGTAATTTCTGTCCTTCTGGTTGCTTTAGGATTCCTTTGTTGTTCTTCTTCTAGGTCTTTGAGATGTGCAATCAGGCTGTTTATTTGTGCCTTTTCTTGTTTCCTAATGTGTGCTTGTATAGCGATGAACTTCCCTCTTAGGACTGCTTTAGCTGTGTCCCAAATATTTTGATAGCTTGTGTCTTCATTTTCATTGAACTCTCGAAACATTTTGATTTCTTCCTTGATTTCCTCTTTGACCCAGAAGTTGTTAAGAAGTGTACTGTTGAGCTTCCACATTTTGGCACTGTTACTAATCTTTTGTTGATTGTTAAATGTTAGTTTAATTCCACTGTGGTCTGAGAAGATGCTTGGGATGATTTCAGTGCTCTTGAATAGGCTGATGCTGTCTTTGTGGCCTAACGTATGGTCTATCCTTGAGAATGATCCATGTGGATTTGAGTAAAATGTGTATTCCAGTTTCTTGGGATGAATTACTCTGAAAATGTCCAATAGTTCTAGTTTATCTATCTCTTCATTTAGCTCCCTTATGTCTTTACTTATTTTCTGCCTGGATGATCTGTCAAGTTGAGATAGTGGGGTGTTGAAGTCCCCTACTATGATTGTGTTACTGTTAATATATTGTTGTAGCTCTTTCAGTAGAAGTTTGATGTATTTAGATGGCTTCTCATTGGGTGCATAGATATTAATAATTGTTAAGTCCTCTTGATTGACTGATCCTCTGAGCATTAAGTAGTGTCCATTCCTATCTTTTTTAATCTTATCTATTTTAAAGTCTATCATGTCAGATATGAGAATAGCTGTTCCTGCCCTTTTTTGTGGGCCATTGGCTTGAATGATAGTTTTCCATCCTTTCACTTTAAGTCTGTGTTTGTCTTGTTGAGTTAGGTGAGTTTCCTGTAGACAACATATTGTTGGGTTGTGTTTTCTGATCCATCTTCCTACTCTGTGTCTTTTAATAGGTGAATTCAGGCCATTGACATTTATTGATATCAAAGATTGAAGATATTTTAACGCCATTCTTGTAGAGTTTTAGAGTGTTTTGATATATGTCCTATTTGTGGTGGTCTGACTGTTTATAGGAGACCTTTCAGAACTTCTTTCAGGGCAGGCTTGGTGATGGTTGCTTCCTTCAACTGTTGCTTGTCTGAGAAGGTTTTGATGCTTCCATCTAGTCTGAATGACAGTCTAGCAGGATATAGTATTCTTGGCTGAAAGCCTTTCTCATTGAGCACTCGATAGATATCTTGCCATTCTCTTCTGGCCTGTAGTGTTTGTATGGAGAAGTCTGCTGCTAATCTTATGGGTTTTCCTTTGTAGGTGACTCTTTGTTTTTCTCTTGCAGCCTTGAGGATCCTTTCTTTATCCTTATTCCTTTCCAATCTAAGTATGACATGTCTTGGTGTCTTTAGGTCTGGGTTAATTCTGTTTGGGACCCTCTGGGCTTCTTGAATCTTTATGTCTTTGGTGTTGTCTAGACTAGAGAAATTTTCAGCTATTATGGCCTGGAGAACGCTTTCTTCCTCCCCTTCTCTTTCTTCCTCTGGTAAGCCAATAATGCGTATATTGTTTCTTTTGAAGTCATCCCATAGGACTCTGTTGTTGTTTTCAGCATCTCTTAATCTCTTTTTGAGATCTCTTCTTTTTTAGTTGTCTCTAATTCATCCTCAATCTTGCTAATTCTGTCTTCAGCCTCATTGATTCTATTCTCTCTGCCCTCTACTGCTTTCTGGAGTTCATCTATTTTGTTGCTCTGCTGTGATACTGTTTTAGCTTGTTCAGCTAGTTGCATTCTTAGCTCAGTGATTTCAGCTTTCAGATCTCTAATAACCATGAGATAATTAGAATTTTCTTCCATATTCTCATTTGTTGTTCCTGCATTTCTGATTACAATTTTTTCAAATTCTTTACTCACTCCTGTTATTATTTCCTTAGCTAATGTTTGGATGTTGAACTCGTTGTTTTGTGCTTCACCCTCTGGGGGACTTTTAGCTGGACTCTTGTCCTGGTTCGAGTCTCCAATATTTTTTCTTGTTGTTTTAACCATTTTAAATAAGTTAACAGTTTTTTCAATCCCTGAGTTGGAGTTCAGTGGTGTAAAAGCCTCTTTTTTTTTTTTTTTCCCCTGTAGGCTATGGGAGCCTGAGGGCTTTTAAACTATCAATAGGCTTCTTAGCTTAATCACTGACTCCTGACCAAGAGATAAAGCAGGGTGTGGCAGAGATAATCCAGTGGTTATGCAAAGAGACTTTCACAGCCCCTCAGCTATGCCACCGAGGTATAGGTCTTCTGAGTTTCCCGGTTAGATCTCTGTACCCTGGTGTCCCTCCCTGTTGCTGCTCCAGATTCTGAGGGTAGTAGCAATGGAGACTCAGAGTTGCACTTGGTGAGTCTCTGGGGAGTCCTTTCCTCCCTTCAGCTGTCCCCTTGTTGGTGGAGCAGACTGAAGGTGGTGTCTCCACTGACAAACTGTCGAACTGTTAGCAGTCACTTAATCTCTCCTTAGGCCCCTCTCTCCTCTCTGTCACCAGCCACGCGTGTTTGTACTCACGGGTGATTTACTGGGTTTCTGTGGTCATTCTAGTCCTGTCTTGTTTCGGTCCGGGTGGTCTCCTTTGGTATTCCTAGATGATCCGGGAGAGGAGAGGAGAGGAGAGAAAGCGATCTGCTGCTCGTAGCTACGCCTCCCTCAAATATATTTTTTAAAACAGCCTATGATATTGAAATAATTAAATGTTCAATTATACATAATGTGTGACAACTATGTGCCTGACACTGTTCTAGGTCTCAGAGGTGTCAGAAAACAAAATAAAAGGGGGGAAAGCCTTTATACAATTTATATACTGTTAGGTGGCAACACAGAGAACAAAGTAAATTTTATGGTATTTAGGAGGTAGGAAGTGCAATTGGAAAAGGAAGTAGAAGAAGGAGCATGAGGCCTTTTGAAGGAGGAAAATGAAGGCTTTGGCAATTTGAAGTAGACCTCACTGAAAAGATGGCCACAGGGAGAGAGTTAGCCAACAGAGGCACCTGAGTGAGAAGTGTTCCAGCAAATGACTGACTAGAGGAGACATCATAGAAAAAAAAAAAGTGTCTGTTGTGTTCCAGAAACTGAGAAAACCACACTGCAGTAGTAGATAAATTCGTGATGGAAAGTTCATCAGGCCTGCCTGGAGGTATATATTCTGCTTTTGAATCAAAGCGAAATGGAAAACCATTTAAACAGAGAAATAAGGTGGTTTGGCTTGCATGTTAATAGAATTACTAGCTGCTGTGTAGAGAATTGCAAATAGAGGGCATTATTTGAGGACATGGCAATCACGGGAGTTAGTAACTACTGACAATCATTCAGCTGAGAGATGCTAAAAGCAGTGGAGAAAGTGATGAGAAGTAACCAAGACTTTTTTTTTTCCAGATTCCATTAATAGGATTCCATTAATAGGAGATCAGAAAAAGAGATATCCACGTTTAACACCAAGGCATTTTTTTGCATAATTATAGAGTTTCCATAAACTGAGATGGAGATATGATATAAGTGAGTTGGTTTAGGAAAGATAACTAAGAACTGTTTTGTACATGTTATGTTTAACTTTTCAGTGGATAAATGGAATAGCTTGTTGAACATAGGAATCTGGAGTTTTAGAGAAGTCCACACTGGAGACAGTAACTTGGAAATCACCCACAGAACTTGATGAGATTACTTACATAAAGTGTGTGGACTAAGAAAGTAGTCTATGGGTCAAGTTAGAACTTTTAGTTTGTGAAGAAGAATTTATATAAGATAATATTTTTTTTATTAATTTTTATTTTTGAGAGAGATGGAGAGAGAAAAAGAGAGAGAGAAGAGAGAGAGAAACACCAGAGCACTGCTCAGCTCAGGCTTATGGTGGTGCGGGGGGTTGAACCTGGGACTTAGGAGCCTCAGTCATGAGAGTCTGTTTGTGTAACCATTATGCTGTCTCCCCCACCCCATAAAATAATATTTTAAGCCTAAGGAATTAGGCATATATTTCTAACCTCTTGAATTAAAACAAACAAACAAATGATTATTCTTAGAAGGTATTAGTAAATTATTTTTACCCACACCATGAAAAGAATGATCTGTAAATCTTTTTTTTTTTTTTTAATCTGTGATGAAGGACTTGGACTGAGCCTGAGGTGCTTCAGATTTTACAAGTTGGATCATAAGGAGAAACTTGTAGAGAACATTGAGAAGGAGTAGTCAAAAAGATTAGAAGAAACTTATGATAGATACCCAATGGAGTAAAAACAAAATAAAAAAGTATCTTTAGGTTTAATCAGTGTTATCAGATACTACTTCAGTGTATGTTACACAAGATGTAAACCAAGAATTGCATATTGTACTTAGCATCCTAGAGGTGGCTGGTGACTTTGAGAAGAGCTGTTTAAGTGATGGGTGGAATGGAAAGGATTAAAAGCTCATAAGAGACAGAACTTTTATTTTTCAATCCAGTTTTTTACAAATATTTAATAATTGGTGTGAGTATGTTTTAGTATGCCTACCAGACATGGACCCAATCTTTGTAGTGCCAGAGGGCTGAGGTCTTCAACAGGCTTTGACAGGGATCAGGAGCCTTTGAGTTTCCAAGTAATTATTATTGGCTAAATCTTTAGTGTGTTGATGGTAGTCTGATCTACTCAAAATAAGAAAACAGTTCTAATACAATTAATTTATTCTTTATTGAATCATTTTGAAAAATAACTATATCCTGGAAGCAGTGTCATTGTATATTAAGATTTTTCCCTGAGTAAGGAATTCTTTAATTCAATCATTGATCTATTTATTTAATTTGGTGATGCCAGGGCTTCAACCATCCACTACTCCTGGGCCTACTTGTTATTTTTTTATTTAAGAAAGACAGAGAGAAAAAATAAAGAAAGAATAACAGAGACACTATAATGTTGTGAAGATTCTCCTGCTACACTGAAGCATGTGGTGTTGGGACTCAAATCCAAGTCCTTGTTTACTTTACCAGATAAGCTGTCTCCTGCACCATCCCATTGATCCCCTTGAATCAAAAGGATACAAGAGAATTTCAGTAATATATATATATATATATTCAGTAATAGAAGCAGCAATATTTGGTTTGTGTAAATCAGCCCAGCAGTCAGATCAGACTGAATAATTGGAACATTCCTTGTTTAATATTTTTTACTTTGTTGATAATTTTCATAAGACCTGTTGCAAACCATGTGATTAAGCAGTTTTCATGCTTCTGTATTTTATGTCATGATTATGTACCAGGAATTTCTCTCCTGTAGATTACTTTTAAATTATAATGTTAACTTTCTGGAATACTATCATCAAAACAAATCAACAAATCTCTGATACTAATTATCATTTCTTTCTCTAAGCTTGTTAAAATTCTAACACATAGGACTTTAATGCTTAAATATTGTTTTTGGCTAGTTAAAGGCTTACAGTGATTGGTAGACCTAAAACTGTTACTTGTGTTTGAGTGTTGTTAGGTAATAAAAGAAAGTGTAGTGATGGTCTGTAGAAAGTAGCTAATTATGGGGAAATGCTAGCTTGGGCAAGGAATTTTCATTTGCTGTGGATTATATATGGCACATGTTCTATGAGAAGAGCAGCTCCAATGGTTACAGGTGTTTCTAGTTGGTTGTATTATATATACATGCTGAGCATTCTCTTAGGAACTGCTCCATCAACACTATTTTATTGGTATCATTTTGTATGTTTTTTCAGCTGTAACACATAAGTCACTCTACAGTTAGTTAAATGAATGTAATTGGCTTGTAAGAGAAATAATCATGCAATGCAAATGTGAAATAATTTTGCAGTGCTGAGTGTTTTATATGGTAAATACTGAAGTGTACAGAAGTCTAAAACTAAGGACATTTTGAAATAAATGTTAAGTCTCTTAAGTCAGTGACTACAGAATGAAATTCAGATGTGCTGCCATGAAATTCAACATGCCAAACCAGAGAGTCTGTTGGCCAATCAGCAAGATGTGCTGCAGACATGATTTCATTTTTAATGTGGTGATAAAATCATTTGCAAGCATTTAAAAATTGAAATATTTTACATTAAAAGTTTTGACTGTTACACTTTCTTTTGAAGATCGGCTTGGTAATGAATCTGTTGGAGCAGTATTAAGTATCTCCTTTTATATGGGTGTGTGTTCTATAGTCTTCCCCTGTCCTCAGCAGAGATCCTGGTGCATCCCTGCCCCCCCCCCCCCAATACCC
This sequence comes from Erinaceus europaeus, assembly GCF_950295315.1. Classification (NCBI taxonomy): domain Eukaryota; kingdom Metazoa; phylum Chordata; class Mammalia; order Eulipotyphla; family Erinaceidae; genus Erinaceus; species Erinaceus europaeus. The sequence goes on along the minus strand of NC_080177.1, from coordinate 43,779,884 downwards.
ACCCCAGTTGATGCCAAGTGCCAAGTGACTTTTGGGGCTTTTCATGCTGCAGGATTCATTCTTTATTGCCTTCACCTAACTAAAATGCACTTGTAGACTTGCACACTCTCACCCTGGCACATACTAGGGTCATGCTACCTCTTCTTTCCCTGAAGCTGCATGTTGCCTGTGTTACTTCATTAGAACCCAGAACATGGTATTTTGTGATTGTCTTTGTATATACATATATATTTTTTCTATATACCATTTTCTAGGTTTCTTGAGGGCAACAGTTATATGTGATAATAAGTGCCTTGAGTTTGACAAAATGTCTTTAGAAGTTTTTTCTTTTTCTTTTTCTTAATTGCCATCAGGGTTATCGCTGGAGCTCTATGCCAACACTGTGAATCCATCTTTAACAGTTTTTATTTTCCCTTCTAATTGGAAAGACAAATGTTAAATAACAGAATGTATACTTGTTCAGTTTCAGCAAATATTACTAGGAAGGGGATGTTCTGAGCACTCTGGCAGCTCCGGAGATGGTGCAGCAGTAAATCCCAGGATTTTCAGGTGTGAAGTCCTGAGTTCCATTTCCAGCACCACAGTTGCCAGGACCATGCTCTGATTCTTTTTGTTAATAAGTAAATCTTAAAAAAATAATACTTTTTTAAAAGATTACTGGAGAAATAGCTGAACTGGTAGAGTAAGGGGAGTTCTGTGTCTAAGGCTCTATAACTTAACATGTATCAGAGTGGTATACTGATAATGTCTCTCTTCAAATATATATATTTCATAAAAAACTCTATCTTACAAGATATAAATAAATAATTTTTAAAGCACACTGGTAGGGTAGGACCTGTAGTAGGGAGTACATATATAATATGATGGAGTCCTAGATCCTTTAATTTTATCACAATTCTATAACCATTTGTAAAATATTCTGAACATAAGCATTTGACCTTGGAAACAAATACAGGGACAGTTTCTATAACAAAATGAAAGTTTAAAAAAGTTCCCAGAGAATTAACCATTATCTTGGGCTGGGTGGTGGTGCACCTGGTTGAGCATACATGTTACAATGCGAAAGGACCCAGGTTCGAGCCCCTGACCCCTATTTCAGGAAGGAAAGCTTTGCAAGTGGTGAAGCAGTGCTGCAGGTGTCTCTCTTTTCTCTGTCTCCCTCTGCCCTCTTGATTTCTGGCTATGTCTATTCAATAAATAAAGATAATCTAAAAAAGATTTATTACAAAAAGAATTTACCATTATCTATAGTCATTAATGGAAAGAATTGTAATGTAAAGCTACAGACTATGTTGTCCCTTGTTTGGTATCTGAACTGAATTCTGTTTCAATAGTGAGCAGAAGTCAAAAGGGAAATTAGGTTAAAAATGTCAGATACTGTTAACTTATAAAATAGCTTTTATTTTATTTTATTTTAGTTTATGATGGTATTGTCTCAAAAGTATTTGTAGTAAGGATTTTTTTATGGCTTATTTATTCTCTCCAGAGTAACAAGTAGATATTATCTTTATTTTATACTTACAAAGCCCATGACTGAAAAATATTAATAGTTTATCAGTCTAATCTTGGAGCAAGCAATATTATGTAATGAAAATATCTGTAATATAGCAGGTGACATATATGAACAAAAACACAGAGTTTTTTTTCATGTGCACAACAATCAGAAATGCCTTAAGGGGGCACAGTGGTAGTGCATCTGGTTGAGTGCACATGTTACAGTGCACAAGGACCCAGGTTCAAGCTCCCAGCCCGTACCTGCAGGGGGAAAACTTCATGAGTGGTGAAGCAGTGCTACAGGTGTCTCTCTGTCTCTCTCCCTCTCTACCACCCCTTTCCTTCTCTATTTCTGGCTATCTCTATAAAATAAAGATAATTTTAAAAAGAGTGTTAAAATAAAAGAAATGCTTTATTTTCCTAAAGAAAATGGAATTCTCTTCTTAACTAAAGCCATGTAAACGTAGTGGGAAACTTAATTTTTTGCATAGTTTACTGTCACATTGAAACAAAGATCAATTGCAGTGGTACATTTCTGAAATTTCTCTTGAGAAATGTTATTTATAATTATACAATGAGATTCATAACAATTAGCATGTTTAAAGAAGGTTTAGTTCAAACAAACCCAAGGCTTTCAAATGTAGTTAAAGGAAATTGAAGAAAATCAGATGTAAGAAATGTCAAGTGTTCTAAAGAATTTAAAATAAATTTCAAATTAAAAAATTATCTTGATTTTATTTTATTAACTAAAGCACTGCTCTGCTTTGATATAAGGTGATCCTAGGGATTGAACCTGGGAACATGGAGCCTCAGACTTGAAAAATTTTTGCATAACTTTTACACTATCTTTCCATTAAAAAAATATTTGAAAGCTTAAATATTTATTGATTAAACCCTCATTCTTTTGAAATCTGCTAAAAGAATATTGAGTTGGTACTTTGTAATTATCTGTCTTTACTGGTATCTAGAGAAGCAGAGATTTTATTTTTAGCTTTATTTGTAGTTTAATGAGTTATAGTACAATTGTTTAGGCATGGAACAAGTTCTTGTCTCCCCATGATAGGTGTTTGCAAAACACTCTCAGTGCAAACATTAGTAAAGTATTTTGTTTTTTATTAGTGATTTAATATTGATTTACAAAATTATGAAATAAAGGGTAAAAATTCTATACTCTTCTCACTATCAGAGTTCTGTGTCTCCATTGGAAACTGCTGTAGTTTGCCCAAGGTCACAAATATGGATTGACTATTATTCACTTGCACTGCAGATATGGAGCTTAATTCAGTGTATTTTTAAAAAGTATTTATTTACTTATTTATTTATTTTTACCAGAGCACTGCTCAGCTCTGGTTTATGGTGGTATAAGGAATTGAACTTGGAGGGACTTTGGATCCTCAGATTGACAGTCTCTTTGCCTAACCATTATGCTAAATACCCTTCCCTCAATATATTTTTAATGTACGGTCTATTTTCCACTGAGAAGGTTTTGAACTATTTTCTCAGTTACAAAGAAATAGGGAATGGTGTGGGATTTTTTAAGGGGTTTGGGTAGACTGTCTTGTATTCAATGAATTTCAGCTTCTGACATTTGTGTCCTGACCATATATATATATATTTTTTTAATTTTATTTTTTATTTAAGAAAGGATTAATTAACAAAACCATAGGGTAGGAGGGGTACAATTCCACACAATTCCCACCACCCAATCTCCATATCCCACCCCCTCCCCTGATAGCTTTCCCATTCTCTATCCCTCTGGGAGCATGGACCCATGGTCATTGTGGGTTGCAGAAGGTAGAAGGTCTGGCTTCTGTAATTGCTTCCCCGCTGAACATGGGCGTTGACTGGTGGATCCATACTCCCAGTCTGCCTCTCTCTTTCCCTAGTAGGGTGGGTCTCTGAGGAAGCTGAGCTCCAGGACACATTGGTGGGGGTCTTCAGTCTAGGGAAGCCTGGCCGGCATCCTGATGGCATCTGGAACCTGGTGACTGAAAAGAGAGTTAACATACGAAGCCAAACAAATTGTTGAGCAATCATGGACCCAAAGCTTGGAATAGTGGAGAGGAAGTGTTAGGGGGGTACTCACTGCAAACTCTAGTGTACTTCTGCTTTCAGGTATATATTTTGCAGTAGTTTATGGATACGTGTGAACATATGCTCTCTCTCACAGAAACTGGTGTATATCTAGGTTTTGGGACTTTGTTAGAAAGTGAACCACCTGAGATGGAATTAGAGTATACTATGAAAGGAAAGGTCTCACCCGAGTAATGAAGCTGAAGGGTTGTCATTCCACACATGAAGTCTCTGAACACAGTCTGAAGTGAAGCATGTTGAGGTGGCAATCGTTGTGTTGGTTAGGTTGTAATCGGCAGATGCACTATTATTTGATATGGATTGGGAGAGGCATACAGGAAAGTGGGCCCTATCCCAGGTGTCCAACAACAGATGGGTGGCTGAGTAAGTTGTGGTATATATACACAAAGGAATACTACTCAGCTATTAAAAATGGTGATTTCACTTCACCTCATCTTGGATGGATCTTGAAGGAATCATGTTAAGTGAGATAAGTCAGAAACAAAAGGATGAATATGGGCTGATCTCACGTTTAGACAGAAGTAGAAAAACAAGATCAGAAGGGAAAACACTAAACAGAACTTTGACTGGAGTTAGTATATTGTACCAAAATAAAAGACTGGGGGGGGGGGGAGGTTTGGGTTCTGGAACCTGATGGCAGAGGAGGACTTAGTGGGGGTTGTACTGTTATGTGGAAATTTTTTATGTATGTACAAACTATTGCATTTTACTGTCATATGTAAAGCATAAAATAAATAAGAAAAGGGACTGAGTGATAGTACACCTGGTTGAGCACAGTCATTACAGTACACAAGGATCAAGGTTCAAGTCCCTGGTCCTCACCTGCAGGGGGAAAGCTTCATGAGTGGTGAAGTAGTGCTGCAGGTGTCTCTCTGTCTCTTCCTCTTTATCCCCCCTTCCCTCTCAATTTCTGGCTGTCTCTATCCAATAGATAATAAAAAATTAAAATATAAAATAAATAAGAAAAATTACTTTATGTGCATTTAAAAACTATAAACACTGAATTTTGAGGGCAGGATGGTAGTGCAGTGGGTTAAGGCTGCATGGTGCAAAGTGTGAGGACCAGTGTTAGGATCCCGATTCCAGCCCCTACCTCCTCACCTGCAGAGGGGTCACTTCACAAGTGGTGAAACAGGTCTGCAGGTGTCTATCTTTCACTCCCCCTCCCTTTCTGTCTCAATTTCTCTCTGTCCTATCCAATTCCAATAATAACAAGGGCAACAAAAATGGAAAAAATGGCCTCCAGGAGCAGTGGATTTGTAGTGCAGGCACAATAATACTGCAGGTAAAACAAACAAAAACTAAATTTCAAGATTGCCAGTAGAATTTAATTATAAAAGAATATTTTCCTAAAAAAATCATTATTAACTTCCTGTGGTAATTTAAAAGTATATTTTAAAATGTGAGAATAATTAAAGGTAATCTTAAAATAATTCCAAATGGAGGCTGTATGTTTGGCACACCTGAAGGGTGCACACATTACTGTATGTGAGGGCCTGGCATCAGGCCCTGAGTCCCCACCTGCAAGAGGGAAACTTCATGACTAGTGGAACAATGCTGAAGATGTCTCTCTTTCTCTCCCTCCTTCTTCCTCTTTCTTCCTATTTCTATCTCTTTGGGGAATACTGAAAAAAAAAAGGCCATCAGTAGTGATGGAATCCTCCTGTATCCACTGGGCCCCCAGAAATCTAACAGTGGGGAAAAAAGAAAGAAAAGAAAAACTTCAAATGGGTTCTCAATTCTCTGAGTGATAACATAAAATGTTTTATAGTGGGGGCTGGGCAGTAGCATAACGGGCTAAGTGTACATGGCACAAAGTTCAAGTACTGGTGTAAGGACCTTGGTTCAAGCCCCTGGTTTGAATTCCTCCAGCTCTCCACCTGTAGGGGGGTTGCTACGCAAGTAGTGAAGCAGGTCTGCAAGTGTCTATCTTTCTCCCCCTCTGACTTCTCCTCCTCTCTCGATTTCTCTCTGTCCTATCCAAGAATAGCAGCAGCAATAACGACAACAAAATGGAGAAAATGGCCTCCAGGAGTAGTAGATTCATGGCGTAGGCACTGAGCCCCAGAAATAACCCTGGAGGCAAAAAAAAAGTTTATAGTAATAATTAAAGAGAATTTCCTGCCTAAATGTTGATAGAAATATAGCTAACAACATGATTAAGAATTCTAGACCACAGTTAATATGTTAATTGTATTTGACATTGGTGTGAAATGATAGATACACTGAAGATGGAAAAAATTTATTTGATTGTGCTTTGTAAATGATGATATGTACAGACACACCTCAAAGTAATAGTCTCCTAATTTAAAAGAGGAAGTTAAATGCCTGTGATTCTATACTTTTCTCTGACTCAGTTTGTGACAAAACCCAGAATGTGACACTCTTCCTTGAGGCCTGACCTTTTATTTTTCTGGCCATAGTCACTTCTGCCCTACTACTAAAATATTTCTACAATGTTTGTGAAAATGGTACATTATTTTGTTTCCCTTCTTCAGAATAATGAATGAGAGTTACCTCTGAAAGTCAGTTTTATTTCCAAGATAGGAAATCAGCTGTATTCCTTAACTAGCAGACATTGGTTTTGCCATAGAGAATTTTTGTTTCAGTTTCGACTAGGTAATCTTTTCAAGCATATACTCCTCCCCACAATAATGCATTTGACTTGGCACAGAATTCAAGATCATTGGATTTTATCTGAAAACAAACAAACAAGATAAGCATCAATTACATACTGCCAATTCTTTGTTCAGAAAAATCATTACCTTTGGGGGGGGCTTAACTTGGTTTATACAGGGAAATTGAAAAGGACACTTTGAAATGATTTTATATTATATACTTAAGGTAGGACAATAAATATAGTTGCTTGGTTTTTCTTTAGAAGATTGTAATCTTTATTTTTCTTTTGTTGCTGCTTCCCTTCAAAGTGATTTATTTGGTTGCTTTTTTTTTTTTTTTTTTTTAGTATTCTGCTTGTTTTATTTTGCTTTGTTGTTTTGGTATAGTAGCCACAAGGCTTTCACTGATCTGGGCTGACTTTTTCAGATAGTGACAGAAAGACAGAAAGAGAGAGGAAAGATCATAGCCCTGAAGCTTCCTCCAGGGTGATGTGGTTCATGCATGTGGCAAAGCAGGTGTACTATCTGAATGAACTATTTTGCCAGCCAACAAGTGTCTTTTTATCGGTGAGTAATATTAAGATGTCACAATTTATTCATTCCCATATTATTAATGTATGTTTTTGTATCCAGGGTGGGGCTTTATGAATGAAATTACTGTGCACATACACATGTAAGTCATTGATGGGCATATCTTTTCATTTACCTTCAGCAAATACTGGCAAATAAGATACCTGAACTCAATACAAATTAATGTTTTAAACTTATAACTTATAAATTATTTTTAAGTAGTATCATCATTTAATGGTTCCATTAGTAGTGTCTGACAATTCCAACTACTTCAAATTTTCATAAGTATTTATTGTTATATGTCTTTCTCCATTTTTTGTTCTAGGAGTTGAACCTAGGCCTTCATAAATACATATTGTCATTTAAGTATATCCCGTAATTTTAATCATTCTAGTGGGTATGTAGTGATAGATTGGTGGATATGTAGTGATAGATAGCTCAGTGTATATGTAGTGATATTTCACTGTCATTTTTTAAAATTTTCTTTACTAATATCTTATTTTCATAGGACAGAGATAAATTGAAAGAGGAGGGGAAGGTAGAAAGAGAGACAGAGACACACATGCAGCCCTGCTTCACCACTCATGAGGCTTCCCCCTTGCAGGGGGGGACCAGAGGCTTGAACCTGGCTCCTTGTGCACTGTAATGTGTGTGCTTAACCAGGTATGCCACCACCTGGCCCCCTTCACTGTCATTTTTGTATATGCATTTTTTTTAGTGACTAATAATTTTGAACATTATTTCAGATGCTTAACTTGCCGTTTGTATACCTTTGGTGAAGTGAGTGACTGCATCTTCCAGCCATTTTTTTTTCCACAGCTGGGGCCTCATGAGTGATTTTAAAACTCCTGAGCTGAATTTCTCATTCAGGTTTTTTCACGTGGATATCTAATTATCCAAGCACCATTTGTTGAATTACCTTAGCAATTGTGTCAGAAATCATATGATTTTTATGACTCCAGAAATACTTAATTTCCTGTTCTATTCCATATGTTCATCTATATGTCTCTTAAAAATATATTAGTGATTTAGTGGTTTTTTAAATTAATTTACTTATTTAAGAAAGGAGACATTAACAAAACCTTAGGATAAGAGGGGTATAACTCCACACAATTCCTGCCACCCAGTCTCCATATCCCATCCCCTCCCCAATAGCTTTCCCATTCTCTATCCCTCTGGGAGCATGGACCCAGGGTCATTGAGGGTTGCAGAAGGTAGAAGGTCTGGCTTCTGTAATTGCTTCCCCGCTGAACATGGGCGTTGACTGGTCAATCCATACTCCCAGTCTGCCTCTCTCTTTCCCTAGTAGGGTGGGTCTCTGGGGAAGCGGAGCTTAAGGACGCATTGGTGGGGTCTTCAGTCCAGGGAAGCCTGGGCAGCATCCTGATGGCATCTGGAACAGTGATTTAGTGTTTAACGAGATAGTAAGATAACGGGCTTAATTCTATACAGATCTGACCACCAGAGTTCTCTGTCCTAACCCCTACTGGAGTGGTTCTCTATTCTTTATCCCTCTGAGAGTATGGACCAAAATTCTTTATGGGGTGCAGAAGGTGGAAGGTCTAGCTTCTGTAATTGCTCCATTGGACATGTATGTTGGCAGGTCAGTCTATGGTCCTAGCCTGTTTCTTTCTTTTCCAAAATCATTTTTTATTAGAGAAATAATGATTTGCAGGACAGTTTTTGGAACATGGGTACTATTTCTTTTTTTTAAGTATTTATAATAAAAACAATAAATAAAAATAAAAAATTAATTATTTATAATTAAATTTGGGTAGGGCTCTGTAGAGGTGAGACTTTGGTACACATTGGTGAGGTCTTCTGTCCAGCAAAGACAAGATGGAATCCTAGTGGTATCTGCAAGATGATGGCTGAAAGTTGGTAAGATATAAAGCAGGAAAAATTGTTTAATAAACAGAAATAAAATAGGAATAAAGCAGATGAAATTAGGGGTTCTTCAGGTAAGAAGAAGCTAGGAAATCTATTTTAGGTATGTTCCACAGGATCCTTATGTCTGTCTTTAGGTCAGTATTATGCTACCTTGATATAGAGAGACAGATGGAGAGAAGGAAAGATATTATAACAGTAAAGCTTCTTCTAGCATAGTGAGTGCCAGGCTCTAACTCAGCTTTGACACTATCCAAATTACAAAGCAGTTCCACTATCCAGCTGAGATATCTTGCTGACCCTTACTAACTCGTCTGATATTAGCTGTAAATCTTTCCTGAACTTCCATAACTATTAGAACAAATAAATTTCAAGTTTGGACAGATTAATTCAGTTAAGATACTTTTTAAAAGACTCCTTAGGGTTATTTCAGGATTTTATCACTTGATTATTATGACCTGTGTTGCAATGTGTAGCTTAATCGGGTGAGCCACCTTCTGGCTCCCAAGACTTGTATGCAGTTCAGGAGGAGGCACAACTGGTATAGCACTGAATGGATGAGGTCCCAAGTTTAGTTCCTGGCATCACGTATTCCAGAGTGATGTTCTGTTCTTTTCTCTTTCAAACAAATACATCTTTTTTTTTTAAATAAAGACCTATATTATGAAAAACCAACAAACAAACTGCAACTTTTCAATTCTGTAGTAAAAATTATTCCCATGCAGCTTTTCCTAGAAAAGTCCATGACTAGGATCAGCATCATATTTTCTTAAGTCACATTTGCAAATACTAATCTCATGAAGTAAAATATGGACTGTCTTTTTAATGAAAACTTTGTGAACACTCGAATAGTTTTACCCATTCTTATCTGAATCCAAAATAAAGTGTATTCCAAGGCAATGGCTGAAAATATACAGCTTTCTTTTGGTATGATTAAGGGGCCGACGGTGACACATCACTGATGTTAGTAGTCCTACCATGAGTGATGATTGACGTTGAAATAGTCTGCTTAACTGGTTTCTCTGAACAAAAGTTTATGGGTCAGACTCAGACATAGTTGTCTGTGCAGTTTGATTAGAACCACATAAAAATGGCACTGCTGAGCAGAGAAAGGGTGGTTTCAGGTTTTTGTTTATTTAGTTGGTTGTTTTTTAACTCTAACCCTCAAGGTTGAGTTATGACCCCATTTTTCATGGAGGATTAGCTTTGTAAGCATAAGGTAAAGTGCGATTCTTATTTCCTTCCTCCACACCCATTGAAAACTAGACTGTAAGTCTCTGTTAAAGAATTAAGAGATGATTGCTATAAGAAGGAATGCTCTCTTTTGGCATATTGGTGGGGTGGGGGGATGCAAATCACACAACCTGAAAATCCAATGACTAGGAAGGTCAAATGAAGGGGATTTGTCTGGATTATTCAGTGACTCCTTGAATTTTTTGACTTCACATGCCAGGGGAGCTCAGAGGAAAGTAGTTTTTATTTCTATTATCTTTGGAATATATGGTAATAATTGAGATGATATTAGTTTATTTCTTATTTCAAAATACCAATTTTGAATTGAAAAGTTGAAATGACTTCAGGAAATAAAACCGTGAATTAAAATGTAGATAATAGAATGGTTACATATGTACATATATACCACTTGGAAGTGAGATTTCACATTCACTAAAACTGGTGAATTCCAGAAGTAAATGTAAGGAGTTAACAACTGGATGATGGGTAGAATAGAGCCAGCTTCTGATTAAATATTTCCCTGTGAGAAACCTAAGGGGATCAGCCTTTGTACTATCTTGGATGCATGATTCTCCCAAAGAGCACACACCATCTCAGTCTCCTTAGCAGGGAGGGATGGGGGATTTCTGGCTCTCATTTGGTCTGACCCTGTCAAGGTAACTACTGGCAGAACTCAAAATTCAGTAAATCTAAAAGCTTTTTTTTTAATATATATATATAGTGATGTTAAGTGCTAAATTTTAAGTTGATAATTTTGTATGACCCACAACTGACTGACATTATGAATATCCAAATGGCACTTGGCAGAAAAAAGCTCCCCCACTCCAGTACAGAGGCTAATGATTTGATGGAACCTTAGGGAAATAGAGAAAGGGATGAGTTAAATAGCTTGAACTATTGAGCAGATTGAACCATGGGTTAAAGCTTGGACCACTGTTCTCTGATGAGTGAAGATTGATTAAGAAGTAGTGGCTTTTTAACATTTTACTTATTTATTTTGCATAGAGACAGAAATTGAGAGCGAATAGGGAGACACAAAGGGAGAGAGAAAGAGAGATACCTATAGCACTGTTTCACCACTCTTGAAGCTTCCCCCTGCTGGTGGTGACCAGGTACTTGAACTAGGATCTTTGCACATTGTAACATATATACTCAATCAGATGCACTATCACCTGGCCCCAAATTAGTATCTTTTAATGCTCTAGAAATTAATCCCTATATGACAATAGCAATGGTAAATATGTTGTAAATCTATAAGGAAGTGATATAATAGAACATTCTTACTAATTGTAAGGGCTTTTAAAACAAAGTTTCTCTGATTTCTAATGATTTCATGTCTTTATTATAAGTTTATGTGACAGCCTTGTCTCAGCATCCCCCCTTAAAGGGTGTTAAGTAACAACATTAGCCCTTGTTAGAATGTCCAGAGGAAGTTGGTTCGATTGTGTAATGGTTAGCACTCTGGACTCTGAATGTCAAGAGAAATTTTTCACATGTATTTCTACAAATATTTGAGTAAAAGACAGGTTTTTTTATTTTATTTTTTATTATCTTTGTTGATAGGATAAAGACAATCAGAGCAAAAGGCATGTTTTTTGCTTAATTTTATTTTACTTATTATCTTTATTGATAGGATAGAGACAATCAGACATCAAGAGGGAAGAGGAATAGAGAGGAAAAGAGAGACACCTGCAACCCTTCAGGTGGGGACCAGGGGCTTGAACCTGGGTCCTTGCACACTGCAATGTGTATGCTTAACCAGGTGCACCACTGCCTGGCCCTGCACTATAAATAAGTAAATAAATAAATATAATAAATTCAGTTGGAAAAAAAAAGTGTCCTTGCCATTCCTGGGCATGGGATGCTGTCAGGATCTGAACAGAGGCAGCAATGTCCTGAGCTGGCCCTTGAAGTGTTAGGATGCTTATTTTAGTTAAACCATTTTAATATAACCCTTCCAGTTTAAATATTCAAAACACAAACTCTCAGAAGAGACTAGAATAAACTAATTTAATTTATTTTATTTTAATATTTATTTTATTTTTCAGAAAGATGCAGAGAGAGAGAAATACCAGAGCACTGCTCAGCTCTGGCTTATGGTGGTACGGGGGGATTGAACCTGGGACTTTGGAGCCTCAGGCAGTAGAGTTTATTCATATAACCACTATCTATCCCCACTCTGAACTAATTTATTTTTACCCATATGAGTTTTTAGAAATAGAATTTAGAGAAGAAAAATGCTGGAATAAATGGGACACTCAGTGACAAAAACTAGTATTTGTGTTTGTACTAAAAAAATCAGTATCTCATTGCCCAAGTTAGTCTCTCAAAGTATTAGTCTATTCACTTGTAAAATAAAGTGAATCATCTCTTATTATCTGATAAAGTAATAACGTTTTCATTTGATTATACCTCACTACATGTTGTTTTCATTTAGTAGTAAATAGAAACCCAGAAGTTAATATGTACCCAACTCATTATATTGTTAATTGCCTATAATAAATAATTAAATAAAATAATTAACACCACCAGAAACTCTTAACACTTTCTTTCCTATTTCAGGGCTATGAAAGCAGTTTTGTAATAGGCAAAATGATTTTTATTATAAAGATTACTTTTACAGTTTTAGCTAGTGTCTTTGTATAGAGTTCTCAGTGGATTCATTAAGTACATAATGCTAGCATGTTATTATATAGCAGGATTTCATACTTGAGCTACATATGATTTTTTAAAAATATCCTTTTTATCAGTGATTTAACAATGTTTTACAAAATTCCAAGACTTCAGGGGTATAATTCTATCCATACCAACATACCAAATTTCTATGTTTACCTGCTAGACTCCCAAATGCCATAATTCTTACCTAATCCTTATAAGAAACAGGTTGGTTGCTGAGTTTTTTTTTTTTTCCAAGTTTATTTGTTTTAGTCATCTACATTCCTCATGTGAGTAAAATCATTCTGCAATTGTCCTTCACCTTTTTTTTTTTTAGCAAAACATATTTGCCATTTCTGTTTAATCTTCACATTTATAACCCCTATGCCCTTGATTTATTTCATTTTGTTTTCAAAATACATAGAAAACTATAATGTCAATACATTAAAATTGGGATTATAAAAACACCATTGTATCCACTACCATGTTTAAGAGAAACATTAGTTCTCTAGCACCTTAACACTTGGGGACCTGGAGCATGATGGTGGGGGAGACTCAAGCTGTTAGTGGAAGTGGTATGTAGAAAGCTATGACAAAAAAAGGAGAAATTATGTCCTTGTGACAACTGTGTTATCAATCATTACTTTCCTAATAAAACAAACAAAAATATCTCTCTGCCTCTTTTTGAAGGCATTCCTGATCTTCAGTACTGCCTGCCCAACATTACTGTTAGAATTTTTGAATGTCGGGGCCAAGTGGTGGCGCGCCTGGTTGAGTGCACACATTACAGTACACAAGGACCCAGGTTCAAGTCCCTGGTCCCCATCTGCAGGGGGGAAAGCTTCACAAGTGGTGAAGCAGGGCTGCAGGAGTCTCTCTGTCTCCCCCTTCCCTCTAGATTTCTGGCTGTCTCTATCCAATAAATAAAGATAATAAAAATAAAAAATATTAAAAAAAGAAAAAAATAATTTGAATGTAGTCATTCCTTTGCCCTTCTCCTTTTTTAAATATTTTGTTTTAATGAGAGAGATATAGAAATTACAGAGCTATCAGATCACTACGCTATCCTCCCAGTATTCCTTTGTCTTTCTTTATAGTCCTACCATATACCTGTATATACTCTTACTACACATATGTGTCTCTGTATGTTTATATAGAAATACTACATAGATAATCTTGCTATGTATTAAGATAGCAACTGGTTATACAGAAAGACTTTTATTTTTTATTATTTTTTCTCTTTATTTATTTATTGGATAGAGACAGCCAGAAATTGAGAGGGGAGGGAATGGTAGAGAGGGAGAGAGACAGAGAGACACCTGCAGCCCTGCTTCACCACTTGCAAAGATTTCCCTCTGCAGGTGGGGACTGGGGGCTCGAATCCGTGTCCTTGCACATTGTAACGTGCGCTCATCTGGGTGTGCCGCCACCTGGACCCTTACAAAAAGACTTTTTTTTCTTTTGATAGGACAGAGAGAAATGGAGAGGGGAGTGGAAGACAGAGAGGGGGAGAGAAAGATAGACACCTGCAGGCTTGCTTCACCACCTATGAAGCGATTCCCCTGCAGGTAGGGAGCCGGGGGCTGGAACCAGATCCTTACGCTGGTCCTCCTGCTTTGCCACCTGCGCTTAACCCGCTGCGCTACTGCTCGACTCCCACAAAAACACTTTTATACCTGAGGCACCAAAGCCCCAGGTTCATTCCCCTGCACCACAATAAACCAGATCTGAGACATGCACTGGTTAAATATATGTAACTATGTATATGTATACATATATCTGCTTATTTTTACTATATACATGCATATCCCTAAATAAGTTATTGTTTAGTTATTTTGAACATTATATACTTAGAAAAGACTCATACCCTATATATTCTTCTGTAACTTGTTTTACTGATCAGCACTGTTTTTATTTTGTGATTTATACTTGGTTCATTGATAATTGTTTAATTTAGATGTTTATATATTTCTGTTAATAGACTTTTGCATTTATAGTTTGCCCTCTCATTGTAATTGTTGGTGTTAGAAAAACCATCTAATGATAGAAAAAGAAAATCCTTTTGTGATGTTATAAGAATGCTAGAAACTTTTCCAAATGTGTAATTCATTTTTTTATTAAGGTTGTTTTCTTTTTGCAAAAATTGTATCTTTGGGGGAAAAATGAATGTTAAGAAACCCATATATTACCCCTAGGTAATGAGAATTTCATAGCAAAATCATTACCTAGAAAACTGCTATTCATGTGTTAGAGAGAACTGAGTACTAGTCCTTTGAATGAATCAAAGATTTCATTGTGAAAATTAGAAGCAGATGATTCTAAGTTGGAGAATTTTCCTGAGAGCAGCACTTTTTGTTGGCAGTGTCATACTAGAAATTCATCTTGGTTGAAAAGAATTTTTGTGCCTGCCTACTAAACCAGATAGGACTTTTGAATACAGATAACTGAGAAAAACTTTTCTCTGATTTGAAATTCATGAAATTTGCCAGTGCCTTTGTTTTTGTTGTATGCCTATCTTCCCCAAAATACCTAATTTTTTTGCTTTGCTGTCTTTTTGACTTCAGGGAGAACTGATTTCACTCCTCACTCTAGAAGTGGCCCTTGATTGGTTTTAGGTAATCTATTCCGTGTGATCATCCCTGCAATCCCCACTCCCTGCCAGGCCAGGGATATTTGTGCCCTAGGACATCCAGTTATGATGAGTATCAGTACTCTTGTTTGTTTGCTGCCACAATCTGGTTGATTTGGCCACTCTGAGATATATCATCCTATGATTTTAAAGTACTAAGAAGAAATATCAAATGGATGTTGAATGACATCTTCTGTTACACCATCAAAGTACTTGTAGCTTATCCATTCTACTTCTAGGCTTCAAGTTACCTTTTTTTTTTAATTTCCTTTATATCATGTAACTAGTTTAAGTTCTAATAGTTAATATTTATATAGTCATTACTACATATTTTATAACAACCTATGAAATAGCTACTATTTTTGCTTCATTTTATTGGTATGGAAGGGACTTATGCAAAGTCATACAGCTAATAAATAGCTGAAGAGTCAAATCCAAGCATTTGGTTTCAAAATTCCAAGTTTTTAGTTGGATACTTTTAGTTTTTGCAGCTTATTGTATCCCAACAGGTACATCGTTAAGTTTTTCACATGGTTGGCTTACTATGATACACATGGAGACTTTCCTAGACCCACACTTTGTTGACAGTGTTGGGGTATAGTGTTCTCTTATTATGCTTGTCCAATAAATTTAAATACAAGGAAAAAATGTGCAATTTTCCACCTGCAGCTAACATAAAGAAAATAATTCAAGAAGCTGAACTAATACTGACTTCTACTGTGGGAACACTCCTTAAATACCTTAATTACTAAGGAATATATTTACATCTCTGGTGAATTTCTTTTTTTTTTAATTTAATTTTTTGGTGAATTTCTATATTCTGTCTGACTGGTTACTAATTATAGGCCTTGTATTACCCCAGATATTAAAGACATAAAGATGTCAACTAGATAGAGGCTAGCTTTAAGATTCCTGTTCTTCTTACCAACAAGTACAAGAGTGACAAGACTGCAGGAGAAATATCTCTTGAGTCACTGGCCATGTAGAGGGAAGCTTCACAGGCCAATGCCTGAAGTTTTCCAGGGAGAATGAAGATACTTCATTTTTTTTTTTCTGTTGGAGGTGGATGGTAGGTAGGAAAATATGCAAAGAAAAAAAATTTTAGGCAGAGGAAATGTGAAAAGCATGGACATATGAGAATAATACTTATACAGGGAATCATGGAGAAAAGTCACTGTAGTAGTATATATCATGAATTAGAGAATAATCATGTGAGGATGAATGAGACCTACTGGTGAACAGGAACTGGGATTTCAAGTGTTATCATGTGACTATGCAAGTTTAATGATGTATTATAGCATTGTGGTGGTGGCAGATTTAAAGTTAGAACATTTGTAAATCTAGATGAGTAGAAAGTGAGATTGTATGGTAGAGAAGAACGCCACTAGGATGATAGATTAGATGAAAGGAAAAACATTGGTTAAGTTTTTTTTTTTTTTTAACTATTCTGTTAACATTTTTTAATGGAGTGAGGTGGGGTGGGCAGTGATGGTTTTATAATACAGTGAACAACAGGTAGTACAGCAACTCATATCCCCATGATAGGTATCTAGGTGTTTGGTAGATGCTTCACCAACCTGCGGTCCTCTCTCCCCTATCATACACCAGTATCCTAATGCTGTTTTGTCCCACCCATCCTTTTTTTTTTTTTCTCCTTCCCCAAAGTCCTTTGCTTTGGTACAATACACCACACCCAGTCCAAGTTTCACCATATGTTTTCCTTTACTGTCCTTTTCCTTTACTGTCCACCTAAGTATGAGATCATTTAGTTTTGGTCCTTCTTTTTCTGGCTTTTCTCATTCAACATGATACCTTCTAGTTCTGACCAAGATATTATAATTTTTAAATATTGTTTAACTAACATGCATCAATTAAAGCCATACCAACCTTCTAACTGCTGAAAATCACTTTTGTTCTTTTCCTCTCCCCCACCTCCCTTATGTTTTGCAAGATTACCTATGAAGATAGTCATTTGTTTTCATTTTTTATATTCAGCAGTTAAGATTAAATGTGCTATCAAAGTAAATACTTAAAAATTCCTGAGATATTATCATGGGTGAGTATGCCAATTTTATCAGGATTTTTGAAATATTTAAAATAACTCCTAAAATCTGCATTATTATTATTGTTTGTATGTGAATTCAGGATGGATTCCTTTCTATTTTTTTTTCTTTTTTAAAAAATATTTATTTTATTCATTTATTCCCTTTTGTTGTCCTTGTTGTTTTATTGTTGTAGTTATTATTGTTGTTGTCGTTGTTGGATAGGACAGAGAGAAATGGAGAGAGGAGGGGAAGACAGAGAGGAGGAGAGAAAGATAGACACCTGCAGACCTGCTTCACCACCTGTGAAGCGACTCCCCTGCAGGTGGAGAGCCGGGGTTCGAACCGAGATCCTTATGCCGGTCCTTGTGCTTTGCGCTACCTGCGCTTAACCCACTGCGCTACAGCCCGACTCCCTCCTTTCTATTTTTTATTAGACCTATTATGCTTATTACTGTTACATGTTTTACTAAAATGAACATCAGAATCATGGTTTGTAGGCTTTCAGTCTCAATGCTAAATAAATGACTATGACTATTATACCCTTTGCTCTGCCTTTGTAGTTGAATGAATAAAATAAATTTAGTCATGTCACAGAAAATAACATCAGAGAATGAGAAATTTTGAAAGACTAGGAAACAATGCTATCATCAAAGCTAGAGGATGCCTATGTTGAGATCACAGAGAACAGAAATTTGGAAAATGGCCTACTGCTTATGATCATGTGTGATGACCCAATAGATCACTTCAGAAGCCTCTCATGATATAGAGGAAAGTGCCTTCAAGAGTCAGGAAATACTGCACCCTGATTTCTTATCTCTTCCAGTCTTTGAGTTTGCACAGGAAGGCATCAACATAGATGCTTTTTAGGGAACCAGGCCTACCTCCTGCCTGCTCACCTAAGACGATGTTAGTTGCCTTCATCCATCCCTTCTAATTCTTCCCTTCTATTCACTGCATATAATTAATTTCTTCTCCTTCCAAGAAATATTTTCTGAGTACTATACTCTCATTTTTCAAACCCCACAACCTTTATTTTACCATATAGTTTTGTCTGTAATGTCTCAGTCAGGAAATAAATAGAGAATTTGTTCTAAACAGTGAATGAGTAATTTTCTTCTCCACAGGTAATGTTTAGAGGTAATATGGGATGTTACAGCTAGAATTTGATGGGAGTAATGTCCTTGACAGGGAACAGAGACCTGGAATGTTGCTAAACATCCTACCATGTATATGTTGATCCCCAAGCCAAGAATATTTATTACCACTTCAGTAGTGACAGGGCTAAGAAGTTCAGCTATACAGTCTTCCTTGTCTAAAGGCATGTGTGATAAGTCAGTAAGCCAACATATAGTGAGCACATACTGTGAGTCTGCCATTTGAGATTTAAAATTTGTGTTGTGCATATTTTAAATACATGTAGTCTGTCTTTATATCTTTGTTAGAGTTAGTGGCCCTGCTCCAAGGTCAGAATAGAGGAGACAGATGAGAAAAACAACTATTACAAAGTTCTTTTTAAAAATTATTTTTTATTGGAGGATTAGTGGTTTAGAGTTGGCAGTAAAATACAACAGTTTGTACATGCATAACATTTTCCAGTTTTCCACATAACAATACAACCCCCACTAGGTCGCCCTCTGCCATCATGTTCTAGGACCCTCCCCCAAACCCTACCCAGACTCTTTTACTTTGGTGCAGTATACCAACTCCAGTCCAAATCTTGCTTCGTGTTTTCCCTTATCATGTGAGATAAATCAGAAACAGAAGGATGTATGTGGGATGATCTCACTCATAGGCAGAAGTTGAAAAACAAGATCAGAAGGGAAAACAATTACAAGCTTCTAAACTATCAGTGTAGAGGTAGTACTTAAGAAAAAACAAGCTCAGAGTCACATAATTAAATTATAAGGCAGAACTGCTTTATTTATTTGTTTTTAGATAGAGAGGGAGAGTGAGATCACAACACTCACATTTTCTTCAACACACTGGGGGCTGGTCTGGAACCTGGGTCTACACATAGAAAAGCAGCACACTATCTAAGTGAGCTAATACTTCATCCTATACAGCAGAACTTGTAACAGAACATGAGTTTGTCATAGTGCCAACCCAAATTCAAAGGAGTGGAGATTTGATCTCCCTTTCATTGGAAAGCAGGGAATAGAGTTTGCACCCAGAAAGTCCTAAGACATTGGACCCTTAGGTATGAGTCTTAAGTTCAGTTTCCAGCATGTACCAGAGTCATAATCTGATTATCTCTCTGTTCCTCACTCTGGCCCCATTACCCTTTTCTCTCATTAATTAGTAAATTGTTTTTAAATGTGTTTGTGATTTTCTTTAATGTACAGTAAATCTTAACAGAAGCACCTAACATGGACTTAGTAGTATTATGTGTCCTTTTCTGGATAATAGAAAGACTTTTGTAGTGCTAGCTGAATGGAAATGGCTACTCCAAATTCAGTCATTTCCTGCTTTGAGTTTCCCTTTCTGTTCTTCTTTCTCAGCTTCTGTTTATGAGTGGGATCCTCCCATAATCATCTTTATCTTTCTGACGTAGCTCACTGAACATAATTCCTCCTAGCTCCATTCAAGATGGGTCGGAAAAGGTGGGTTCATTATTAATAGCTGCGTAGTGTTCCATTGTGTATATATACCACATTTACTCAATCATTCATTTGTTGTTGAGCACGTGGGTTCTTTCCTGGTTTTAGCTATTATAAATTGTGCTGCTATGTACATAGGGGTACACATATCTTTTTGGTTGGGTATTATGGAGTCCCTGGCATATATCCCTAGGAGAGGAATCACTGGATCATATGGGAGGTCCATGTCTAGCCTTGTGATAGTTCTCCAGACTTCTCTCCACAGAGGTTGGACCAATTTACATTCCCACCAGCAGTGCAGAAGGGTTCCTTTGTTCCTGCAGCCTCTCCAGCATTTGTTGCTGTTGTCCTTTTTCATGTATGCCATTCTCACAGGGGTGATATTTCAGTGTTGTCATTATTAGCATTTTTTTTTTTTTATTTTTTATTTATAAAAAGGAAACATTAACTAAACCATAGGATAAGAGGGGTACAACTTCACACAATTCCCACCACCAGAACTCTGTATCCCATCCCCTCCCGTGATAGCTTTTCTATTCTTTAACCCTCTGGGAGTATGGACCCAAGGTCATTGTGGGATGCAGAAGGTTGAAAGGTCTGGCTTCTGTAATTGCTTCCCTGCTGAACATGGGCATTGACAGGTCTCAATATTGTCTTTATTTGCATTTCTCTGACAGTCAGTGACCTGGAGCAGTTTTTCATGTGTTTGTTAGCCTTTTGGATCTCTTCTGTAGTGAATGTTCTGTTCATATCCTCTGCCCATTTTTGGATGGGGTCATTTGTTTTTTGGTTGCTAAGTTTGCTGAGCTCTTTGTGTATTTTGGTGATTAGTTTCTTGTCTCATGTATGACATGTGAAGATCTTCTCCCATTCTGTGAGGGGTCTCCTTATTTGTGTGATTGTTTCTTTGGCCATGCAGAAGCTTTTCAATTTGATGTAGTACCATTGATTTGTTTCTGCTTTAGTCTTCCTTTGTATCATCAAAGGTATCCTTGAGGTTTAGGTGGGAAAATGTTCCACCAATGTTTTCCTCTAAGTATTTGATTGTTTCTGGTCTAACATCAGGTCCTTGATCCATTTGGAGTTGATTTTTGTTTCTGGTTACATAAAGTGGTTCAGTTTCACTCTTATGCATGTTTCAACCCAGTTTTCCCAGCAGCATTTATTGAAGAGAGCTTCCTTTCTCCATTTCATACTTTGGACCCGCTTATCAAAAATTAGATGTCCATAGGTGTGAGGGTTTAGTTCTGGGCTTTCAATTCTGTTCCACTGGTCTGTGTACCTATTTTTGTTCCAGTACCATGCTGTTTTGATGATGATGGCCTTATAATATAGTTTGAGATCTGGGAGTGTGATGCCTCCATTTCTGTTTCTTTTCCTCAAGAAGATTGTTTTGGCATCTCTATGTGTTTTCTGGTTCCAGATAAATGATCCTAGTTTTTGTTTTATTTTCTAAAGAAGCTTGGTGCAACTTTGATGGGGATCATGTTAAATTTGTATATGGCTCTGGGGAGAATATTCATTTTGATGATATTAATTCTTCTAGTACATGAGTATGGGATGTCTTTCCATTTCTTGGTATCATTTTCTATTTCCTTGAATAGTGATCCATAGTTTTCAGTATACAAGCCTTTCATGTCTTTGGTCAGGTTTATTCCTAGGTATTTTATTGATTTTCCTGCAACAGTGAATGAAATTAATATCTGGATATCCTCTTCTTTGGATTTAGTGTTTGCATAAAAAATTCCACTGATTTTTGTACATTGATTTAGTAGTCTGACATGTTGCTATATGGCCTAATAACTTCCAGTAGTTTTCTGCTGGATTCTTTAGGTTTTTCTATGTGTACTATCATATCATCTGCAAATAGTGAGAGCTTGACTTCTTCCCTTCCAATCTGTATTCCTTTGATTTCTTTCTCTTGACTGATTGTTATGGCAAGAACTTCCAATACTATGTTGAAGAGTAATGGTGACAGTGGACAGCCCTGTCTAGTCCCCGTTCTGAGGGGGAATGCTTTCAGCTTCTGTTCATTGAGTATGTTGCTGACTATAGGTTTGCTATATATGGACTCCACTATCTTGAGGAATTTCCCATCTATTCCCATTTGTGTAGTGTTTTGAGCATGAATAGGTGTTGGATTTTTTCAAAGGCTTTCTCTACATCTATTGAGACAATTATGTGGTTTTTCTTTTTTGATGTGGTGAATGACATTGATTGACTTACATATGTTGAACCAGCAGTGCTTTCCTGGGATAAATCCCACTTGGTCATGATGAACAATCTTTTTGATATACTGCTGTATCTGGTTGGTCAAGATCTTGTTTAATATTTTGGCATCTATGTTCATCAGCGATATTAGTCTGTAGTTTTCCTTTTTTGCTGTGTCCCTATCTGCTTTAGGTATCGGTGATGTTGGCTTCCTAAAAGGTGGAAGGGAGTGTTCCTGTTTCTTTGATTTTTGTGGAAGAGCTTTAGAAGTATAGGTGTTAACTATTTCCTGAAGGTTTTGTAGAATTCGTTTGTAAAGCCATCTTGTCCAGGTCTTTTGTTGTTGGGCAATATCATCTTCTTGAACTTCTTTGTAATGGTATGGCTCCAGCTAGAACTTAACAGTGTAAGAGGCATATATTTTTTAAAATTTTTCCTTCTACTTCTCAGCAAATACTCTTTCCAGGATTGTGCATGTAACTGTGCATGAACTTAATAATGTAATGTGTAGTGATAATATAGAAGATAGGGCTTTTTGCAATCTAGTTGTCCAAAGTAATTATTTTGTTAGACGGTAAATAAACCTAACTTTTTTTTTTTTTTTTTTTTTTGGCTACCAGGGTTATTGCTGGGGCTTGGTATTACAAATCTGCTCCTCCCAGAAGCCATCCTTCCCCACCTTTTTTACCCCTTTCTGTTTTATTGGATAAGACAGAGACATTTAGAGGTGCTAGGGGAGACAGGTAGAGAGAAAGATAGGCACCTACAGACCTTTCTACTATTTGTGAAGCATCTTCCCAGCAGGGGTTCAAACCTAGGTCCTTGGCACATGATAATATGTGTGCTTAACTGGTTTTGCCAGTGCCCACCCCCGTCTCCCACAGACTATTGAAATCAATTAGCCTACCAGTTGTAGGTTAACCTACCAATTAGTAATCTTATCAAATTACCATCTTTTTACTTTTTTTCAAGTGATAATCTGTTTCCCTGCCTCCATCAACATACCGTTTCATGAGTAGAAAATTTCTGTTCATGTTTTTTTTTTTTAAGATTATTTAATATTGTAAAGTTAGAAAGACATACTAGAGCCATGTGTAGTGCTGGGCATCAAACCTATGGCCTCAGGTTTGTGAAGCATGTGCTTTTACTTACTGAGCAATTTCTCAGCTAATACCTATCTTTTTAAAAAAAATAGCATTTTGTTTTAGAATACTTTGTTATATGGGAATTCCAACAATAGTCCAGACAGTTTCTGTATACCCCCTTATATACCTAATTTCCTATATTGTTAACATATATGATTAGGGTATATTTGTCACAATAAACAGTTAACATTATAATTAACAAATTCATATTTTTGTTTTTGGGGTGGCACAGTCCTAATTAATAAAGTTATATCCAATAATTTCCTCTTTTTCAATATTTATTTTTGAAAGAGAGAGAGAAAGACCGACTCTGACCGACCAGAAGCTCTGGCAACGTGGTGCTGGGAGTTGAACCTGGAACCTCTGGGCCTCAAAGCATGTCAGTCTGGTATACTAGCACTGTTCTATCTCCCTGACCCTATTGCCTATAATTCCTAGAAGGTGGAAGCACATAGACTGTCCACATCAAATGGTGGCTTCTTATTTCTTGAAAGAAGAGTTTTGTAATCAATGGGTCCTAGTAGAAAATAAGGGACTTAGAATAATTTGGGCTTAAAATTCAAGTGTGTATGTGTAGGTAATACCTTAATATTTTATTTATAAATTGGATAACAATGGATGAGGTTTTTTTTTTTTTTTTTTTTTTTTTTGTCTCCAGGGTTATCACTGGGGCTCTGTGACTGCACTATGAATCTACTGCTCCTGGTGGCCACCTTTTCCATTTTATTGGATAGGGGAGAGAGAAATTGAGAGGGGAGGGGAAGACAGAGAGGGAGAGAGCACCTGCTTCACCACTTGTGAGGTAACCCCCTACATGTGGGAAATTGAGGATTCGAACCGGATGGAATCCATGAGCAAGTCTCAGATCTTTGTACTTAGGGCACTTAAGCCAGTGTGCTACAGCCTGCGCCCCCTAGATCTCTACTAAAGTTTATGAAACAGTGTTAACTAAGGCCAGTTTATTTAGTCCAAGATCATTGGACAAAAAATGGGCTGTCCTGGAGTACTTAATGTGTCCTTCTGGAACTGAGTTGGGTGTCAGTTTAGGATAGAGTAAGTAGCTCAGAAGCTAATTTCTATTATTTCAGTTGGTATCAGTTTAGTATGTTTCTTCCCCTCCACCCCAAATATTCAATTTAGACTTTCTTAGGAAGCATAGTAGAGTCATGGTTTTTACTTTGCTATTTCAGCTGTGCTTTAAGTCAACTTTAATACAGTTATGGGGAAATACTTAATCCTATCTCCTTTTAGGGTTGTTTAGTTTATCATCTACAAAGGAAAAAAAAAGCAGCAGCAAAGCTGCACTGCATCTTAAAGTCTGCTTTTATTGTATTCTCTTCAATAATTCTCTTCCAGCTTTTTAAAAAACATTTTATTTGGATAAAATAAAAATAAAAATTTTTTAAATAAAAATCGTAATGAAGCTCTGGAAGCTTACTATACTTTAAAAGGTCATTTATCTTAGTTTAGTTTTTCAAATTCTAGAAAGTAAGAGGAAATGGTCACCTTTAATTGGTTTAATTAGAAATGAAAAATTATAGGAATAACTCAGTTTTAAGTGCAGATTGAAATAAGAATTATACTGTGATCAATATCATTTAAGAGTTTGGATTTAAATAAGATGTGTTTAATCATAGTGTATGATTTACTCTTGATAAAAGTTTGATAGAGAGGAAGCATACATTTTGGAATATACCAATACATAAGGGGAAATTTGCTATGAAATAATATTTTACAACAAAATTGCTTTGGCACTATGCCAGTCCCTGTTCAGGGCGCCATTTGCCGGGCTGGGCTAGCTTCAAGGGCGGTAGAGAGACGACCAGGGACTCATGGCTGAGCTGGGAAGCAGTATCTCGTTTATTAATCAGATACATCGCCTTTTTTATTTATTTATTTTATTTTCATTTTTTATTTTTTAACCAGAGCACCATTCAGCTCCGGTTTATGGTGGTGCGGGGGATTGAACCTGGGACTTTGGAACCTCAGGCATGAGAGTCTGTTTGCATAACCATTATGCTATCTACCCTCCGCCCAAATTTATTTATTTATTTTATTTTCATTTTTTATTTGATACATCGCCTTTTATGCGGAAGTGACAAGGGAAAGGAAATGACTAGGAGAGGGGGCGGAGCAAACAAAAGAGCAGGAACAGAACATGGAAAGCGTCCATCTAACCAGTGGGGATTAAACCAATACCCTGCAGGCAGGGCAGGACCCAGGTGGAACAATGATTATGTAAATAGACCACATTGTAAGTAATACAAGCGAACCGAATGTGATGATCAAAACAGAAAGTCTTCTAAGCAGAATTTAGAAGCATACCAACAGAACTACATTTCCCAAATGGCATATATGACAATGTTACTTTGCATGCCTTCCTTAGCTGTGTTGAGTAGCAGGGGAGAAGGATATACTTTGTACCCAAGTCAGTCTGAAAATACTAATCCTTAGAACAAATTTGAGATTGTCTATAGGATTTCTCAGAGCCTATAACACTTCCTAATTTTCTAAAACAGTCTATCTGCAGGTTGCCCTGTTTCCCCTGTTAACTTATCCCTAGATCACCTGTTCCCACTTTTCGGGAAGTTGTTTTGAATAGGCAAATTTAACCTGTTTCTGCTTTAAATTGTTGAGGACTTTTGAAACATCACCTTTTTTAGCGATAATACGATAGCATTCATATGTTGATGAGTTTTAATTTTATACATCTAAGATGTTTTTAGTAGCCAGATGGTGGTGCTCCTAGTTGATTGCACATTACCATGCACAAGGACCCAGGTTCAAGCCCCCAATATCCACCTGCAGGGGTAAAGTTTCCCCTGCTTTCCAATTTCACCAATAATGCAGGTGTCTCTCTTTCTCTATCCATCCTTTCCCTCTTAACTTTTCTCTGTCTCTACTCAATTAAGTAGAAATATTGGAAAAAAATATATATATAACTGGAAGAGTGTATATATATATATATATATATATACACATACATATATATATATGTATATATATATATATATATTTAAAAAGTTATTTATCTGGTATGTTAGAATATTATACAGATAACACTACTCAGTACCTTCCATTAACTGAAATGTGATTTATAAACATAACTACATGACATAAATACCCAGGGAACTTTATTGTTTGTTTTTTAAGATGAACATTCCTGGGACCTGTCCCTGGATATTCTGAGTAGAAATGTTACCATTCTCAGGATCTTGTATTTTTATAGACATTCAAGTGGTTTCAATATAGCCAACTTCCAGTGGATACCTTGGAAATGTTGAAATAAAATTGTGCCTGTTTTAGATGGGTTTAAAGTGTAGTCAGTCTGTGATCATAAAATACATGGACTAGTCATCCCATGCTGGAAGGCACTGAAGTCCTGACATCTGTGACCACAGAGAAAGTCTGTTGGCTATACCCTAATTTGAAACAATTGCTATTATCCTTTAAAATAAACAGAATAGTTTTATGGAG
The DNA here is from genome assembly GCF_950295315.1 of Erinaceus europaeus. NCBI lineage: Eukaryota > Metazoa > Chordata > Mammalia > Eulipotyphla > Erinaceidae > Erinaceus > Erinaceus europaeus. The sequence goes on along the minus strand of NC_080177.1, from coordinate 43,753,229 downwards.
ACTTTGGCCTTCTAATCATCTTTTTCAATTCTCCTACCTGTAAAAAAGTAGACATTTAACCTTAAGCAAATAGACTAAGATACTATCTCTTCTATGCTTTGATTTATCTGAAAACTGTGAGTCACTATTGAAAGAAATAGAAAAAGACAAAAGGATTTATATGAATAGTAATAATAGTTTTTGAATTTTAAATGTATGGTTATAACATTTACCTGGTAAAAACAATTCCCTATCTCTGTAAATTCTTCAAGGATAGCTGGGAAATACCAATATAAATACCAGTGATTTGAGAGGCAATCAGCGTATCTTGGTTGAGTTGTATTGCACTAGCAATATTATATGACACACTCATTGAAAGTAGGAAAGATATATCAGTGCTATAAAATTACTCTGGAGTGGGCATGGGAGACAGCATAATGGTTATGCAAACAGACTCTCATGCCTGAGGCTCCTAAATCCCAGGTTCAATCCCCCGCACCACCATAAACCAGAGCTGAGCAGTGCTCTGGTGTTTCTCTCTGTGTGTGTCTCTCTCACTGCATCTCTCTCAAAAAAATTAAATAAATAAAAATTTAAAAAAATTACTTGGCAGTGTCTCATCAATGCAGTAAGACATGAATCAAATAAAAAGTTTTATTGTTAAAATTGGAAATAAAATGTTCATTACTTGCAAACAAAATTATATATATAAATTGAAAAACCTGAAATAAGTTAGATATTATTAATATTAATAAACTGTGTAGATATCAGAGGTATACAAAATCCATACTTCTTTATATACAAATGTGATTTCATATGAATGAGCTTTGTTATTCCCATGTATAAATGTGTTAGTGACATAATAAACTGAAAATTTTAAGTTTGTATTGTCATGAATTAAGAGAGTAAAAGCACAACTGTTAAAAGTTCAGGGTGAAAATATATGGAGGATTGGAGGACTTTACAACCAACATAAGTCTAGACAGATCAATGAAAGTGAGTTCTGTGGATATCAACTAGTACCTAAGAGATCACTAGCTTACTTTGGCAGAAGCATGTTGTAGAAGAGAAAGCCAGACCACAATGGTGGACCACAGTAGTTTAATGTCAGAGTCAAGACACTTGCAATTAATTATAATGGAAGAAGAGAAATTGAGAATTTTGTTGTTGCTGCTGTTTCATCGTTTTGTTTATTTTCTGAACCCTTCCTTTTCTCCCATGGAAACTTCTGAAAGGCAATATATCTGCTTCTGTGAACCCTGTGGTACATAGTACTTCCTCAGCTGTCTGAGGCACTCATTGGCATTAATGTTTAATGTATGACTATGAGTGAAAGTTTTAGAACATTGATAGTGGACAACAAAGAATGAATTTCAGTGAGTTCTCATTTATTCCACTTGGCAGTTCAAGCTTTGTCTCTGTTCCAAAAAGAATAGCTGAGCTGCTGTTCTTTTCCCTGCATTTTTCCTCATCTAACTTGCAGCATTTATTAAAAGTCCTTTTGGACTTTTTTTTTTTTTCCAGCTATGAAACCTACATAGTAGTACACCATGATACTCCACTTATGAGGCATGTGATGAAGAGCACAGTTTGGCTTTGGAGTGATCAGAATCAGAGGAACTGCTGAGAACTTGGAGCCCAGCCCTGGCCACTTGAAAGCCCACAACACAATGAACAAATTGAACTTTCATAACAACAGAGTCATGCAAGACCGTCGAAGTGTGTGTATTTTCCTCCCTAATGATGAGTCTCTAAACATCATTATAAATGTAAGTAAATCCAACTTTAGAAATGTTTAGGTACTATATTCACACCAGTGACCACATTTCATTATAGTTAAAGGTGAAATCATTACACAATGAAACTGAATTGGAGTGCTAAGATAATCAACATAGTATAAACTTATAAAGTTATGATTAAAGTGTAGCTACCTTCAGCATTCTGTCACTTGAGGTAAGATTAGAGAAGTTTGATAACTATGTATGCTACAGGAAAAAATGTTATTTTAAAACCTTTTTGTTGATACATGATATGAATTTGCTTAATAAAAACTTTTGAATTAGCACCTATACACATAAAATAGTAATAATTGCTAGCTCTTTAATATGTGTTTTGATTTTATAGTTGCCCTAGTCTAGCAAGTTTCAAAAATAGTCTGCATTTGACCTCTCAGCTGTAAACAACTTAAGATTTATGAGCTAGAAGTAACTGTCTTAGGTAACCTGAAATTGAGGCACTTGGTCCTGTTTTTAACTTAAAAATTGAGTTATAAATTACATACAATAAATGTAGCAATTGCTTGTGCATGGCTCTTTTTTTTTTCCTGCTTAACAAATATATACATCCATATAGCCATTGTTCAGCTTAAGATACGGTACATTTTTAGCACCTCATAAAAATCTTTTGTGACCCCTTCTATTCAGTAACCTTCACCAAACAGTAATAACAGCTCCCATCTCGATCAGTGTATTTTTACTTATCTCAGGACTTCATGCAGTTAAGATTATATAGTATATTCTTTTGTATCTGACTTCATACAACATTTGGTATGCAATTGAACTATGCTATTTTATGTGAAACAAATTTTATTTTGTTCCTGGATATGATTTCATTGTGTGAATATGTCTTATTTTTAGATTCATATATAGGTATATATTGAGTTGTTTCATTTTTTGGACTATTATGAAAAAAATTTATGAGTGTTTTATGTTTGTGTCTGCATTCATACATTCCTGGGCTTATGCTTAAGCATAGAATTGTAAATTGTAAGCTGTTCATACACTTAACTTTTGTAGAGACTGCCAACCAATTTTGTGGTATCTAGTGTCATACCTAGTAGTATTTTTAAATCCCTTCCTTATTCCTGGCCTTTTATTTTCTTTCTTTAATAGTCATCTGATAAAGTTGGGGGAGGGGGGAAACAGTCTTGTATCATATTTTAAATACTTTTCTTTTGGTATGTTACTATATATTTAATTCAATGTTCTATAAGAGAATATTTTTAGATATTATATTGAACACATATAATACATAAATAGCTTTATTAAAAAGTTAAGCTAGCATACCAGGACATAGCTCACCAAGTATAAAGCATATACTTTACCATGTCTAAGGTGTGAGCCCCTAGAACCACATGGGAGCAACATGTACAAGGGAAGCTTTATGAGTGGAGGAGTGATGCTGTACTATCTGTTCTTTCTCTTCTCATCTCTTCCTCTCTCTCCCTCTCCCTCTCCCTCTCCCTCTTTCTCTTTGTCTCTCATAGTTGGAGGAAAAGAACTCTGCTAAATGCAGTGGAATTGTATAGGAGCAAGAAAAGACTTATCTAGGAAAAGGTTCTGTTTAATACCATAATTATTTTGGTTTTATAATGACAGTAACTATAGTTCCTTGATTTATTTTTTTGTTTTAAACAGAGGCAGAGGAGGGAGGAGGAAAGAAAACATTCTCTCTCTCTCTCCTCTCTCTCTCTCTCCACCCCCCCCCCCCCCCACCGTGGCATCAAAGCTGCTTTGGTACAGTGGAGGCTGGGCTTGGACCTGGGGTGCACACTATCCAAGTGAGCTATTTTACCCAGCTTCTTGATTTATTAATGCAACCTTATTTTGACTCATAGGGATCATCTGAACATCCAGCTTACCTACTGAAGGGACTTTGTCATATATTGAGCAAAATTTTATTAACCTCATTCTTAGAAACTAAAGTTGGTTTGATTTATTTTTACAGTATTTAGTTTTTACTCATTATATATTTAACGTTTTCCATGCCAAGCCCTTACACATACATGATTTCACTGTCCCCATGTAGATGTTTCATTTAGAGAGACACCACAGCATAGATTAGTGCTCTGACACTCCCACATGGTTCTAGAGCTTGAACCTGGGCCAGGCATGTAGCAAGGTCCTCACTTTACCTGGTGATCTCTTCCAACTTCAGTGTTTGGCTTTTAAAACATAATACAAATTTGTAATATATCTCTTTTTCAGTTGTGTATGCTGACAAAATATATTAAAATGTTATTTTACTTTTACACATGAATATTCTAAGTTCTTTCATACAATTATATTAAAAAGATATGCACTCTGAGTGACAAGATAATTTAACTGCATAGTATCATGCACACCACCCAAGTTCTTTCCCAGCCTCACTATAGTGCAGGAAGTGTTGGCATTGTGTTATCTTCTCTGTCCTGTCTCTGTGCCCTGACGATGACAAAATAGTTAAGAGTAAATAAGATATCTAATAACTTTAAAAACTACACATAATCCAGGGGCCAGGTGGTGGCACACCTGTTGAGTGCACATGTTACAATGCACAAGGACCCAGGTTCGAGGCCCTGGTCCCCACCTGCAGGGGGAAAGGTTTGCGAGTGGTGAAGCAGGGATGCAGGTGTATCTCTTTCTCTCCCTCTCTATCTCCCCCTACCCTCTCAATTTCTGACTGTCTCTAGCCAATAAATAAAGATAATAAAATAATTTTTTAAATAAAATAAAATATTACAAAAAAAAAAACTACACATAGTCCAGAACATACACTGTTGGCATTTAGGAAACTTCTCTCAGTTTTTTTTTTTTCCTGTCTTTTCACCCAGTGAAATATATAGATATATTCATGTGTATGTGTATATACACACATACCAGATATAGAACAAACCCTGTGATCTCAGGTAAATGGAAGAAAAGTTGGTTTAGCTTCCCGAGGAATACTAAGAGCTGACTATAATTTTAAAAGGATTTAATTTGTACTGAAATCTTAATTAAGGAAGATGATTATGGGGGATAGACTGGAAGATAGTCCATTCTTTCCTATAAGTTGGTGTTTTTAAAACTGAAATGTGGGAGTTGGGTGGTAGCTCAGTGGGTTAAGCGCTTCTGGCACAAAGCACAAGGACTGGCGTAAGGATTCCATTTCTAGCCCCTGGCTCGGCTCCCCACCTGCCAAGGAGTCACTTCACAAGTGGTGAAGCAGGTCTGCAGGTGTCTGTCTTTCTCTCCCCCTCTCTGTCTTCCCCTTCCATCACTCCTGGCTGTTACCCTATAAATAGCCCTCCTACCCTCTCCCTCTCCCTCCCCCTCCCCCTCCCCCCCTCTCTCACATGCATGCCCGGTTTTTTTACCTCAGGGACCGGAAGGGTGGTGCAGGTAGCCAGGGATGGCCATTTTTGGCTAGCTCCACATGGCCCGAACCACTGCACTGAGACCCAACCCTGTGGAGCCCACGCCAATAAAGGATTGTGTTCCCTCTGCGCTTGGATTTTTTCTCCTCCACCGCCTCAAAGCGACACAATTCCATACAATTCCCATCACCAGAGTTCCATATCCCTCCCCTACATTGGAAGTTTCCCTATTATTTATCCCTCTGGAAGTGTGGGCCAAAGATCTTTATGGAGAGTAGAAGATGGAAGGCCTGGAGAATTGTGTAATTGCTTCTCCACTGGACATGGGCATTGACAGGTCAGTTCATACCCCGAAAACCTGAGGTAGGACTCGAGGAGGTGAGGTTGTCTGCCCAGGAAAGTCAGATTGGTGTCATGGTAGCATTTACAGCTCGGTGGCTGAAAAGCATTAAGATATAAAGCAGAACAATTTGTTTAATAATCAGGAACTTAATGGTAGAAGTATAGCAGATGAAATTTTGGGTCTTCATGTTGGAAGGAGCTATGAAATCTCTTTTAGGTATGTTCCAAGGAGCCCATGACTTTACTAACTTTTGACTAAGCCCAACAGCTAACATGCAGGTAGGCTAGGAATATTGTATGGAAAGGACTAGAAAGCTGGGTTAGGGCAGAGAGAAGCTCCTAAATATGGGAAAAGTATATAGATACCATTAACTGTAAACTCCATCCATCTGACCTTGGGCCCATGTCTCTTCATATTTAGCACAGGAGCTTGTGTAATCTCTGCATCCCTGTCAGTCTGAGCTTGCATTCCATGACCATAGCTGGGAACATTCTAGGCTTCACTCATTTTAGGACCAGTCTTCCTTGAGTGGCAGAGTATGTTGACCCAGCCTTCTTCCAGAGAGTGGGGCAATTTCTACCGCTGTTGTTCTACATTGAGGGCAAGGTCCTGTATAGGTCCACAGGAGGGTTTATGATGTTGTTGATCATGGAGATGATCAGTGATGGTGGAGAGGGGGATCTGTTAGAGGTTAAGGCTATAAATTCTTTAAAGTCTTATATGTGGTAGACAAAGATCTGTATACCAACCCCACCTAATTTCTTACATGCCATAAAACATATTTACTGGGTTATGTTTTTAGACATTTTATCAGTAGTCTGGTCCATATACTTTGATATTTCCTGTACAGTCTTGGGCAAGTTAGTGTTTTGTTTGTTCATTTGTTTCAGTTTCCTTATCTTTGAAGTATAGATGATCCTACTCTGCTTGCAGAGGCACTTCTAAGGTTTAAAGATACAACATGGAGTTGGGTGGTAGCGCAGCAGGTTAAGTGCACATAGCGCAAAGCACACAGACTGGCTTAAGGATCCCGGTTCAAGCCCCTGGCTTCCCACCTGCAGGGGCTTCGCTTCACAGGCTGTGAAGCAGGTCTGCAGGTGTCTATCTTTCTCTCCTCCTCTCTGTCTTCCCCTCCTCTCTCCATTTCTCTCTGTCCTATCCAACAACAATGACATCAACAACAATAGCTACAACAACAATAAAAAAGGGAGACACACCTTACTAGGGAAAGAGAGAGGCAGACTAGGAGTATGGACCGACCAGTCAATGCCCATGTTCAGCGGGGAAGCAATTACAGAAGCCAGACCTTCTACCTTCTGCAACCCTCAATGACCCTGGGTCCATGCTCCCAGAGGGCTAGAGAATGGGAAAGCTATCAGGGGAGGGGGTGGGTTATGGAGATTGGGTGGTGGGAATTGTGTGGAGTTGTACCCCTCCTACCTTATGTTTTTGTTCATTAAACCTTTCTTAAATAAAAAATTTTTAAAAAAGGGCAACAAAAAGGAAATAAATAAATAAATATTTAAAATATATATATAAAAATAAAGATACAACGTAGGCCAGGCAGTGGCTCACCCAGTTAAGCACACAGATTCAAGCGCCTGGTCCCCACCTGCAGGGGGAGAGCTTCACAAGTGGTGAAATAGTGCTGCAGTTGTCTCTCTGTCTCTCTCTCTCTATCCCCCTCCCCTCTCATGCCCTCCCTTTCTTTATCCAATAATAAGTAAATAAATATTTTTATAAAGGGTACATCGTATATAAAGTGTATATCCCAGTACCTGGCCCCTGGGAATTAAGTAAACAATAACAAGAGCAACACTTGTTTTTACTCTTTTCATTGAGGTACTATATTAAGGGAGCTTACATGGAAAAATCTCAAACCCATGTAGACTAATAAGACTTCCTCATTCCATTCCCCTACCATATTCAGATTCTTTTCTAGCAAGTGGTTGAGCCAAAAGTAGAACTGAGCTGACTGGTGTGGTGTGTATTTTCCCCCAAGTAATGTTTTTGTATTCAGAAAATAAAAGATATTTATTAAATTATGGTATTACAGTTATTGCAGTTATGGTATTACTGTTATTAGAACTATTTCATTAATAGTTTCATTTTTAATTATTTCTAAACATATTAAGTAATGTTTTTCCATCGCAAGTAAAGTTAAAAGAATCTTGTCTATCAGAATGTGAAATAAATTTCTAACTTATAATTTTTAATAATAAAATCCCAGATTTTCAAATTAATGTAGTGTTTAATATATGTGAATTATACTATCACTCAGAAAAGGATCTTGGTATATATACATATATATATTCAATAATAAAAGTTATTGATTAAAATAAACAAAAAGTAGATATTTGGTTATTGTATCGTATTTGAGTATTTTTTTTTTTGGATATAAGTATTTTGCTCAAGCTACAAAGAGAACTATTCAAATGAAGACATTTGCCAAATTAATACTTTCATAATCAGGCAGGCTATTTGAAGTACTTTTTAAAAATATTTATTTCCTACTTTTATTTTAGGATAAAGCCTTTCCCATGTATCATAAGATATATGAAATGCATACAGGGTTGCTTTAGAACTTAAATACCATATTGTAAAAGTACTGATAATCATCATAGTCATGGATTAATAAAATGATCTCCATAAACCAGCAAGTTATTTTGCTAGTATTATTTTGTCTTTTAAGGTGAACATTTATGTGTATTTAGTAGCCCTTTTATGATTCCCCATGTAGCCTTGACTGAAATATTATCTTAAGTTATGCTTTTTTTTTTCTCCCTACAGGTTAAAATTCTGTGTCACCAATTGCTGGTCCAGGTGTGTGACCTACTTAGGTTAAAGGACTGCCATCTCTTTGGACTAAGTGTTATACAAAGTAAGTCTAAATACCATCTTTACTGAATTTAGCCATCTATAACACTTGTAACTTTAACTTAAGTCGTGCATATTACAATACACTTATGGTTGTTAAACCATCAATAAATTCATTTTAATTCTAGTATTTTTATAAAAATATTAACTACATTTCTTACAGTATTTAGATTTTTAGATTGTGTGTTCACAATAGTTTGAGCTTAAAAAACAACTCATTTTCAGACTTCTGGACTTTATGTATTTACTCTTTTGTCTTAGTGACTCAAATTTGTTTTGTCTTTTTGTTTTTATAATTGTTTATATTTTTCATTTTTGACATTAGAAAGTTGGCTATAATAAAAAATAAAACTTACATTCCTCTAATCAGATTCTCCTAATATTGACTATGTTATTAAAGTATTCTGTTAAGTTACTCTTTTGTTTTTATTTTTTCTTTCTTAACCAATCTCTTTGTTTCATCAGACCATATGATTTGGAGATATGGGACCAGTTTATCCTGTATTCTATATGTGTATATTTTAAAATTCAGGTTTTCATGCAAGCTTTCTTTCTCCTCCATAACACCTTAGGTAGAATTAAATTCCCAGGATTTACCTATAAAAATCCTTTATAAGCTTTTAAGTGATTTTTAAAAAATATTATAGTTGAGTATATTTTTTTCTACTACTAGAATTGATTTAAAAATGGACTCTCCTGTTTTCATATTTTCTAATAGACCAGAAACTTTATATTCAGAACAGTAAGATGAATTGCAGTGTCTTGTGTTTTGCCTGAATTGAGTCATGCTGTCTTTCTTCTTCATTTAGTGCCTCAGTGGATACTACAATGATATTTTAAAAATTGTTTTCTTTCTCCATAAAAATCATAAAATGAAAAAAAAATGGACTCTCATCTTGAGAATCTATACTGTAAAATATTTAACATCTGCAAAGTTAGAAAGTGCATGTGATCAAATTAGTCCATTTTCTAAAGTGTAAGCTATTTTCAGTTGACGTTTTAAAGGAGGCTAGAAAGTATGGGGCACATGAAGAGTCAGTGAATTAGTCATTTGCTTTTCAGTTTCTTCCTATAGTAGTTAAAGCAGTAAAAGCACAAATGCTCAGCTCTATCTTTACTTTAGTACATGCCTCAGTTTAATTTTTAGGAAGTGTCTAGGAGACATAAGATGCCTTATTGATTAAAAATAGTTTTACCTTCATCCTATACTCAGTTATTTTTTATTAATATAACTATAGCTTGACTTGTTGATTTGTGTTGTTCAACAAATCTACTAAAACCTTATGTTTCAAAATAAGAATTTTAAGATGGTGTTTTTAAGAGAGATCATATTGTGATGAAAGAATATTGGAACAGAAATCTGGTGACTTGGTTTCTATTTTCTTTCTCTGATTAGCTGTGTGATTTTAGACATATCACTGGTACTTTCTTAATTTTAGTTTTTCACATCAAATAGAAAATACTGTTCTACTTGTTTTTCAGGATTGATGCATGCTTGATAATTCTTAAAGTATCAGGTTCTAATTGGGTTGTCAAATGGTAGAGATACCATACCTATAAACATGCATGTACTATAATAGTGAACAGTCTCAATTCTCTTCATTATGTTGCTTCTTCAGACTCAAGCCAAATACAAATCATATTCAATAGGAAGTCTTTTCTGGTCTTGTCTGTTTCATGTTTAAGCAGTAATAGGAGAAATGGAAGGTAATTTTAGTTGGTCTCATCCTCTTTTTTGTCTCTAGGACTTCTTCCCTATCCTTATCATCTAAATTTATTGACTTTCTACACTACTTAAAGCCAGAAGTATATACCCTTTTTAATTCTATTTTGGCACTTTTTCACTCAAACGGCAGGACTGATAGTGTTATCTTTGAAGTATCAAAGAAATGCATAGGAGTGAAGATGTTGTTCCTATACTGTTTCTTTATTTTGCACCTATGAAAGAAGAGTACTCTATGAGCTAACAAAAGCATGCTTTTCAAAAACCAGGGAAAGCTCACAGTGGGGGAAATTAGTCATAATTCTAAAAATAAAGAAAAAAGTAAGAATTGGAAAATGGTTCTTTAAAATATTATACAGTTTATTTTAAATATTGCTTAATAACCTTGTTTTGCAAAAACAATATTATCATAAATATTATTACTAATATCTAGCCTACAGGGAATTTTATCTTTAGTATCTTGTTGAGTTTTCTTGGTAGTACATGAATTCAGAGTACATCACAAATCTTGAGACTTTCTAATTTTTTTCTTTATACGTATTATTCTTTTTTTTTAATTTAAGAAAGGATACATTAACAAAGCCATAGAATAATAGGGGTATAAGTCTTATTCTATAGGTATTGTTCTTTAAAGAAAAGCCTATTCTTATCTTTTATTAATACAGACAATGAACATGTATATATGGAGTTGTCACAAAAGCTTTACAAATATTGTCCAAAAGAATGGAAGAAAGAGGCCAGCAAGGTACGCCAATACGAAGTCACTTGGGTGAGATTGCATTTATGAGCACAATTATTTTGAATTTTAAAATGTTTATTTTACATTATACATTAGAAAGACATTTTAATAATACTTTGCATAGTAGAGAATAGGAAAAATAATTGAGTTTTAAGTTCCAGTATATTACAACAGTCAAGCATTAAGTTTCTATTGTGTAACAATAGATTTTGGGTATTTACTAAAATAATCTTGGATAATGTATTTAGTAATGAAAATCGTGGGGAAAGTATTTATTCTACTCCAGTGCCTATGTTAGTTGTCAAAACTGATGTTCTGGATGTCATTAGTAATTTTAAAATCTGTTTTTATTTTACTTATACTTAGAATGCTGTTATTTATTAAATGGGTGCCTTTATTTAGTAAATACTAATTCTTCCTACATGGTGAAGCATTCATGGGGGACTTAGGTAGTGTTTTCAGGATCACCCTAGTAAGTCAGGAGTAAAACCTCAGTCTACATCATCCAATTTGTATTTAAGATTCTCAGAATAAAGGAGAAGCCTACTTCAAAGCCATGGACAAAGAAAAGAACATGAATGTCTAAATAAACAAACAACATATTAGAATTTGGTATGTGGAATGTCAGAGGAACAAGAGAACATTTATAATGAGGAACAAATGGTCACCACAGGGGACAAAGCTGAAAGAGGAGCTGGATCTCAGCTAAAAATCTCCACTGCCATTTAGTTTTACCTTCCATTATGTTGTCATTGGCATTACAGTGAATGAGCCACTAATAATGCTTTATAGCTTCCTGCATTTGCTGGGACCTGATATCCATATGAGATACCTGTGCTCTCAATACACATTCTCACTCATTAGAAGTTCCATGTTTTTAAAGTACATTTTAAATCATGGTATTTTGTTGCTTGTAAATTAAGGTAAATGTTGAAATCTTTTTTTATTTTCTTCAGTGCTACTTCAAATTTAAAAAATCTAGTTTGGGATTTTTTAAAAATATCTTATTTGTGATTGATAGTGGGTTTGTTTTAGGGTATTGACCAATTTGGACCACCAATGATCATCCACTTCCGGGTTCAATATTATGTGGAAAATGGACGATTAATCAGGTATGAGGACTGGGATAGGTTCTAAACCATTATTTTCTCATAACATTCATCTTTTAACACATGACATGAGGTACTCACATTTAATTTTTGTCTCCATTCTCCATAATAGCAAATTATTTCAAAAAATCTTTATTTTTACACTAAAATCAGAGGCTCAGTAAGCATTGAATAAATATTTATATAATGAATAAATATTAGAATATTGATGAGAATGTTGATATCACTGACTCATTTCTGTACTTTACATTTATAGTAGTATCTCAATCACCAAAAAGATAATCATTTTGCTAATGAGCTTTCATTTTTACAGAGTGAAAAAATTTATTTAAAGATTATATTTTTTAACTTGGGATAGAGAGTTAGTAAGGAGTAAGAACTCTCTTCTATAAATCTCTCCATGTTTGTAAAGTTTGTTTTATATTTCATCTTTGAAGTCTCTCTTCTGTTCTTGGCAGTAGCTTTAAAATTAAGAGTCTGCTTAGTGGACCTACCCTGAAAATCTAGATGTATTTTGGCACAGGCAGGTAATTGATTATTTTTTCTGGAGGTTGTTGCATTTATACTATGTTCTGAATACTTACTCATGGGGACTGGGCTGCAGCACAGCAAGTTAAATGCACATGGCACAAAGCACAAGGACTAGGAGTAAGGATCCTGGTTTGAGCCCCTGGCTCCCCACCTGCAGCAGACAAGGGGGGCTGTCACTTCACAGGCAGTGAAGGAGGTCTGCAGGTATTTATCTTTTTCTCTCCCTCTGTCTTCCCCTTCTCTCTCACTTGCTCTCTGTCTTATCCAACAACAGCAGTGGCAACAATAACAACAAAAAGGGCAACAAATGGGAAAAAATGGCCACCAGGAGCAGTGAATTTGCAGTGCAGCCAGAGTCCCAGCAATAACCCTGGAGGCAAAAAGAATACATACTCAAATTCACCACTTCAAAAGTTCAGTTATCAATTATCATTTGCATAGGAAATTCAGTGCTGGAAAACTTAACAGAAACTATTTTGTTAGCTGATTGAAAATGCCAGAAATGTGAACTATTTGTTTCACCTTTTTTTTTCCTCCAATTTTGCAAACCCCCATGTAAAAGAGACAAAGGCTCATGTGGCTAGAGAGTTATATGTGAGATTTGTTCTTGGTATGTATATCATTATCATGTTCAAATTTAAAAGTTAAAACTGTAAACTCATAGAAAAATTTTTGAAGACAGAAATGTATTCTAAAGAAACCTACTCTCAGTTTACTTAAATTGTTTTTATTCAATGTATATACTAAATATGGAATGTGCTAATAAGAAGAAAGATAATTTTTGGCCACTAGCTCCCTGTAGCTAAGGCATGTTTAATCCATCCCTATTCTTTTTCTTTTTACCCTAAGGAATGAACTAGTCCAAGTACTCTTTGTAGTCATTATTATAAAGAGAAGTGCTCAGAAAAGTACTGTCCTAAGAGGAAAAAAATTACATACATGCTTTATTTTCAAATCTTGCATACTTAAACATGATCTTAATTAAAATGAAACTCATATGTTTTTACATCATTAACAAATGAGCTGTGAATTGTAGATAAACCTAAAATAATAGGAGCCCCCCCCACAGAAGCTGTTTAAACATGTACTTTATTTTTTATTAAAGTACATTTTTTTAACCTTTAACCATGTTGTCCCCATTCAGCATTTCTTACCATATTTAGAGGTGACTATATATAATGAGTGCACTATTCACATTTCTGTTTTTGAAGAGTATCATGATTGTAATAATATGTCTCTAAAAAACAGCATATGCTTAAAGTAATATCAGTTTAATTTTTTAATGTAATGAGAACTTTCACTTTATTCCTTCTTACATAAAAAGTACAGTAAAGTTTTTTCTAGAAAGGTATATACACAGAAACATTGTTTAAAGTCTTAGAGAATTTGCAATGTTCTCAGCTGAAAAACAAAACAGAAATGAATAGTAAGCATTAAAATCAAAATTATTCTCTAAGACTTATCCTTTATAATATACATGTAGGAATATATATATATACATACACATATATATATGCATAAAATTCCTAGGCTTCTATTATTGTTCAGTGAATATTTATATTTGAGAATTATTTCAGCATTTTAGAAATCATTTACTGAATGAAAAATTGTTATAGACCCTAGAAAATGTTATTTTATGCACTCTGGGGAGTTTGACTTGAGAGTTCTAATTCTCTGTAAGCAGTTAGATATTAACTACTTAACCTCCCCCTTTTCAAAGTGTTAGAGCAATAGGGAGGAGCAAAAACAGAAGAGCTCTTGTCACCTGATGGACAGCAGGATTTAGTTCTGTTTACATGCCATTGGATTGTTCCATCAAAATGTGAGTTCTGTTTTCTTTTATTTTCCTAGTGACAGAGCAGCAAGATACTATTATTACTGGCACCTGAGAAAACAAGTTCTTCATTCTCAGTGTGTTCTCCGAGAAGAGGCCTACTTCCTGCTGGCAGCCTTTGCCCTGCAGGCTGATCTTGGAAACTTCAAAAGGAATAAGCACTATGGAAAATACTTTGAGCCAGAGGCTTATTTCCCATCTTGGGTAAGCAATATTTTCAAATTCTAAAGTGTTTTCTCTAGCACGTTTCTGGTTCATTGTGCTGCTACTCATGTTGCTTCAAGAAATAGGAAACCAGATGTTTGGGGATGAATAATACCTTTCATGAGGCCCCAATATAAATATAGCACTAGAGAGTACAGACCACGACATCTAGTGATGTACTTATTCTCCTTCAAATAAATGAAGATTTCTTTTTTAAAAATTTTTTTATTAAAAGGAAACATTGACAATATCATAGGAAAAGAGGGGTACAACTTCACACAATTCCCACCACCAGAACTCTGTATCCCATCCCCTCCCCTGATAGCTTTCCTATTCTTCAACCCTCTGGGAGTATGGACCCAAGGTCCTTGTGGGAAGCAGAAGGTGGAAGGTCTGGCTTCTGTAATTACTTCCCCACTAAACATAATATGCATTGACAAGTCGATCCATACTCCCAGCCTGTCTCTCTCTTTCCCTAGTGGGGAAGGGCTCTGGAGAAGCGGAGCTCCAGGACACATTGCTGAGGTTGTTTGTCCAGGGATGTCTGGTCGGCATCATGCTAGTATCTGGAACCTGGTGGTTGACAAGAGAGTTAACATACAAAGCCAAACAAATTGTTGACTAATCATGGACCTAAGGGCTGGAGTAGTGCAGATGAAGAGTTCAGTCTCTTGCCATGAAGAAGATTTCTATCCATCTTAAATAAGATGGAACTTGAAATTTGCCAGGTTGTCTTTAGCATTTCAATGGTCTTGACCTGCTTTTACTTTGCAAAGCATTTTCTCAGAAAGAGAGAGAGAGAATTCTTTCACTCAGAAGTGAAATCACAGCTTTTTTTTAACTTTCCTTTTAAAATTATTTTAATAGGAGTGTATATTAACACCATTCCCATCACCAAAGGTCTGTGTTCCTCTCCCCACCCCCAACCCCACCCCTTTAGTGAAGCTGAACATCTACCCTCACCCTCCACCCAGAGATTTTTACTTTGGTGCCATACTCCAAACTCAGTCAGATTCTGCCTTGTTTCCTTTTCTGTTCTTCTTTCTCAACTTCTGTTTATGGGTGGGATCATCCCATGTTCATCTTTCTCTTTTTTTCTTTTCTGACATGTAAACTCCTTGCTCTGTTCTGTCTCCTTCACTGCTGAGAGAGAAACTACCACTTTAATTTTATCAAGGTGACTTAGTAAGTTATTCCATCAGGAACTGTGTTAACTACACTTCTAGCCATTCTTCCAGCTCTCTGCTGTAAGTACTTTCTCTCTCATCTGTCTTTGGCCTCTACGCAAACTAATTCCTCAGTAGTCAGAACATTTAAACATTTTTGGATTACACTGCCTAGTAACAGAAAGAAGAGCTTCCGTGCTCAGCTTCCTCTTCTAGTTAAGCTTCTTGAAAAAGTAATATGTATCTAGTTTTTTAACTTCTCTGCTTCCCACTCATACTCTTCACATTGGTTCCATCTGCCTTCTTTCCCCACCACTCTTCTCATTGAGCTGTCCCTAAGGGAACATTTAAAATGCCAAATAAAATGTACATTTTGTATTTTTCCCCATGAGATTCTCACCTGCATTTGACAATTAACTACTTAGATCCCATGAGATTCTAAATAAATGCTTTTAGCAACCACATATGAGCTGGAAACTCCCACATGTGCTTTACTCCCTATTCCCATTATACAGTTATTTACCCAAGGGCACCTCAGACTTAAAATGTACCAGATCAAATGAATCTTTTTTCCACCTCAGTTTTTTGTATTCTTATCTCTGTATTCTCAGTCTCAGCTAGTGGTATTGCCATCCACAAAGTCATCCAGAGACTTGAGATTCATATAGAATGTGGCCTTATCACACTCACACACACACACACATATACACATGCCTTTTTTTTTTTCTAACATAGTCAGAATGTCACATAGATGTGGTTCACCACTCTGCTTTTTCATACAGATAGATAGACACAACAGCATCAGAGCTTCCTCTGGTGCCATAAAACTTCCCATGTAGCACCAAGGTTTGAACCTGAACTTCACACACAATAATGCATGGCAGTGAGATCTCTCTCTACCATATCACCCTTCTTTCTCCCTGCCCCATTCAGTCATCCAGAACAGCTTTCAATATAAACATTGTCAAAAATAAAATTCTCTTCTTTATCTGTTAAGTTCCTAAGTATGTATTGCTTTCCTTCCCTATCATTGCTCCCTTAATGTTTCTTCTCAACTTGGAGCTATACTGAGCACTCTACAGAGATGCTGTGGTGACTGGCCCTGTCTAGGTTAGTACTCCTCAGATAGCAGATGAGTTGACTTTGATTCGGGTTGAAACTATTCAGGGTTCTGTTGTCAACCCTGAAGAGTAGCTCAGAATTCCAAATATGACCTACAAACTTTCCAGAATCTGAGCATTGTCAGACTTCCTTTCTAGTTGTCTTATACTTTGTGTTTTATACTCTAGCCATGTGCAGAAATGTTTGTTTCCTCGAGCCCTGTGGTATTGCATTCTTCTGGCCTTCTTGCAATTCCTTGAATCCCGTGTCTTTGTTTCACGTGGTTAAGTCCTGCTTATCTAAAACTCATCTCAGGTGTGGTTCCTTCTGGGCAGACTGGCCAATTCTCCCTCCTTTGAGCTAAGTCAGTGAAATGTGGGTACTTAATGAATATGGTTATTGAAATCATAACTTTTCAGTTAGTGTCCATATTCATCTAGAATGTCTGAATACTAGTTTTTCAGTGTTTGCGATCACTATAATCATCATTAAGGGGCTAATGCCCCTTAAATACTATTTTTATGATCTTTAACCTGAAAAAGATTGCCAGGCGCTGACTTAGATGATCTCCTTGTGAAAATAATACAGATGAAATTCTGTGTCTTGAGTTCTCAAAAAATTATAATTGGCCACTGACTGATTATGTTTAATGCCTGTGAAATATTCAGTGGTGGTCCAGCCAATGAGATAGCTTATTTTATTAGAACACAAACCATCATCTGAGACAACAAGGCCCCAACATCAATCCTTAGTACCACTTTATGGCTGATCTGAGTGATACTCTGGCCATTATCACCACATAAGATAATTAAGTAAACTTAAAAATTCTCAATAGGAATAAACAAACCCTTGATATCTTTTAAAAAATGGTTTTTTTCTTTATTGGAGGGATTAATGGTTTACAGTCAACAGTAAAATACAGTAGTTTGTACATGTATAATATTGCTCAGTTTTTCCATATAACAATTCAACCAACTCTAGGTCCTCCTATGCACAGTCATCCAGGTCTTGAACCCTCTCCCCTACCCCAGAATCTTTTGCTTTGGTACAATACACCACCCAGTCCAAGTTTTGCTTTGTGTTTTCTTATTTTTCAGCTTCTCTCCTCTGTCTCTGTCTCTCTCTCTCTCTCACTCTTTCTCTCTCATTAGTGATTTGATACTAATAGACAAGACTGGGGATAAGAGGGACAAAATTCACACAACTTCCACCACCAGTGTGTCATATCCCATCCTTTCTACTGGAAGCTTCTCCATTCTCTATCCCTCTGGGAATATGGGCCAAAGATCTCTATGGGATACAAAAGGTCAGAGGTCCAACTCTTGTAATTGCTTCTCTGCTGGACATGAGCATTAAAAGATTGACCCATACCCCAAGAATATCTTTTCCTTTCACTAGTGGGGTAGGGTTCTGGGGAGTTGGGGTTCCAGGACATATTGGTGAGGTCATCTGCTGAGGGAAAGCAGGTTGGCGTCATGGTAGTGTTTTTCAACTTCTGTATGAATGAGATTATCCCATATTCATCCTTTTCTTTCTGACTTATCTCACTTAACATGATTTCTTCAAGCTCTGTCCAAGATAAGGTGGTTTTTAATAGCTGAGTAGTGGTCCATTGTGTATATATATTACAACTTTCTAAGCCAACTATCTGTTGTTGAACACCTTTCTGGCTTCCAGTTTTGGCTATTATAAAGTGTGCTTCTATGAATGTAGGTATACAGTATACACAGATCTTTTTGGATGGGTGTTTTTTGTTCCTTAGGATATATT
The DNA here is from genome assembly GCF_950295315.1 of Erinaceus europaeus. Lineage (NCBI taxonomy): Eukaryota > Metazoa > Chordata > Mammalia > Eulipotyphla > Erinaceidae > Erinaceus > Erinaceus europaeus. The sequence goes on along the minus strand of NC_080177.1, from coordinate 43,734,737 downwards.
CCCAGGAGAGAAATTGCAGGGTCTAACATTCTGAGAGTTCTGAAAGTTCTCCGGACTGCTCTCCACAGCGGTTGGACCAATTTACATTCCCCCAGCAGTGCAGGAAGGATCCTTTGTTCCCACAATGTCTGTAGCATTTGTTGCTGTTACCTTTTTTGATATATGACATTCTCACAGGAGTGAAGTGGTATCTCATGGTTGTCTTTATTTGCATTTGTCTGACGATCAATGATGTGAAGCACTTTTTCATGTTTCTTGGCCTTTTGGATTGCTTCTGTAATGGCTATTCTGTTCATATTTTCCAATTCTTGGATGGTATAATTTGTTTTCTTGTTGCTAAGATTGGTGAGCTCTTTATAGATTTTGGTTACTAGCTTCTTGTCTGATGTATGGCATGTAAAGATCTCCCATTCTGTGAGGGGTTTCTAAGTTTTTGATAGTTTCTGGTCTAACATCTAAGTCCTTGATCCATTTGGAATTTTCTTTTGAGTTTGGTGCAATATAGTGGTTCCATTTTATCCTTCTGCATATTTCAACCCATTTTTTGTGACTTTTTTTTGAAGAGACTCTCCTTCCCCCATTTAATCATCTTGGCACCCTTGTCAAAGATTAGATGTCCATAGGTGTGGGGGCTTATTTCTGGGCTCTCAATTCTATGCCACTAGTCAGTGTCTATATGTGTTCCAGTACCAAGCAGATTTGATTACAATGGCCCTATAATACAGTTTGAGATCTGGAAGTGTGATGCCTTTAGTTCTCTTCTTCCTTCTCAGGATTGTTTTGGCAATACTAGTTTTTTTTTTTTTTTTCCTCCCTGAGCCTGAAATGCAATATACAGGTGGATCCAAGTTATTGTCTGGATGATATCATGGCTGGGAAAGGACCAGAAAGCTGGATCAGGGAAGACAATTGCTCCCTAGTATGGGAAAGGGGTATAAATATTGCTGACGGTAAACCCCATAGATTTGATTTGGTCTGGGGCCGATATTCAGCTTAGGAGCTATGTGACCTCTGCATCCCTGTAGATCTGAGCTCACATTCTTAGGTCATGAGTAGAAACATTCCAAACTGCTCCAGTATCGACCCATCTTCCTCAGGTGTAGCATAGAGTATGTTGTCCATCCTCCCTTCGAAGGATGGAACATTCTCTACTGTTGTTGATCCAACTTGAGGGCAAGGTCAACATAGAATATGTTGTCCATCCTCCCTTCAGAGAATGGAACATTCTCTACCGTTGCTGATCCAAGATTCTAAGTCTTTTCTGATTCCAGATAAACATTTGTAGCTTTTGTTCTGTCTGTTCTCATAAAAAAAAATTTGGTGAGATCTTGATACAGATTGCATTAAGTTTATATATGTCTCTGGGTTGTATATTCATTTTGATGGATAACTTTCCACTTCTTTGTGTCTTTTTCTATTTCCTTAGTGATTTTCAGATAATAAGTCTTTCACTTCATTTGTTAGGTTTATTCCTAGATATTTTATTATTTTTGTTATAGTAAAAGGAATTGATTTCTTTTTCTGTTAACTTACTGTTTGCATAAAGGAATGCCATTGACTTTTGTATGTTAATTTTGTAGCCTCACACCTTACAGTACTGCCTTATAATTTCTAAGAGCTTCCTGCTGGATTTTTTTTTTAGGTTTTCTATGTATACTATCATGTCATCTACAAATGGTGAGACTTTGACTTCTCTTCCAATCTGTATGCCTTTAATTCCTTGCTCCTTCCTGATTTCTATGACAAGAACTTCCAATACTATGTTGAAGGGTAATGGTGATAGTGGGCAGCCCTATCTAGTACCTGATCTGAGGGGGAATGCTTCCAGTTTTTAACTATTGAGTATGATGTTGACTGTAAGTTTGCAATATATGGACTCCAATATCTAAAGGAATTTTTTTCTTTTTTTTAAAATAGTTTTCCTTTTTAAAAAAATATTTTATTTATTAATAAGAAAGACAGGAGTAGAAAAAGAGGTAGATATTATTCTGGTAGATATACTGCTGGGTATTGAACTCAGGACCTCATGCTTGAGAGTCCAGCACTTTATCCACTGTGCCATCTACCCCGAATTTTCCATCTGTTCCATTTTTTGTAGTGTTTTGATCATAAAGGGATGTTAGATTTTGTCAAAGGCGTTCTCTGCATCTATTGAGATAATCATGTGGTTTTTACTCTTGCATTAATTGATGTGGTAAATCACATTGATTGATTTATGTATATTAAACCTACCTTGCATCTGTGGGATAAACCTCACTTGGTCATAATAAACAATCTTTTTAAAAAATATTTATTTATTCCCTTTTATTTCCCTTGTTGTTTATCATTGTTGTTGTTGTTATTATTATTGTTGTTGGATAGGACAGAGAGAAATTGAGAGAGGAGGGGAAGATAGAGAGGGGGAGAGAAATACTGACACCTGCAGACCTGCTTCACCGCGTGTGAAGTGACCCCCCTGCAGGTGGGGAGCCAGGGGCTCAAACCAGGATCATTTAGCCCATCCTTAGTTTTCGCGCCATGTGTGCTTAACCCGCTGCACTACTGCCCAACTCCCGATAAACAGTCTTTTTAACATAGTGCTGTATCCAGTTGGCTAGAATTTTGTTCAATATTTTAGCATCTATGTCCATCGGAGATATTGGTCTGTAGTTTTCTTTTTTGTTTTTGTTGTATCCCTCTCTGCTTTTGGTATCAGGGTGATATTGGCTTCATAGAAGCTGGAAGAGAGTATTCCTGGAAGAGTTTTAAAAGTAAAGGTATTAATTCTTCATTGAAATTTTGTGGAACTCATTTGTAAAGTCATCTAGTCCAGGACTTTTATTGCAGGGAATGTTTTTATAATTGTTTCAATTTCTTTGGCTGTGATTGGCCTGTTCATATTTTCTAGTTCTTCTTTTTAATTTTGGAAGCTTATAGGTATCCAGGAACTTGGCCATTTCTTCCAGGTTCTCTAGCTTGGTGGCATATGAGCTTTCATAGAAGCCTGGAATGATATTTTGTATTTCTGTGGTGTCTGTTGTTATATATCCTCTTTGATTTACAGTCCTATTTATATGAGTCTTCTCCCTTTTTTGTTTTGTGAGTTTGGCTAGGGAGTTATTGATTTTGTTTATTCTTAGCTAGTGAGTAGGCATGGGCTTTTAGCCCAGGAATCTCTCCTTAAGTCCCTCTCTGACCATCAGCCACACACGTGTTTGCATGTGGCTTGATGGGTTCCTAGAGTGATCCTAGAGTGATCCTAGTCTTATCTTGTTGCATTCTCAGGTAATCCTCTTTGCTATTGCTAGTTGATCAGGGAGAGCAAAACAGTTAAAAAAATGTTTTTTTTGAAACTTCCTACTAAAATTTTAGAAGACATGACGGGTTAAAAATTTGAAAATGTGCAAACAGCAGGTGTACTTCATTTTGCTGATGATTTTGCAATTATAAACAATTTTGGTTACAAACATTTTAAGGCACTCAATTTCTCCTCCCTGATGTTTTTAAAGCCAAGAAAACAAATTTTCCCTATTTATTATGCTTTTCTTCTTAGATATTTAGTGTTATAACTGAATTGACCTGGTAGTTTCTAGTAGTATATTCAGTCTAGTAATAAAACAAATGGGAAAAAAAATGAGTAAAAGTGGGAAATTTCTCATGGAAATGAGTCGATTTGTGTGAGCTATTATGGGTTTTTAACCTTTCATTATTTGTGGTATAAGGGTAGTTATAAAGACATCCTTCTAACAAATGTTGCATTGCACACCCACTGTATTCTAACAGGTTGTTTCCAAGAGAGGGAAGGACTACATCCTGAAGCACATTCCGAACATGCACAAAGATCAGTTTGCTCTGACAGCTTCCGAGGCTCATCTTAAATATATCAAAGAGGCTGTCCGACTGGATGATGTAGCTGTTCATTACTACAGATTGTATAAGGTAGACAAGTAATGTCTGCAGTTCTAAAAAGAAAATAAATCTTCTCTATTAGGATAAGCTCTAATTTAAAGTTACCCACTGATTTTTCCAATAGATTTCTATTGTATTTTAAAAGAGATTCATTTAAATTGCTCTTTGTCATCATATGTCAGTCTGAAATCAACAAGGTTTTCCTCTGGCCTGGAAGCAAGATTTTAGCTGTTCTGATACTGAGGTTAGCACATAACTATAACTAATGAATTGGTCTTCTCAGTGGGTATGAAATTACTACTTTTCTCCTTCCCAAATCCAAAAACACTTAAATTTTTTAGACTGGTTTTCTGTATTGTCCAAAGTAAAATCATACCTACATTGTATTCATTAATAACAAAACAAATAAACACACAAACAAAAATCAAGGTAATATCTAATATTTATTATCTTGGTGTTTTTAATTTTATTCCTTTTTTAATCACAAAACTATAATACTGTTGTTATTGCTACTGCTGCTGTTGCTGTTGCTGCTGGTGGTGGTGGTGGTTGTTGGTGCTTCACTGCTTCAGGTTGACTTTCTTAGATTGAGGCAGAACAGAAAGGGGGGAAGTATCACTGCACAGAAACTTCTCCCAGTGTAACTGGGACTGGGCTGAAGCCTGGGCTACATGAATGATAAAGGAGGGACCCACCCAAGTATGCAGTCTTCACTTAATTGACTGGGACACACTCCAGAGATCAGAATACTAGTACTTAGCAGAGCTGGGAGTCAACCTTGGTCTTTTTTTTTTTTTTTTACAATAGAGCCTACATGTTAAGCCACTGAAGTCTCACTCCCTTCAGAAGTGCCACTTCCTTAGGAAAAACTCCTGAGATCTCATGTAAATATTCAAAGGTATATTCTTGTACCTAATTGGATGAAGTGGTTCAGAGTATCATTTATTGGGCCTAAATTGACTAGGATTGAATCACAGTGCCACCTCTTATATAGTACAACCTTGGCTTCTCTGCTTCTGTTTTTCATAATTAAATGGAAATGACAACATACTTTACTCTAGTATTCTTGAAAACCAGATAAATTAGTAAATAAAAGTCTTTGAGGTAGGACCTGGCACTTTGTGTGTTGCTTTCTGTTGTTACCATTGTTATATGATCTCTTTGGCTACTACAGTGATGTGATATTTCCCCACAAGAAAAACAGCTGTGTTATAAAACAACATTTAAATAACAACAATGATAAAACAACAAGGGAAACGAAAGGGGCAAAAATAGTCTCCAGGAGCAGTGGATTCTCATAGTGCAGGCACTGAGCCCCAGCAATAACCCTGAAGCAAAAGAAAAAAACACTTCAGTGTATATGAGAAACTGAAAATAAATGGCTTGATAATAATGCACTTAACCTGGTGGGCCGCCCAAATCCCCTTTATCTTCTGTTTTTAACTTCAAACCTTATACTTACTTATAGTATAGAGGAACAACTGAAAAATGTGGTCAAATTTCATAATACACTCAGTGTGTGTGTGTGTTTGTGTGTGTGTGTGTGTGTGTGTGTGTGTGTGTAAGTGGGTAAGTAAGAGAGGGAGGGGGAAAGAGAGGGAGATGCTCCAGAGCAGTGTTCCAGCATATACAGTAGTTTTGGGTAATGAACCAGTACTCACACATGCAAGTCCTATGCTCTACCACTAAGCCACCTCTCTAGCCACTATAGTTTATTTTTTACATTTATGGTGTAAATGAAAAAATCCAAATCATATTTGCAAGTGAAATAATGAATTTCTTAAAAAAACAAATATTTTCTTTCAAAACTAAATAAAAAGTGTTTACTTTTTTATTTATTTTTACCTATCATCATGAGATAGGTAACTTAACTATCTAGGCTTATATCTAATTTGGGTTTCAAAGATGGGAGATTTGAACACAAAGTCTAGTCCATTTCAGAATAATAATCATGACATTATTTTTGAGATTCTAGAAAATCCAAAGTAAGATTTAGCATAGGTTACAAGTTTAAAATGCTGCAAAAACAATTATTTACTGCAGTTCCAACAATCTATTTAGAATATTGCAAGACTTGAAAGTGTATATAATTTTAGGGCAACAAAAGGGAATAAATAAATAATTTTTTTAAAAAAGTATATAATTAATTTGGAAACACTAATAATTTGATGTATCGAAACTTTAAAAAGTAAAATATACCATTAATTTAATATGTGCTCATGATTTTTTTAAACCTTGTAGAAAACTAAGGATTCCAGAAAATGAGCAGAGAGGTATTTGAAGTCAGAATCTTTCCAATCCTGACTTTCTTGTCTTATCTTTGCTGCTGAATCATCTATTATAGGAGAAAAATAGAACTTACCTTATTATTTCACTCCTACAGGATAAAAGGGAAATTGAAGCCTCTCTGACCCTTGGATTGACCATGCGAGGAATACAAATTTTTCAGGTTAGTAAATGAAAAATAAGTGTTAAATGGTGCCCATAAGTTTACACTGACATTGCCAATGCCTGTATAGTCCTGTGATAGGTACTCTTTGACCATTACTTCCTATTTGTCTAGCAGTAAATTTTAGATGATTTGGGATAGCTGAAGTGATACAAACTGATCTTTGGCAGTAGTATGTAGTATGTCCTCTAGAACAGAAAAGAAAAAAAAGCTTAACACTGACCCTGGTTCATTCTGAGCAAATTATTAATATCCAAACATTTTCTTTGTATGTCACTTAAGTAGTCACCTTTATCCTTTGACACATTTATAGCCATAGAATGAAAACTGGCACATTAACCCCACTGTCAGATCAGATATTTTTAAATTACATTACACTTTCATGATAAAATCTGTCTCTTGAGTAAGTAGTAACTGTCATCCATTGGAAGGCTAGAGGTTGTTTCCCTGCAACCATGAACAGAATTAGTAAGATCACCTCTTACTATAAGAGGAGAAAATAAGGCTGACTTATCTTTTATGTAGGCAAAATATCTGATTATGAAAGTCTGGGTGCCTTTAGCAGAACCTTTTAGACTTTTTACATCAATTCAAGGAGGGGCCCAAAGGGAAAAGATTGCCTTGAAAAAGCCAGTTAACATAGCCACTCAGGAATTAAAACTACAGAATTGTAATCACTGATCTTTTAATTACTGTTTGTACATCTCCAATGAGAATTGATTTAATCACTATATTTTCTTTTTCTGGGAGAGAATGTATAGTCATTTTAGAATCTCTGTCAGTTTTCCCAGCAACTCTATCTGCATTACAATCTCTCCACAGAATTTGGATGAAGAAAAACAACTACTTTATGACTTCCCCTGGACAAATGTTGGAAAGTTGGTGTTTGTGGTAAGCTTTTTAAAAAATAAGCTGAATAGGTTAGAAGATATCTCATTCTGTAGAGTGCACAGTTTGCTATGCACAAGGACCCTGGTTCAATCCCCTGGCCACCACTTGAGCGCACCTATACAAGGGAAACTACTTGCATGGTGGGGCAGTGCTGTGGTGTGTCTTCTTTTTCTGCCTTTCGCTCCCCTTCTCTGTCTCTCTACCATAGAAAGAGAGTTTGAGCATGGTGGAGCCTTACAGGTGTTAAAGCCCTATAATAACCCTAGTGGGAAAATTTTATTTTAAAAAATAATAACTACTTGGGGGAGATAGCACAATGATTATGCAAAAAGACTTTTATGCCTGGGCTCCAGAGTTGAAGGTTTAATCCCCTTTACCATCATAAGCCAGAGTTGAGCAGTTCTGTTGTAAAAAATAATAATAATAAAGTAAAAATAACTTAAAAGTTTTGTGTTTCCAAAAACAATATGATAACACAATGTCCTAGGAACAAAAGTTGATATTGTTTAGAAGTTGAAAATGAAGATAATTAGATTTCTTTTAATTGCCACCAGGGTTTTTTATTACTGGGGCTAAGTGCACTATGAATCTCCTGCTCCCAACAACCTTTTTTTATTTTTTTTTCTAGTTTATTTGATTGGATAGAAAGAAATTGAGAGGAGAGAGCAAGACATACATCCACACACCTGCAGAACTGCTTCATCACTTGAGAAAGTGAAGTACCCCTGCCCCCACCCTCCCAGCATGTTGGGAGCAGGGGCTTGAATCTGGGTCCTTGCACATGGTAATGGTTGTGCTCAACCATGTTCTCTATACCCAGCCACTGAAGATAATTAGATAGTGTATATTATTATGTATGTGCAGTTCTCTTAACTCATTAGTAGTGAATCCCAAATCAAAGAGTTTTACAGTAAAAGAATTACATAATCACAGTGTAAATTACTTTAGTCTAGGGGTTGGCCACTTTCTTTGAAAGTTACTTCTTTTGAGAAAAGGATAGTGATATAAAAAGATATTTCTGTTAATATCTAGCTATTTGAAACTCATCATTATAAATAAAAGTCTACAATTCATAATAGGAAAATTACTTGAATTATTTAGAGTATTGATAATGGCACACTTTTTTTTTTTAGAAAAATATACTATTTTTGTACATTTTCCTATACTTTGCTAGTTATATCCACTTTTTTAAAAAATTAAAAGGATTAATAGTGGACATACCTAGTCATTCACTTTAAATTATGCATCTAAAATTTGTAATCCATAAATTTTGCTCATAAATTGAGAAAAGCACAAGGGGGGGGGGGAAGATAAAGACATGTACTTCTCTCCCATAAGGAAGATGACCTTTAACCAAAGGTATTGTTGCCAAATAGCATTCAAGCACTGGCCACAGGTTGTGCTGAGAATCAAAAGACCTGCTTCTTTACATTACTGTGATTACCAGAGTACTATTCATGTGATTTTACTTTACTCATACATGAAATTAATTCTGACATGCCTCATTCACACAAACTCTCATTTAAGCTTTGTGACAGGATTTGAACTGGTTGAAATGATGAAATTATTGCCCTACCACTTCTTTTATATTCCAAATTAAATAATAGTAAAATGCACTACACTTAATGGTTTTGTTTTTGAGATTGTGTGTTTCAAGTGTCTTGGATCTAGTGGTTTTTCTGAATCTAGTTGTTCATGATCCTCGTCTAAGGAGCTTATTTAAGAAAAAACTCCTGGGACTCACCCTCCTCTCTCAAAAGATTTTTGATTCAGTGTGTCTGGGGTGGAGACCAGGAATCTGTTTTGATAAACATCCCAGATGGTTCTTCTGGCAGCAAAACCAGTCCTACCTAGGTCTTTGACCTTGGACAAGTTACTTAACCTGTAACTGTACCTTGGCTTTTTCATATCAAAGTGGGATTAATTGGCTCTCCTCCATAGACTTTTTATGATTAAATGAGTTAAGACATGTTTATTACTCCAATGTGACAGATGATACTCATTCTAGCACTGTAGTCCACTTGTAGTTTCTTTAAAATTGGGGGTGGGGTGGGGACTCAGAACCAAAAGATTCTCTCTCTCTGTGTTATGAAAGTCCATATTGTTTTGTTCTCACTATAAGTGTGTAGTTAAAATATGCCTCCCTCGCTGAGAGTATGGATCAGTATCCATGTTCAGATCTTCCACCTTCTGCATCCCACAATGACCTTGGGTCCATACTCCCAGAGGGATAAAGAATGGGAAAGCTATCAGGGGAGGGGATGGGATACGGAAATCTGGTGGTGGGGATTGTGTGGATTTGTACTCCTCATCCTATGGTTTTGTTAATGTCTCCTTTTTTAAATAAATTTTTTAAATCCTTAATCTCAAAATATATATATATCACCTTTATATATATACTTCTCCTCCAAATGAGAATTTTTGTTTGGGTTAGTCTTATTTTGTAGATCTGTTTCCCTATTCATAAGTAGAAATTTAAAGGAACTCTCAGTATTCTGTAAATTGAAGGAATTTGGTTAAACTCTAACTCTTAACTTAGAACTTTTAATGACACCAGACTTAAATGATATTCCTTATATTTCTACTTATATCATTCCTTCCTTCCTCTCTTTCCCTCTCTCCCTCTCCCTCTCCCTCTCTCTGTTGTTGTCACTGGGACTTCACTACTCTAGGCCAAACTTTTATATCCATACATGGAGATAGAGAAAAAGAACAGCCCAGAAGCTTCCTTTTAGTGCAGTGGGGGCCAGGCTTGAACCTGGGTTGTGTCCATGACAAAGCAAGCACACTATCCAGTGAGATATCTTGCCCCTTGGGTCTTTTTTCCTGTCTCCATTTCTCTAGTTATCCCTTTGGCTTTCAGCATTCCTTTTTGTTCAAATGAAATTTTACATTTTTCTAAGCCCCAAGTAAGTAGCCTATATTTCTCACTAGGTATTTCATATTGTTTACTTGTTATAAATAAGAATTTGCCATAAACTGTAAGTGTGTGTGTGTGTGTGTGTGTGTGTGTGTGTGTGTGTGTGTGTGTGTGTGTTTGTATGTGTTTACCATCTCTTCCTCCAGTATGTACCTCCCTTAGGGTAGAGACCTTATCTGTCCTATTCATTAATTTTCTCAGTGCCTAGTACGGTGTTTGGTACTTATTGTTTAATAAAAGTTTGAATACTTTACACTTTTAGATTTTTTTTTTTCATTTCATTTGTGAGTTAGGATATTGTGATTATAGTGGGGATACTTGCATGATGGCCTCCATTCCTAATATATACGTGACTGGTTGAATCAGAGATAGTCCTGAGCTCTCACAGCCGATGTTTATCACAAGATCCTGGCTGAATATTTGCATAAAATTTTGGTTACCCCCTGTCTTATGACACTCTTTAAAGGAAAATAGAAAATCCATCCCCCCAGGAAATTTTAAATGTATCTTTATACATCTATTTCTGAATTGATAGTTTTCCTTACTAACTAGATAATGAAGGGGTTCTTGGCCAAACCAGAAGCTTTTCTTCCTGCATCTGATTTTGATTCATGCTTTCTGTCCACAGGGTAAGAAATTTGAGATTTTGCCAGATGGCTTGCCCTCTGCTCGGAAGCTTATATATTATACAGGGTGCCCTCTGCGCTCCAGACACCTTTTGCAACTCCTGAGCAACAGTCACCGCCTCTACATGAACCTGCAGCCTGTCCTGCGTCACATCCGGAAGCTGGAGGAAAATGAAGGTATCATAGGGATCAGGAAACAGATGTTGACTTTTCTCTCTGGGGCCCCTTGCTGCACAGCTGCTATGGGCTTTAGTTTCCTATGGAGAGGAATTTTGGGATTGAGATGCTCCAAAGATTCAAAGCAGCTTTACCTTTTACCTCTGAGAACTATCCTGGAAGGCAAAGGATTTCCTTGAAGCTCACTTATCATAACACTTCATTAAAATAGCTGAGGTTATCCAACACTGCACAGTCTTTTAAAAGTTTCCTCATAGTTGCTACCTTGAAAATATTTTACAGAAAGCCACTGCAAGAAGGAATAGGCCAAGGTTTAGCTGCATCTCAGAGTTTCATATATATATGCACTGATCCATTTTGGCACTATTATCCACAGATAAACTAAAAACCCTTAGGTTAGAAACACAATAAAGGTGTATCACAGGAATGATTCCAGTCTCTTTTATTAACTACCTATAAGCTCCAAAAGCTAACCCAGCAAGAATGACAAACAAAAGATGGAAATTTTTTCATTTAAGGATTTTTCCAACCATTCCTAGGATGGGGACTTTGCCACGACAGAGATAATATAGAACTTTCTATTTGGGACTGCAGCATACTGTGCCTTGAAAATAAAGGCAAATCATGGAAAAGAAGAGGAAAACAAGAATAGGAGTCTCTCTTTGTCTCTTTTATTTTTTCCCTCCAGGTTATCATGGAAGCTCAGTGCTGGCACTATGAACCCATTGTTTCTGGTGATTATTTTTTCCATTTCATTAGATAGGAAAAAGAAAAATTGAGAGGGAAAGAGGAGATATCTTTATAGCAAGAGAAAGACACCTGCAGACCTGCTTTACTGCTTGTGAAGCTTCCACCTTGCATGTGGGGAGCAGGGCTCGAGCCCAGATCTTGTATGGGTCCTTGCATTTAGTACTGTGTGCGTTTAGCCAGGTGCACCACCACCCAGCCCCTCAAGAATAGGAGTCTTTAACATCAGACTATATATTTACTATATTAATTTAATGATATCTTTGAGTGACAACTGTGGTTACCCTATTTAACAAACTAATATCTAATATTTCAAGATGCTTCTTTGTTTATATGTTTATTTTTTAATTATTTCAGTTTGTTTTGTAAATTTATGGTGTGGCAATTTTTGTTAAGTCTATTATTTTAGACTTTAGACTTTGAATATTTACCTCAACATTAAGATGCAGATTCCTATCTTAGTTCCAGGCCTGAGACAAATTTTGACCTGTTAGGCCTTTCTAATCTTTCCTACAGAAACTAGAAAAATACTTAATCCATCTTGAAACAAAGAAAGCATAGAGGTGTACATACATGACTGATTTTTGTAATGTGCTACTTCTCAGTCTATAAGTGACCCAGTTTGGGGATTTTATTATTACTTAAGCAGTGATAATGAACATGAATCCTTTCCCAATGTCTGCCACCAAATTGCATCTGTCTTCAGAGAAAGTGGGTAAACTCCCAGGTAAATTGGCTTCCTCTGCTGCCAGACTTTCCCACAGTGACTCATCAGGGTAACAAATATCTCTCTGTGATGCTGACATTAAGAGGAATTCAGACAGGAAAGAAACACCAAGGAAAATTGTGAGAGTAAGTGACTTAAATAGATAAAGAGCCTATCACTTGCCAAGTCAGTCTTGTTACTGAATAGCTGGCTTATTATCTTAAGAATTTATTTATTCTGTTCACTTCCTGACAGAAGCATTTTAGTAAATTACTGTTAAGAAAAACCTTAAGGGGAGCACTGAAGAGTCTCAAAGAATTAATAAACCTCTCCGATAGGATACAAGATAAAAATTATTTTTAAAAAAATTGAGTTCTTGAAGGGGCAGATCCATTACCAAGTACAGTGCTAAGGGCTTCTGTCGCTTTACCAGAGAACGGTAGTGAAGGGATTATAAAGATAGAATTTGGTCTTTTTATCAGATAAATTTATCATGTATAGATTTAGGAGTGATGTCTTTTTCCCATTCCATATATTACTTATTTTCTTTTTCTTTTTTAAAAATATATTTTATTTATTTTTTATTGGGCAGAGACAGATTGAGAAGGATGGGGAGATAGAGAGGGAGAGAGACACCTATAACACTGATCGAAGCTTTCCCACTGCAGGTGGGGATTGGGGGCTTGAACAAAAGTACCTGAGCATTGTATCAGGTGTGCCACCAACTGGCAACACTGTCCAAGTTCTTATTTAGATTTTAAAGTCCTCTTGCAAGTTCATGTAGTTTGATTTTTGTAGGTGGAAGTCTACCATTTCATTGTTACCTCTCTACTTCTAGAAGACATTCCCATTCCTTTCTATAAGGTCATTTCCCTTTTTTTTTTTTTATTTCTTTATTGAGGAATTAATGTTTTACATTTGACAGTAAATACAGTAGTTTGTACATGCATAACATTTCCCAGTTTTCCATATAACAATATAAACCCCACTAGGTCCTCTGCCATCCTTTTTGGACCTGTATTCTCCTCCCCACCCACCCCAGAGTCTTTTACTTTGGTGCAATACGCCAATTCCAATTCAGGCTCTATTTGTGTTTTCTCTTCTGATCTCGTTTTTCAACTTCTACCTGAGAGTAAGATAATCCCATATTCATGCTTCTGTTTCTGACTTATTTCACTTTACATGAAATTTTCAAGGTCCATCTAAGATGGGCTGAAAATGGTGAAGTCATCATTTTTAATAGCTGAGTAGTATTCCATTGTGTGTATATACCACAGCTTGCTAAACCACTCATCTGTTGTCAGACACCTGGATTGTTGCTTCCAGGTTTTAGCTATTGCAAATTGTGCTGCTAAGAACATATGTGTACACAGATCTTTTTGTATGGGTGTGTTGGGTTCCTTAGTATATATCCCCAGGAGAAGAATTGCAGGATTATAGGGTAGGTCCATTTATAGCCTTCTGAGAGTTCTCCAGACTGTTCTCCACAGGGGTTGGACAAATTTACAGTCCCCCGAGCAGTGCAGGAGGGTTCCTTCGACCCTACAACCTCTCCAGCATTTGCTGCCGTTACCTTTTCTGATGCATGACACTCTCATAGGAGTGAAGTGGTATTATTGTTGTCTTTATTTGCATTTCTCTGACAATCAGAGACTTGGAGCATTTTTTCATGTGGCTCTTGGCCTTTTGAATCTCTTCTGTGGTGAATAATCTGTCCATGTCCACTCCCCATTTTTGGATGGGTTTTTTTGTTTTCTTATTGTTGAGTTTGACAAGCTATTTATATATTTTGGTAATTAACCTCTTGTCTGATGTATAGCATGTAAAGACCTCTCCCATTCTATGAGGGGTCTTTCTGTTTTGGTAGTGGTTTCTTTTGCTGTGCAGAAGCTTTTTAATTTGATGTAGTCCCATAGGTTTATACTTGCCTTAGTCTTCTTTGTAATTGTATTTGTTTCATTGAAGATGTCTTTAAAATTTAGATGGAAAAGAGTTTTGCCAATATTTTCCTCTAAGTATCTGATAGTTTCTGGTCTAACATCCAAATGCTTGATCTACTTGGAATTTACTTTTGTGTTTGGTGAAATATATTGGCTCGGTTTCATTCTTCTGCATGTTTTAACCCATTTTGTCATTTGTTGAAGAGACTCTGCTTTCACCATTTAGTAGTATGAGCACCTTGATCAAAGATTAGATGCCTATAGGTGTGGGGACTTAGTTCCAGGCTCTCAATTCTATTCCACTGGTCAGTGTGTCTATTCATGTTCTAGAACCAAGCAGTTTTAATGACAATGGCCTTATAATACAATTTGAGATCCGGGAGTGTGATGCCTCCAGTTCTGTTCTTTCTTCTCAAGATTGTTTTGGCAATTCTAGGTCTTTTTCTGGTTCCAGATAAACATTTGTAGCATTTGTTCTATTCTCCTAAAAAATGTGGTAGGGATCTTGATGGGGATAGCATTAAATTTGTATATGACTCTAGGTAGTATGTTCATTTTGATGATGTTAATTCTTCCAACCCATGAACATGGAATATCTTCCCACTTCTTTGTGTCTTTTTCAATTTCCTTGAGTAGTAACTCATGATTTTCAGTATACAAGTCTTTCACTTCTTTGGTTAGGTTTATTCCTAGATATTTTATTGGTTTTGTTGCTATAGTAAAAGGAATTGATTTCTGGATTTCGATTTCTTCTAGTTTAGTGTTTGCATAGAGGAATGCCACTGATTTTTGAATGTTAATTTTGTAGCCTGACACCTTACTGTATTTCCTGATGATTTCCAAAAGCTTCTTGCTGGATTCCTTAGGTTTTTCTATGTATACTATCATGTCATCTGCAAATAGGGAGAATTTGACTTCTTCTCTTCCAATCTGTATGCCTTTAATTCCTTGCTCCTACCTGATTGCTATGGCAAGAACTTCTAACACTATGTTGAATAATAATGTTGAGTGGAAATGCTTCCAGTTTTTCACCATTGAGTATGATGTTGGCTGTAGGTTTGCTATATATAGACTCCATTATCTTCAGGAATTTTTCATTTATTCCCATTTTCTGTAGCATTTTGATCATAAAGGTAGCTGGATTTTGTTGAAGGATTTCTCTGCATCTATTGCTATGACTGTGGTTTTTGGTCTTGCTTTTACTGATGTGGTGCATTGTGTTAATTGATTTATATATATTAAACCAACCTTGCAACTCTGGGATACACCCCACTTGGTCATGATGAACAATCTTTTTAATATACTGCTGTATATGGTTTGCTAGAATTTTGTTCAATATTTTAGCATCTATGATCATCAGCGATATTGGTCTGTATTTTATTTTTTGGTTGTGTCCCTCTCTGCTTTTAGTTTCAGAGTTGTGTTGGCTTCATAGAAGCTGGAAGGGAGTATTCTTGTGTCTTCAATCTTCTGGAAGAGTTTTAAAAGTAGAGGTATTAATTCTTCCTTGAAGGTTTTGTACAATTCATTTGTAAAACCATCTGGTCTAGGACTTTTGTTCTTGGCAATGTTTTTGATAACTATTTCAATTTCATTAGCTATGTGCTAATGTTATCTAGTTCCTCTTTATTTAATTTTGGAAGTCCATAGATATTTAGGAAATTGTTAATTTCTTCCAGGTTCTCTAGCTTGGTGGCATATAGTTGTTCATAGAAGACTTGTATGATATGTTGAATTTCTGTGGTGTCTGTTTTGATGTCTCTTTCATTTATGATCTGATTTGTTTGGGTCTTCTCTATTTTTTGTTTTGTGAGTCTGGTAAAGGTTTGTACATTTTCACTCTCTTCGAAGAACCCACATTTACTTTTGTTGATCTTTTGTATGGTTTTCTTATTTTCAATGTTATTTCTGCCCTAATCTTAGTGATTTCTGTCCTTCTGGTTGTTTTAGAGTTCCTTTGTTCTTCTTCTTCTAGGTCTTGAAGATGTGTAATCAGGCTGTTTATTTGTGCTTTTTCTTGTTTCCTAATGTGTGCCTGTATGGCTATGAACTTTCCTCACAGTACTGCATTAGCTGTGTCCCAAATATTTTGATAGCTTATGTCTTCGTTTTCATTGAACTCTCAAAATATTTTGATTTATTCTTTTATTTCCTATTTGACCCAGTAGTTGTTAAGGAGTGTACTGTTGAGGTTCCACATTTTGGGACTATTACTAATCTTTTGTTGATTGTTAAGTGTTAGTTTCATTCCACTGTGGTCTGAGAAGATGCTTGGGATGATTTCAATGCTCTTGAATTTTCTGATGCTATCTTTGTGGCCTAAGATATGTTCTGTCCTTGAGAATGACCCATGTTAACATGATTAAAATGTGTATTCCAGTTTCTGGGGGTCAATGATTCTGAAAATGTCCAATAGTTCTAGTTTATCTATCTCTTCATTTAGCTCCCTCATGTCTTTATTGATTTCTGCTTTAATGATCTGTCAAGTTGAGACAGTAGAGTGTTGAAGTCCCCTACTATGACTCTGTTGCTGTTAATATATTGCTGTCTTCAGTAGATGTTTGATGTATTTGAATGGCTTCTCACTGGGTGTATATATAGTAATAATTTTAAGTCCTCTTGATTGACTGATCTTCTGAGCATTAAGTAGTGTCCATCCGTATCTTTTTTAACTTTATTTATTTTAAAGCCTATTGTGTCAGATATGAGAATAGCTGACTCTGCCCTTTTTTGTTGGCCATTGGCTTGTATAATAGTTTCCCATCCTTTCACTTTGAGTCTGTGTTTGTCTTGTTGTGTTAGGTGAGTTTCCTATAGCCAGCATATTATTAGATTGTGTTTCTGATCCATCTTCCTACTCTGTGCCTTTTAATAGGTGAATTCAGGCCATTGACATTTATTGATATCAGAGATTGAAGATATTTTAAGGCCATTCTTGTAGATTTTTAGAGCTTTCTGATATGTGGCATATATATGGTGGTCTGACTATTTACAGGAGACCTTTTCAGAACTTCTTTCAGGGCAGGCTTGGTGATAGTTGATTCTTTCAACTGTTATGCCTCCATCTAGTCTGAATGACAGTCTATCAGGATACAGTAGTCTTGGTTGAAAGCCTTTCTCATTGAGCACTCAATAGATACCTTGCCATTCTCTTCTGGCCTGTAATGTTTGTGTGGAGAAGTCTGCTGCTAATCTTATGGGATTTCCCCTATAGGTGACTCTTGGTTTTTCTCTTGCAGCCTTCAGTATCCTTTCTTTATACTTATTCCTTTCCATTCTAAATATGATGTGTCTTGGTGTCTTTTAGTCAGGGTTAATTCTGTTTGGGACCCTCTGGGCTTCTTGAGCCTTTATGTCTTTGATATTGTCTGAATGGAAGTTCTCAGCTATTATGTCCTGAAGAATGATTTCTTCCCCTCCCTCTCTTTCTTCCTCTGGTAAGCCAATAATGTGTATATTACTTCTTTTGAAGTCATCCCATAGGTCTCTGTTGTTGTTTTCAGTATCTATTAATCTCTTTTTGAGATCTCTTGCTCTTTTTTAGTTGTCCTCGATTCATCCTTGTTCTTGCTAATTCTATCCTCAGCCTCATTTATTCTATTCTTTCTCCCCTCTACTGTTTTCTGGAGTTCATCTATATTCTTACCCATTTCTGATACTGTTTTAGCTTGTTTAGATGGCTGTGTTCTTAGCTCAGCTATTTCGGCTTTCAGCTCCCTAATAACCTTGAGATAATTAGTGTTTTCTTCCAGAGTCTCATTTGTTGTTTCTGCATTTTTGATGCCAATTATTTCAAACTCTTTACCCACTCCTGTAATTATTTCCTTAACTAGTGTTTGGATGTTGACCTCTTTATTTTGTGCTTCAACCTTTGGCGGGCTTTTAGATGGACCCTTGTCCTGGTTCATTTCTCCAATATTTCTTCTTGTTGG
The DNA here is from genome assembly GCF_950295315.1 of Erinaceus europaeus. Classification (NCBI taxonomy): domain Eukaryota; kingdom Metazoa; phylum Chordata; class Mammalia; order Eulipotyphla; family Erinaceidae; genus Erinaceus; species Erinaceus europaeus. Next base: position 43,716,461 of record NC_080177.1, on the reverse strand, counting down.
TTTAACCATTTTATATAGTATGTTATTAGGTCCCTCTCTCAATGCTTTTCAAATTACTGACCACTCATGCCTGGATTGACTTGTGTCTAAGTAAGGGACTTAAATGGTTCACAGTTGTGGAAATTGACAGTTGTTTCAGTATTATTTTAATCCATGAGTTGGAGCACAGTGGCTTTTAAAGCTTCTTTTGTTCTTTTTCTTCCCTGTAGGCTATGGAAGCCTGAGGACTTTTAAATTATAAGTAGGTTTTTTAGTTTAATCCCTCACTCCTGACCAAGGGATAAAGCATGGTGGGGGAGAGATAATATAGTGGTTATGCAAAGAGACTCTCACACCCCAAGGATCCAAAGATCCAGGCTCAATTCAGCCTCTCTGCCAAGCGGGGTAGAACTGCTGGGACCTGTGAGTTTCTAAACAAGTCCTGTTTATAGTCTGTAGGTTCTGAGGCAACTATTCACTATGTTCTCATCAGGAGAACAACATGGAAAGGCTTTCACCACACAGCCCCACCGCTAGGGCACCCAGGTGTAGATCTTCTCCTGAGTTTCCTGGTTAGTTCTCTGTCCCCCAGTGTTAGCACAGGGCCTTCCCCCTGCTGCTCTAGCTTCTGAGAGCAGTAGCAGTGGAGACTCACAGTTGCATTTGGTGAGTCTTATGCAAGTCCTCTCCTCCCTTCACAGTCATTTTGTTGGTAAAACAGACTGGAGGTGGTGCCTCAACTGGTAAACTGCTGAACTGCTACCAGCCACTTAATCTCTCCCTAGGCTCCTCTCTGTCCACAAGCCACATGTGTTTGCACTCACCAGTGATTTGGTGGTTTCCTGAAGTTGTTCTAGTCCTGCCTTGTTGCGGTCCCAGATGATCTCCTTTGGTATTCCTAGTTGACCCGGGATAGGAGAGGAAAGAAACACAGCTGCTGCTGCTCTGTAGCCCCTTTTGTTTTGTTTTCGAGAGATCCCTCCTTCCAGGTCTAAAGAAGACCTGAAACTAAATTTTTTGGCCTGACTCCAGTTACCTCACTCACTTAAAGGTGTCATCATTTTCATAAGAAGTCCTTTTCTCAAAATAGTTTAGTGGAATAGTGAACAGTATACACATCTTTTTCACTTAATAACTTTAAATCACCTTGTCTGAAATACTATTTCAACATTTTATAGTAGAAAGAGTCACAAATTTTTTTCATATGGTTTCATAGATAAGGGGGAAAATGCCTTGTGCCATTAAAAAAGCCAACCCAACTTTTCTGAATAGCTAGAACTTACTCTTTTTTTAATTTTTATTTTATTGGTGATTTAATATTGATTTACAAAATTACAAGATAACTGGGGTACAACACTGCACCATTCATACCACCAGAGTTCTGAATTTCCCATCACTCCATTGTAAACTACAGCAGTCCCCTTAAGGTTGTAGATAGGGGTTAACTTTTAGTTCTACAACTTTCTGTCTATATTTGTATATATTTGCCTCCCCCCACTCCTTTATCCCCCCTGTGGCCCCATATTCTCTTCCTTTCTAAGTCACACATACACCTATTACTACATCCAAATGTCCCTCCCATTTTCCTCCTCGAGATGTCCCCCTGTCCTGATGGAGTTGGAATTCAGAATACACTGGCCATCCTTTTTCCCCCACTAGGAGTACAGACCAAAATGATTTGGGGAGCTCAGAAGGTGAGAGTTCTGACTTCTGTAATTGCTTCTCCACTGGCCATGTGTGCTGACAGGTTGATCTATACCCCCAACCTGTTTCTGTCTTTCCTTAGTGGGGTAGGGCTCTGAAAAGGTGAGTTTCCAGGACACATTGGTGAGGTCATCTGTCAAGGGAAGTCAGGATGGAATCATGATAGTATCTGCAACTTGATGGCTGAAAGGTGGCAAGATATAAAGCTGGGACTTATTCTTTAGGCTATCTTAAACTAGCTTTTTCTATTTATTTTTCTATTTTCTTTAGGCTAGCTGATTTCTATTCCAAGGTAATATATGAGAAAGACTGTACTTTCCTCTCTACTTTTACAAAATATGAAATATAAAGAACATCAGCATATGCTTTTGACAACAGTGATTATTGAGAGGGGAGGTTGAGAATTTGTATTTTTTAGAATAATTTTCAAAATTAAATTAAATATCATGTTTTGTTATTTAATGCTAAGAGATTTATTAAGTGTTTGCAACAAGAATAAGTGATACAGCACTATGAATGGAATGGGTACCAATCATGGAATACAGAGGTTGCACTGACATGTTGACAGAAAGTAGTTTACATGGATTCTACTAGATAGATATCTTATGTTCTAGGAAATATACAGGTGAGTGTAGAGTTACTATAGCTGACTAAATCTATGGGAAAGTTTAGGAATATAAGACTATTTGTAAACAGATAGGAAAGCTTTTAAATATCTAATTCCATATTCCCACTTAGAACTGTCTTTCTTTGCTTATTTTTTTTAATTATTTTTCATTTTTCTGCTTACTTTATACCCTTCCATGAACATGTCACTATTTTGAAACTATACTGGAAAGGAACTATATGAGAATTTTGCATCTCTTTCAACTTTCTGTTTTTGTCATTGCCCCTAAAATATCAGTGGCACCCAGACTACAACCCTAAAATATGGATTGTTGATAGACGCAATTTTGTTGCAATTATGTTGGGCACTATGTATTTGATTCCACCTGCTTTCTGTTTGGTTATACACACTGGCCTTTGGATTTCAACCAGGTTTTTTAGAAGTAACATGAATAGGCAGGATCCCAGTAATATGCATATAGCCTGCTCCAAGCAATCCTCTCCCTTTCTCTCTCTCTCTCTCTCTCTCTCTCCTTATGTATCTCTCTTTATCTTTCTCCTTATTTTTCATTCTAGAAAACATGCCTTCTCTTTCTGATAACTCCTATTTGCTCTCTGAGGAATCTATTGTGGTTATACTTCAGAGTTGAATTCAGACATCAGGAGTGCAAGTATTTCACTTAACCATAAAATAGTTAAATCCATTAACAACCTCTGAAAACCAAATTAAAAAACCTGTTAGCAGTTATTAAAATATTGTCAACTTAATATCCTCCAAATGCATTCTCTATTTTTATCATTATCCTAATATGTTTTTTCCATATTAGTTGTAAAAATACAAGAAAGCTAAATGATTTGTTTTAAGTTTCTGACCTGAAACATAGTAATATTTCTGTGTTACTTGTATTCCTGCAACTCATCTGTAACTTTGTACTTTAGTATAATGACTGGTTTAGCATTTAATAAAAGAGACTTTTTTAGTGATTTAGTAGTGATTGACAAGATTATGGGGTAATTTGACAATAATTGACAAGTTCCCGTCATCAGTTTTATATCCCATCCCTTCCATTGTCAGTTTCTCTGTACTTTTTCCCTCTGGTAGTATGAACCAAAGATCTTTAGTGGGTGTAGAAGGTGGAAGGTCTGGCTTCTGTAATTTTTTCTCCACTGGGCATAGGCGTTGACAGGTCGATCCATACCCCCAGCCTGTTTCTGTCTTTCCCTAGTGAGGTAGGCCTCTGGGGAAGTGGGGTTCCAGGACATATTGGTGAGGTCATCTGCTCAGGGAAGTCAGGTTGGCATCATGGTAGCATCTGCAACTTGGTAGCTGAAAAGCATTAAGATATAAACCAAAAAAGAAAAAAAAATTAATAATCAAGAGCCTAAAGGTAAGAATATCATACATGAGATTTGAGGTCTTTATGTTGGAAGAATCTAAGAAGTCTATTTTAGGTATATTCTAAGAGGCCCATGACTTTACTAATTTTTGCCTGAGCCCGACAGCTAGCATGCAGGTAGGCAAAAAGTATTGTCTGGGGAGATGGTGGCAGAGTTGGGGATAGGACTAGAAAACTGGTTCAGGGTAGAGAGTAGTAAAAGAGACTTTTCAAGATAGCATTTTAGACTACATTGAAGAACCAAACTAACATTAAAACAAAAAATATTTTTTAATAATAACAGGCTACATGTCTCTAAATCATCAAGCCTACATATCACCATGTGTGAGAACCTAAGTTGAAGCCACAGGTTCTCAACTATAGCAGGAAAGCTACACAAGTGGTAGAGCAGTACGACGTGTGCATCTTGCCCAATCATTCTGTTTTCTGCCTCTTGCCCTCTAAAAAAACAAAGAAATACAAATGACCACCAGGAATGTTAGAGTCATATAGGCACTGAAATCCAGCAATAATTATGGTGGCAAAACATAAAAATAATCAAACTAGTAGTGATTACCATTTCATATGTAAATGGTAAAATGTCACTAATTCATTTGAAATAGAAGCAACCTTCATTAATTAATATTAAATTTTTTTAATTTATATTTTTTTTAAGAAAGGATAAATTAACAAAACCATAGGGTAGGAGGCGTACAACTCCACACAATTTCCCCACCCAATCTCCATATCCCATCCCTTCCCCTGATAGCTTTCCCATTCTCTATCCCTCTGGGAGCATGGACACAGGGTCATTGTGGGTTGCAGAAGGTGGAAGGTCTAGCTTCTGTAATTGCTTCCCCACTCAACATGGACGTTGACTGGTCGGTCCATACTCCCAGTCTACCTCTCTGTTTACCTAGTAGGGTGTGTCTCTGGGGAAGCTGAGCTCCAGGACACATTGGTGGGGTCTTCAGTCCAGGGAAGCCTGGCCAGCATCCTGATGGCATTTGGAACCTGGTGACTCAAAAGAGAGTTAACATACAAAGCCAAACAAATTGTTGAGCAATCATGGACCCAAAGCTTGGAATAGTGGAGAAGAAGTGTTGGGGAGGGGGGTACTCACTGCAAACTCTAGTGTACTTCTGCTTTCAGGGATATATTTTGCACTAGTTTATGGATACATGTTAACATATGCTGTCTCTCTCTCTCAAAGAACCTGGTCTATATCTAGGTCTTGGGACTTTGTTAGAAAGTGATCCACCTGGGATGTAATTAGAGAATACTATGAAAGGAAAGGTCTCACCTGAATAATGAAGCTGAAGGGTTGTCATTCCACACCTGAAGTCTCTGGACACAGTCTGAGCTGAAGCATGTTGAGATGGCATTCATTGCATTGATTAGGTTGCGATCAGCAGATGCAATCTTATTTGATATGGATTGGGAGAGGCATGCGGGAAAGTGGGCCCTATCCTAAGGTTCCAGGACTGGGGGAAATATAGGCTCTATAGTGGAGATGTGAGGTTCCTGCTGTCTTAGGGTTCAAAAAGACAATGGATAGTTAACGTTATCTTCACATTATTTGGTAATTGGGTTAACTTTGAAAAGTCCTTTTGTTAGGGTTTGCTGTACAGTACCCAGTATCTTGTATATAGTTGTGCCACTGGTTACTTCTGATCTACTTGGTCTAGGCTTTTGAGAGAGTCCGCAAATCAAATACACAGCCTATATATTTAAAAGACTCAGTCTTTGTTTTAAAAACTTTGAGACATACAATTCATTTTCCCCCTCTCATATTAATTAAATAGTGATTTATATGACTACTCTTTACTGTACATAAACACCATTTCCACCACCAAAAGACTGTGTCCCATCCCACCCACCCACCCCGACTCCCACTGGCCCAGGAAGCTGCATGTCTACCCCTCACCACAGGGTTTTTACTTTAGTGCCCTACTTTCAATTTAGTCAAATCCTGCTTTTAGTTTCCCTTTCAGATCTTCTTTCTCAGCTTCTGTTGATGAGTGGGAACATCCCATACTCATCTTTATCATTCTGACTTAGCTCACTTAACATAATTCCTTCTGCTCTGTCCAAGATGGGTCAGAGAAGGTAGGTTCATTGTTCTTGATAGCTGCATAGTATTCCATTGTGTATATATACCACAGCTTTCTCAGCCACTCATCTGTTGTTGGGCACCTGGGTTGCTTCCAGGTTTTAGCTATTATCAATTGTGCTGCTATGAACATAGGAGTACACAGCTCTTTTTGGCTGGTTGTTATGGAGTCCTTGGGGTATAACCCCAGGAGAGGAATTACTGGATCATATGGAAAGTCCATGTCTAGCCTTGTGAGAGTTCTCCAGACTGCTCTCCACAGAGGCTGGATCAATTTACATTCCCACCAGTAATGCAAAAGGGTTCCTCTGTCCCCACAGCCTCTCCAGCATTTGTTGCTGCTGTCCTTTTTGATGTATGCCATTCTTACAGGAGTGAGGTGGTATCTCAATGTTGTCTTAATTTGCATTTCTCTGGCAATCAGTGACCTGGAGCAGTTTTTCATATGTTTGTTAGTCTTTTGGATCTCCTCTGAGGTGAATGTTTTGTTCATATCCTCTGCCCATTTTTGGATGGGGTCATTTGCTTTTTTGATGCTAAGGTTGCTGAGATCTTTATATATTTTGGTGATTAGTTTCTTGTTGATGTATGGCATGTGAAGATCTTCTCCCATTCTGTGAGGGGTCTCTTTGTTTGTTTAATAGTTTCTTTGGATGTGCTTAAGCTTTTCAATTTGATATAGTCCCATTGGTTTGTTTTTGCTTTAGTCTTCCTTGCAATTGGGTTTATTTCATCAAAGATGCCTTGAGGTGTAGGTGGGAAAGTACTTTACCAATGTTCTCCTCTAAGTATTTGATTGTTTCTGATCTAACATCCAAGTCTTTGATCCATTTGGAGTTGACTTTTGTTTCTGGTGAGATAAAGCGGTTCAATTTCATTCTTCTGCATGTTACAACCCAGTTTTCCCAGCACCATTTATTGAAGAGAGCCTCCTTCTTCCATGTAATGCTTTGGGCAGCCTTATCAAAGATTAGATGTCCATAGGTGTGTGGATTTATTACTGGGCTTTCAATTCTGTTCCACTAGTCTGTGTGCCTATTTTTGTTCCAGTACCATGCTGTTTTGATGATAATGGCTTTATAATATAGTTTGAGATCTGGGGGTATGATGCCTCCATTTCTGTTTCTTTTCCTCAAGATGGTTTTGGCAATTCTAGGTGTTTTCAGGTTCCAGATAAATGATTGTAGTGTTTGTTCTATTCTCTTAAAGAAGCTTGGTGGAACTTTGATGGGTATTGCATTAAATTCTGGGGAGAATATTCATTTTGATGATATTTATTCTTCCAATCCATGAGCATGGCATGTCTTTCCATTTCTTGGTATCAGTTTCTATTTCCTTGAGTAGCAACTCATAGTTTTCAGTATACAAGTCTTTCACTTCTTTGGTCAACTTTATTCCTAGGTATTTGATTGATTTTGCTGAAACAGAAAATGGGAGTGATTTCTGGATGTCTTCTTCTTCAGATTTAGTGTTTGCATAAAGAAATGCCACTTATTGTTGTACACTGATTTTGTAGCCTTAGACCTTGCTATATTACCTAATAATTTCCAGTAGTTTTCTGCTGGATTCTTTAGGTTTTTCTATGTATATTATCATATCGTCTATAAATAGTGAGAGCTTGACTTCTTCCCTTCCAATCTGTATTCCTTTGATTTCTTTCTCTTTCCTGATTGCTATGGCAAGTACTTCCAATACTATGTTGAAGAGTAATGGTGACAGTGGACAGCCCTGTCTAGTCCCTGATCTGAGGAGGAATGCTTTCAGCTTCTGTCCATTGAATATGATGTTGGCTGTAGGTTTGGTATATATAGATTCCACTATCTTGAGGAATTTCCCATCTATTCCCATTTTTGTAGAGTTTTGAGTATGAATGGGTGTTGGATTTTGTCAAAGGCTTTCTCTGCATCTATTGAGATAATCATGTGGTTTTTGGCTTTGCTTTTATTGATGTGGTGAATGACATTGATTGACTTATGGATGTTGAAGCAGCCTTGCATTCCTGGGATGAATCCCACTTGGTTGTGATGAACAATCTCTTTGATGTGCTGCTGTATCTGATTGGCCAAGATCTTATTTAATATTTTGGCATCTATGATCATCAGAGATATTGGTCTGTAGTTTTCCTTTTTGTTGTGTCCCTATCTGCTTCTGGTATCAGGGTGATGTTGGCTTCATAGAAGGTAGAAGGGAGTATTCATTTTTCTTCAATCTTATGGAAAACCTTAAGAAGTATGGGTACTAACTGTTTCCTGAAAGTTTTATAGAATTTATTTGTGAAGCCGTCTAGTCCAGGACTTTTGTTGTTGGGGAGATTCTTAATAATGGTTTCAATTTCTTTGTCTGTGATTGGTGCATTTAGGTTTTGTAGTTCTTCTTGGTTCAGTTTTGGAAGTGCATATGTTTCTAGGAATTGTTCCATTTCTTCCAGATTCTCTAGGTTGGTGGAGTATAGTTCTTCATAGAAGTTTCGCATGATTTTCTGGATTTCTGTGGTGTCAGTTGTGATATCTCCTACATCGTTTACAATTCTGTTAATTTGAGTCTTCTCTCTTTTTTGTTTGGTGAGTCTGGCTAGGGGGTTGTCAATTTTGTTTAATCTTTCAAAGAACCAACATTTGGCTTCATTGATCTTTTGTATGGTTCTTTTATTTTCAATGATGTTTATTTCTGCTCTAACTTTAGTGATTTCTGTCCTTCTGGTTGCTTTAAGGTTCCTTTGTTCCTCTTCCTCTAAGTCCTTGAGATGTGCAGTAAGGTCGTTCATTTGAGCTTTTTCTTGTTGTTTGTTATGTGATTGATTGTATGGCTATAAGTTTCCCTCTCAATACTGCTTTAACTGTGTCCCAAATATTTTGAAAGGTTGTGTCTTCATTTTAATTTGTTTCCAGGAACATTTGAATTTCTTGCCTGAGTGACTCTCTGACCCAGTGGTTCTTAAGGAATATGTTGTTTAGTTTCCAAATTCTGTGACTTTTAATAATTTTCTGTTTGTTGTTAAATGCTATTTTTACTCCACTATGGTCTGAGAAGATACTTGGGATGATTTTAATGTTCTTGAATTTATTTGATGCTGTTTTTGTGGCCTAACATATGGTCTATCCTTCAGTATGTGTTATGTGGATTTGAAAACAATGTGTATTCAAGTTTTGGGGGGTGAAGGACTCTGAAAATGTCCAAGAAGTCTAGTCTGTCAATCTCTTCATTTAATTATCTTGTATCTTTGTTGATTCTGTGCTTTGTTGATCTAAGTGTGAGAGTGGGGTGTTAAAGTCTCCCACTATTATTGTATTACTACTGATGTATTTTTGAAGTTCTTTCAGTAGGTGCTTGATATATTTAGATGGTCCCTCATTGGGTGCATAGATGTTAATAATTGTTAAGTCTTCTTGATCCTCTAATCATTATGTAATGACCTTGCCTATCTTTTATTACTTCATTTAATTTAAAATCTGTTGTGTCTGAGATGAGAATGGCTGTTCCTGCCTTTTTTTGTGATCCGTTAGCCTGTATGATAGTTTTCCTTCCTTTCACTTTAAGTCTGTGTTTATCTTGTTGTGTCAGATGGGATTCTTGCAAGTAGCATATGGTTGGGCCATGTTTTCTGATCCACCCCCCCACTTTGTGCCTTTTGATGGGTGAGTTTAAGCCATTGACATTTATTGATATTATGGATTTAATGTATTATAATGCCATTGTTCAATAAATTTTTATTTGCTCTGATTGCAAGAGGTCTTTTAGAACTTATTTCAGGGCCAGTTTGGTGATGGTTGCCTCCTTTAACTGTTGTTTTTCTAAGAAGGTTTTGATCCCTCCATCTAGTTTGAATGAAAGTCTAGCAGGATATATTATCCTTTATTGAAACCCTTTTTCATTCAGGGCTCGATAAATATCTTGCCATTCTCTTCTGGCTTTTAGAGTTTGAATGGAGAAGTCTGCTGATAGTCATATGGGTTTTCCCCTGTATGTGACTTTTTGTTTTTCTCTTGCAGCCTTTAAGATCCTTTCTTTATCCTTACTTCTTCTCATTGTGACTATGATGTGTCTTGGTGTCTTCAGGTCTGGGTTGATTCTGTTTGGAACTCTCTGGGCCTCTTGAATCTTAATGTCCTTTCTATTGTTCAGGTTGGGGAAGTTTTCTTCTATAATTTCCTCTAGAATATTTCTTTCCCCTTCCTCTCTTTCGTCCTCTGGCAGACCAATTATACGAATGTTACTTCTTTTGAGATCATTCCATATGTCTCTGTTGTTGTTTTCAGTGTCTCTCAATCTCTTTTTGAGCTCTTTCTCCTCTTTCTTAGTTTTCTCTAGCTCATCCTCTATCTGACTAATTCTGTTTTTTTGCTTCTGTTAGTCTGCTTTTTCTTCCATCAGCTTCTTTCCTCAGTTCAGCTATTTCAGCTTTCAGTTCTCTAAATTGTCTCAAGATAATCAGTATTTTCCTTGGGGATCTCAACTGTTGTTTCCCTAATACTGCCATTCCTTTCCTCCAATATTTTCATTTCTGTGATTAATAAGTTTATTATTGCTTGCATACTTTTCTTATCTATGGTTACTTCTGGCTGATTTTTAGTTTCTTCTGGGCTCTTGTCTTCATTCATTGGAGTAGCAGTTTTATTTGTTTTTGATCTACCCATGTTTTTGATTTATGTGTTTCCTTTTTTTTTTATACTCTGTTGTTCCTCAGTTGTTGTGTCTTGAGTACAAGCAACACTGTACTAAATACCTTTATGACAAATGTAATCACCAACCTGCAAAATTACAATAGCAACAGAAGCAAGGATTGAAGCATTTTAATTACTACTAGTTAATCAAACAATGTCTCCAGTCCATGCAAAAATGGCAACCAAATACAAGTGTAGAAGAAAGAGAAAGGAAAAAAGGGATAGCAAGAACAGACAATTATGCAAATCTACTATCCACTGTATTTTCTAGGGGTAGCATGAGGAGAAATGGAAGCAGAGCAGAAATACACACATAGAGAGTCCACTCTGAATCAGATTTCTACCCCAAAATAATTCACAAATGAATATCACTGAATTCAGAAAGCCAAAGAAGAAGAAAGGAAGAAAGGAAGACAAGAGAAAAAAAGAGAAAAAAGAGAGAGAAAAGAAAAAAGATAAGAAAAAGAGCTGTAATAAAAGAGCAGTGAAAGGAAAGTTTTTTAATTGATTAATTTATTTTTTATTTTATTTAGTTTTTAATTAGCTAGGAAGAGGGAGGAGAGAGTGGGTAGAGGAGGTAGTAGTAGCAAAACAAGTTTCTCTCACAATGGATAAGACACCCAGTCCCCTAGCAATGACAGATACCCTAAGAGTTAATTCTGATCAACCTAAAGGAGTGGGGGAAAGAGATACACCTTTATATAATATTAATAATAAAATAGAGCAGGGTGAAAAACCTGTCCCAGATTGCCTCAAGCCTCCTGAGCAGAGGCACCTGATTGTTAAGAAAGTAAAACAAACAAACAACAACAAAAACAAAAAAAGAAACACCTCAGGAATAGACAAGAATAGCAAGAATAGACAGTTGTGCAAATCTACTATCTACTATATATTCTAGGGGTAGCTAGAGGAGAAAGGGAAGTAGAGCAGAGATACACACAGAGAGAGTCCACTAAGAGTCATATTTCTTCCCCAAAATAATTTCCAAATGTGTATCAGTGAATTCAGAAAGCTGAAGGAGGAAGAAAGGATGACAAGAATGAGAAAAATAAGAAAAAAGAGAGATAAAAGAAAAAGATAAGAAAGAGAACAGTAATAAAAGAGTAGTGAAAGGAAAGAATTTTTATTTATTCATTATTTACCTAGCTAAGTGGGGGGGAGGGGAAGAGTGGGTGGGGTGGTATGAAGAGTGAAACAAGTTACTTTAGCAGTGGATAAGACACTCAGTTCCCTAGCAATGGAAAATACACTAAGAGTTAATTCTGGTCAACCTGAATGAGAGGGGAAAAGGGTTACGGGTTTATCTAGTATTAATAATAAAATAGAACAGAGTATAAAACCTGTCCTGTCTTCAGCTTGGATGGCTCCAGATTGCCTCAGGCCCCCTGAGCAGAGGCAGCTGATTGTTGAGAAAATAAAAATAAATAAATAAATAAAACCTCTGGTGGTCTTTCCCTGTCTGAGTAAGGCTCTGCTTGGTGGAATATTTGTAGCTGGACTTGGCCACTTAGAAAGAAAAAAGGCCAAGGGTTTCAGAAAGGAATAGAATTAGAATGAATGACACCCCTGTTGGGACAAGAATCTTGGTAAATAAAGAAGCTCAGTAGGGAGCTAGGAGCTAGGAGGAGATCTCTGGCCCCCAGGGACTGGTTATGGGGGGGGAGGGGAGAGGGCATGCACTTCTGGAATAATAATTAAAAATTTTTTTTTCCTTTCTTTTTACTCTATTTTCTAACCCAAATTGAGTTATAGTCACCTCCTTGGTGTCACCGCTAGGACCCCTTATTGACTGTCCTGCTAAAGGCAAAAAATCCTACCGTTTCCAGTAGATGTGGTCGGAGCTGAAGCCACTAGCAGCGTCTCAGTCCGCCATCTTCCAGAATCTCCCCAATATTTAAATTTTGAAAGAAGTCCTCAGGAAAAAAATTTAAGTCATATTTAGCAATTAGAATTAAGCCAGCAATGGACCAAATTGAATAAATAAAATAATTAACAATCAGCATAATTATATTTATTAAAGTTGTTTTTATATCAGTGCTTCTGGAGTTATCTATAGGAAAAGGACCATATTTTTATTATTTAAAATATATATATTTATTTGCCTCCAGGGTTATCGCTGGGGTTTGGTGACAGTACTACAAATCCACTGCTCCTGGTGGCCCTTGTAATTCTTTTTTTTTTTAATAAAGTGTAAGCATTGACAAGACCGTATGATAAGAGGGGTACAATTCCATATAATTCCCACCACTAGAACTGTGTACTCCATCCCCTCCCTTGAAAGCTTTCCTATTCCTTGTCCCTCTGGGAGTATAGACCCAGAATCATTATGGGGTGCAGAAGATGGGAGGTCTGGCTTCTGTAATTGCTTCCTCGCTGAACATAGGCATTGACAGGTGGATTCATACTCCCACCCTGTCTCTCTCTTTCCTTAGTGTGGCAGGGACCTGGGGAGGTGGGGTTCTAGGACACCTTGGTAGAGTTATCTGCGCAGGGAAGTACAGTTGTCATCATGGTAACATCTGGAACCTGGTGGCTTAAAAAAGAATTAACATATAAAGTCGAACAAATTGTTGACTTATCATGATCCTGAAGGCAAGAATATTGCAGGTGAAGATTTGGGGGTCTCCATTTTAGAAAAATCTAGTAGGTCTATTTTAAGTATATTCCAAGGGGCTCAGGACCTTACTAGTTTTTGTCTGAGCTTGACATCTAACATGCAGGTGACCTAAATTATTGTCTGGGGACAGGGAGAAGAACCATATTTTTAAAAACCTTTACTCTGCTGAGTATTGTATTTAAAAAACAAAACAAACAAAAAACCAGAAAATCATATCAGCAGCTGTTTCATGCAGTTTCAAGTTTCTCGTAACATTTCTGAATGTTTATTCTCATTTCTCTGTCTACCAGTAACATTTTACAAGAAGGTGGTCTGCTGACTACACTTTGAACAGCATTCTTTTATTGGGTTTTATTCATTCTGCATCTACAGCCTTCTAAAGTTATGCTTATATCTGAATTATCACCACTTTCTAGTTACCAGAGTTTGACTGTGAAATTGGATTTGTTTTTGGCCTGATGACTCAATTTAGTTAACCATCACTTTTGTGTTAGCTGAGCATAATGACCATCTGTGTTCCTAACCACATAGAAAAGAAGCAGTACCGGGAATCTTACATCAGCGACAACCTGGACCTTGACATGGACCAACTAGAGAAGCGGTCTCGGGCTAGTGGGAGCAGTGCAGGCAGTATGAAGCACAAGCGCCTGTCGCGTCACTCCACAGCCAGCCACAGCAGTTCCCACACCTCAGGCATTGAAGCTGACACTAAACCCCGGGATGCTGGACCAGAGGATAGCTATTCTGGCAGTGCCATCCACCGCAAGCTGAAAACCTGCAACTCCATGACCAGTCATGGCAGTTCCCACACCTCAGGAGTGGAGAGTGGCGGCAAGGACAGGTTGGAAGAGGATTCACAAGATGATGGTAACCTGTCCCTAGATCCTTTGGGTTAACAGCACTGACCTGTGGTCACTAGCTCTCTTCTTTTTATCTCCTGCTTGTTTTTCAAGAATTGAGCCTATAAAGTCATTGAAAAGCAGCTAGAACATAGTGATAGGAAAAGATGTGTTTATTTTTCTGTCTCAAATTAGCATTCAAGTTTGACAGGAAAAAATGTCTCTATTAAGAAAACTGAAGATGTGATTTTTGTTATGAAAGAATTCTAATGGATATTGAGTCACTTAATATGTTACCCAGAAATCATAAATGGGTAGCTTCTTGGATTACTCGTTCTGTGTCAGAAATCTAATTGGCATTAGTTAAATGGAAAATCAGTTTCAGTTGGCCCTTTTCATTATCAGGTAGTGTAACTCTCCCTCCCTTCCCTCCTTTGTTTCTTCCTTCCTTTCTTGGTTTCTGTTTATTTTATCATTTTGTTGGGGTATGGTTAGTGGTTGTTGACCTCTGTACAGCTTCTCATTTCACCGTAAAGGTGACAGCAGAACACTTACCCTCAACTTAGGTCCTTTTCCATCACCCTGCACCTGGACGCTAAGGCCCTCTTCACCTTCTCCCTTTCTCTTTCCTCAGAATCTTTTGCTTTGGTACAATATACCCCACCCAGTCCAACTTTCTCTTTGTGTTAGCTCTTCTTTACTAAAGAGTAAATAATAATTGACAAACTTTGGCTTTAGAGAGCACAGCAGTCCTGGTTAGGAGGTGGGATATGGGGCATCCAGTTAATAAATGTCTCTAGCTTTATATTGTAGAATGTCATCAGTAAAATTAATTTTAAATATCAGTAATTATCCAATACCTATCAAAATGTATCTATGATGATTTCCCCTCATGCTTCTAAATGTCTTCCTTTCATTTTTTTCAGAAATAGAGATGTTGGTTGATGACCCCAGGGACCTGGAGCAGTTGAATGAAGAGTGTCTGGAAGTCAGCCCAGACATGTGCATCTATATCACAGAGGACATGCTAATATCTCGGAAATTGAATGGACACTCTGGTGAGCTCTTATTCTTCCCCTTAGGTAGTAGACTGTCCTGGTCTGAGAAACAGTGCTTCAAAAAAATAGAAAGATGGGGTGGGTGCTCAAGATCAGAGTAGGAGTGGAATAAGAGCCTTTTTCTGAGTCAGTGTCAAGAACTTCAGGACAGAATGCTTTTTGTGGGAGAAAGAAAACAAACAGAATTGGGAATAGCCACTTTCTCCCTCATGTTTTGGACAAAGTTGACTAGTGGGGTTTTTCTTTCTTTTTAAAATGGTAATCAGAGGCATATAATGTATTTGGGAGGGGCCTCTGAGACCCATCAGATTGGCTCTTTCCTTTGTACAAATTAAGAAAGGAAGGAAGGAAGGAAGGAAGGAAGGAAGGAAGGAAGGAAGGAAGGAAGGAAGGAAGGAAGGGAGGAAATCTGTAGATTACAGAGAGGACAAATGCTCCTAGAAATAAATCTCAAGTCTCTGGCTACATTTTGTTTTTTCCTTCCCCCTCACTGTTTCATAGTAGGTATATATGAAGGAATTTCCAGAAGGGTTAAGATGAATGGACATCCTTAAATTCCATATTTTATTGATTCTTCCAGAAAATATGTAGGTGTTGTATTTTCTCCCAAAGGTGTTATCTTTAAAATTTTTTTTAAAAGTATGCATTTGCCTTTTATTACAAAATTCTATTGGTTAGATATCCCTTTCAGCTCTATTTTGTAAGAGGAGGAGACTTAGACACAAGGAGGCTAGATAGCTGGCTGGGTAACATAACTGGTTACTTGTCTGGGTATAGTTCAAATACAGATCTATGTGACTTCAGATGCAGGAGTGCCACACTTACCAACTGCTCATTTAAATCAAGTGGAACCAAACCTAAAAGATTGCCACACTGTGCAAATGGGGTGAAAGTCAAAGATAGTGTTAAGTGGAAAATAAGGTGAAGAAAGCCTTTAAGAAATACAATAAAGAAACCACTTTATACTTATACTTTATTTTACTAAAATTCATCATGAATTATGAGTAAATTTTTTAAAATAAATCTAGTTTCTAAACTCCATTTCCTACTCTGACCTCACTACCCTTATTTATTATAAGAGAAGAGAGAGAATACTGAAGAGTCACAGTGAAATTTTTTAGCACTGGTATTTGATCTTTCATTCTTGATAGCAATACATTCCAGCTATGTGGCAAGGGTATGAATAATTTTAAAATCTTTCTTTTTCTCTGCATTTTACTTTAGGGTTGATTGTAAAAGAAATTGGCTCCTCTACCTCGAGTTCCTCAGAAACAGTTGTTAAACTTCGTGGCCAGAGTACTGATTCTCTTCCACAGGTATGCATAGAATTAAAAAAAATTAAATCAGAAACAAATTATTTTTTTAATATTTTTTATATTTATTCCCTTTTGTTGCCCTTGATGTTTCATTGTTCTAGAAATTATTGTTGTTATTAATGTCATCGTTGTTGGATAGGACAGAGAAATGGAGAGAAGAGGGGAAAACAGAGGGGGAGAGAAAGACACCTGCAGACCTGCTTCACCGACTGTGAGGCGACTCCCCTGTAGGTGGGGAGCCCCGAGGCTTGAACCGGGATGCTTAACTGCCATGTGCGCTTAACCTGTTGCACAACCGCCCAACTCCCTTGAAATTATTTTTAAAATGCAATTAGGACCTTATATTTAGATAAATGAGCAAAATTTTAAAAATCCTAAGGAGATTATTCTTATATATGTACAAACTATTCTGAATATATTTCCATTTTATTTGCTAGTTCCATTTATCTTTTGGAGTTGAATATTGTTTGAATGAATTATGTGCTTTGTTTCACACTTTATATAAGTAGGAAGCCTCTGTTCTTCATTTTTCATGTTAAGTGTGTATATATGTTGATTGATCTCAACAGCTGTGAGAGTAATTTTTTTTTTTAGTTGTATTATGGGAAGAATTTTTCTACACTGATTATTTCACTCAGATTGAATATTCCAAATATACAAAGTAGAACATTTGATAATTGTTAGACTATAAAAATGTCAGATGATAAAGATAAATTAAAGTACTCTTGAAAATCCTGGTTGCAGTATTTATATATAGTCTACAGCTGATAATCAACACTATTTTCTCATCTATAGGTCTCTCTTTGTCTCCTGTCTTCTGGTATCTTCATTGCTACATTTTTCTCTTCTATTTCCCTTTTTTGTCATTTGCCCTTTTTTTTTCCCACTAAGTAACCATACTGCATACATGTTTCACTAAATATTTTTCTGAAAAATCCAATGAGTAACTCAATAGCAGTGTATGTAGCATGAAGATAAAGAGTATGGATTCCAGGGTCAAATGACTGGATCTGTGCCTCTGCTCTGCCATGCAGTGTGTGCTCTTACTGTCCACAAAGATTTATAAGACATAGCTAAGAATCAGATTATACACCTGAAAAGTAGAGAGAACACTGTGTGCCTGTGTCAAATATTTGAGATGGTGACCTAATAAATTCTACAAGTAAAATCCTTTGGTGCCAGGGAAGATGGGATGTGTGAAAGGGATGCCACCTTCAGGTGTGACACTGATGAGGAAATAAGTGTTGCTAGTCTCAGAGCCTGCTCTTCCCTCCTTGCACTTTTGCCTCTAGCAAAAGTGCTTATTCCAACAAGAATATTCTTTTGTGGTGTTCAACTGCAAAAGTTTGAGAAGTGATGCCTCATTTCCTCAAATAACCCATTAAGAATCTCCCATTCATGTAATTATTTGAACCATATTTTAAGCTATTTATGTTTTCAGCCAATACCACCTGTTGGGATAATGGGTTCCAAAAGTCTGCTACGTGCTGTGTGAAGCATTTGGCAGAACATGACCTCTTGCAGTGTTCAGAAGCAGCCTCTTAATCTTGGGGCTTACCTCCTACCCTTTCCTGCACCAAAAACATTTCATATTATCTTTCTGCCCAAGAATTCTGACTTTTTAAAAACTAGTTCTTTAAGCTGTGTTTTTTGAATTGGTTTGTTTTCCCATTTCTTATTAAGATCATAATAGATCTCAGCATGAGAGTGTTTGTAATGCTGAGTTGCTAGTTGCTATATTCTTGTGAAAAAACAAATAGTATTTTTGTCTACACAGTCATAATTTAATATATTTGTTTGAGAGCTAGCAACATAGCTCACTTGGAAAGTGTTGTGCTCTGCCATGTGAGAGACCCAGGTTAGAGCTTGACCCTGGAGGTGCTGTGTAGTGCCTCTCTCTCTCTCCCTCTGCCTCTCCCTCGCCCTCGTCCTCTCTCTCTCTGTCCCCCCCCCCCCTCCATCTCCATCTGTATCTTATTCCTCTCTGTCTTCCTATATGAAAAATCCTGGAATGGTGAAGCCTCACAGATGACCAAAAAGAGATATATGATTGATTACTGAGATCACTTGAATTCTTGTTTCATTTACTTATAAGATGTAGAGAATAGCATCTGCCTTATCAGACTGATAGCAAGATTAAATAAGTTAAATTATGCAGAGTCATTATCTCAGGACCTGGTATATAGTCAGGGCTCAGTAAATGTTAGCTATAATTATTACTGGTGATGTTGATATTGATATTTTTCCTCATTGGCCTCAGGGCCCCAGGAACCACAAATTAGAAACCATAACATCTATTGTAAGGACTCCTTTTTCATTAATGATTAACATTGATTTACAAAATTATGAGCTAATGGGTATAATTCTGCACCATTCCCACCACCAGAATTCTGAATCCCCAGTCTCTCCATTGTAAGCTACAGCAGTTCTCTTAAGATTGCAGATATGAATCGATAATTATTTCTACAACTGTCTGTCTATATTTGTATTTATCTGTCTATATATATGTATATATGTATATATATATTTTTCCCCCAATATGGTCCCATATTCTCTTCCTTTCCAAAACATACATACCCCTATTACTACATCCAAATGCCCCCCTCCCCCTTTTACCTCTTCTCTTTCTGGTTCCTGATGGAGCTAGAGTTCAGAGCTCTCTGGTTACCTTCCCCCTATCATTTCTCCCCCACTGGGAGTATGGATCAAAATTATTTTGGGGGTGCAGAAGGTGGGAGTTCTGGCTTCTGTAATTCTTCTCTACTGGACATGGGTGTTGGCAGTTCAATCCATAGCCCCAGTCTATTTTTATATTTTTCCTAGTGGGGTAGCGCTCTGGAAAGGTGAGGTTCCTGAGGCATATTGATAAGGCCCTCTGCCCAAGGATCTCAGAATGGAGCCATAGTAGCCATACTAACTTGGTGGCTGAAGGGCAGTAAGATATAAAGCAAGATAAAGTATTTAATAAACAGGAACTTAAAAGTGGGAATAAAGGGAATTGGGCAGTAGTGCAGTGGGTTAAGTACACGTGGCGTGAAGCACAAGGACTGGTGTAAGGATTTTGGTTCGAGCCCCGGGCTCCCCACCTGCAGGGCAGCCACTTCACAAGCAGTGAAGCAGGTCTGCAGGTGTCTATCTTTCTCTCCCCCTCTCTGCCTTCCCCTCCTCTCTCATTTCTCTCTGTCCTATTTAACAATGATGACATCAATAACAACAATAATAACTACAACAACAATAAAAAAAACAAGGGTAACAAAAGGGAAAATAAGTAAATAAATATAAAAAATTATAAAAAATTTAAAAGTAGGAATAAAGCAAATGAAAATGGGAATATTAGGGTGGAAAGAAGTTAGGAAGTCTATTTTAAGTATATTCCATGTGGACATGACTGCAGTAATTTTTTCTTGAGCTTGATAGCTAACATCCAGGTGACCTAAAAATATTATCTGATAAAATGTTTTCAGAGTTGAGAATAGAGCTAGAAAGTTGTATTAGGACAGAGAGTACCTCCCAAACTTAAAGAAAATATATAAATACAATTAATTCTTACCCCATCAATCTGACCCAAGGCCCATATATATTCACATTTAGCACAAAAGCCTATGTAACCTCTGAATTTCAAGCTCACAGTTCAAGGTCATAGTTGGGAACATTCTAGGCTGCACTCATTTCAGTGCATGATAGGATGACCCAGCCTCCCTTTGGAGAGTGAGACATTCCCTATCATTGCTATTTTATAATAAGGGCAAGGTTCTGGAGAGGCCCACAAAAGACCTCATGATGAAGTTCTTGATGGAAGTGACCAGTGATGGTGGAGAGAAGAATCTGTGAGAAGTCTAAGCCCATCATATCTGTGTGGGAATCCAAGGATTCCTAACCAGGACCTCAGTTGATGTAATGGTCTGGTACTGACTATCATTAAGTTAGCCAGTCTCTTGCCCTTATCTAGTTTCTATAGTCCTTTCTTTATCTGATGAGCTTGGACTTTCTCCCAATTATTAAAGTGTTCCATTTGTTACATCCAACCTGGTATTAGGTTTATGGGGTCTGGCCTCAAGTCAGGGAAGAAATATATCGAAGATTTTAGTAGGGTCTTGGTTACCCTAAAATTTTACTGTGTTTACTTGTTCTAATAAAGGTTTTCATAGGGACAATAATTGTCCCTTAGTTGGTATATATATTTTTGCCAAGGATGTCTTTTGGCCAATTGTATACAGTGTTTCTTCTAAAGATTATCAGGTTGTGGCAGTAATAATATTTTATGATTTTGCAGTCTCTCTCTTTATAGGGAAAATATTGCTAAACTCTCACTTATGTCTGAACTCTTAAAGCTGAGTCACCCTTCCCTTACTTTTCAGACTATCTGTCGAAAACCAAAGACCTCCACTGATCGACATAGCTTAAGCCTTGATGACATCAGACTTTACCAGAAAGACTTCTTGCAAATTGCAGGTCTGTGTCAAGACACTGCCCAGAGTTACACTTTTGGATGTGGCCATGAACTGGGTGAGGAAGGGCTCTACTGTAACAGCTGCTTGGCTCAACAGTGTGTCAACATCCAGGATACTTTTCCAGTCAAAAGAACCAGCAAATACTTTTCTCTGGATCTCACTCATGATGAAGTTCCAGAGTTCGTTGTATAAAATGTGTCTGTATGCAGCTAAATGAGCTGTGAAAGCCATGAGTTGTTTTTTACTTACTACTTGTGCCATATTTTCTTCATCTTAAACATAGAGCTCTTCATAATATTTAAGATGGAAATAAAAGCCTTGGGACAATTGCACTTTAAGTATTATGCAGAGGTAAAAGAAACAGAATGTACAGTCAGACAAGTGCTCAGAACTTCACTGATCCTTTGGAGGGAAAATGTGCTTTACTTATAACAAAGTCTTCAAAATATTAAAACTGTGTTTTCTTCATTGTTTTGTTCTTTAGTCCAGTTATACTTAATATCATGTACTTTGCCATGTGATAGATGTTTTCAGGTTTGTCTGTTTGCTTGTAATTATTTTTATAACTCTCTCATGAAATTCTCACTGTTTGAGGGAGGAGAGAAAAAAAATCTCTCTTTTAAAGGAAAGACCATTACTGAGTGCATAGCCATTGCTGCCTCACTGGGCCTATCCCAAAGTGAATACTAGTGAAGTAGTCACAGTCATGTGGTTTTAAAAAACCAAAGATATGTACATAACTGAAGCACAGCCAAGGGAAGACATGAATTAAGCAATAACCAGAAGATTGTGCATGCTGTGATGCCTTGTGACCCCTTCACGCCTCGTCAGTGCCATAATCTGGTCATCCAAAGGCTCTAGAATCCAGTTTAGTTTTCTTAGCAAAGTGGTGGGTCAGTTATGCTTATGTTAATAGTGCATTTTGTGAACCTTACAAAGTGAGTTTCTCTTAAGTCTATGGAAATGCCTTCGGAAATATTTATACTTTTTTTAATCAAGAGCAAATTATGGTTATACTAGTTTCTGCTTAACCAAAACCACTAACTATATATATCATACACACACATATATATCATACACACACGCGCACGCACAAACACGTGCACACACACACACACACATATATATATGAAGTTATGCATGCTTGAATGTGGTTAATGCTTACTAAGTCTTCAGTTTGGTTTCCATAACTGTCTTGTATACATGGTATTTCTTGTCTAAGATGGAAAATATGTCATTGTACGAACAGTGTCTATAGACAATCAGGTGGTATATGGGAGTTTAAGAATGTCTATTTTCTCCCTTGTCATGATTTTTAATCTTGGTTGGATAGTAAAATAATCTGGGGATCTTGGGGGAAAAAAAGAGTCCCATCTGGGACCAATTCAGTCTTCTGGTGAGACCCAGGTATGATAGTCTTTCCTTGTAGATATCTAATATGCAACAAAGTTTAAAACAGTTATCCTACAGAATAATTTTTTGTTAATTTTGAAGTAAAAATACAGAGTAAATGGCGATGTCAAAGAAAGGGCCACAATTTAAATGGCTAGTACCATTGCTATAATAGAATACATAATGCCAATAAGTCAGAAGTAAACATATTAACCTTTAAATGTACAGTAGCAGTGCTGCTTGCACTTCAGGAGAGAATTTCAGCACAATGTCTTTCTATGAGATGTTTTTAATGATTTCATATTTTACAGCATTTGTTTACCATATTTTGTATACCATTTTTTCTATCTACCAGGTTTTACTAAGAGAACTATATATTGTTTTCTAAAGAATCAGTCCTATTTTTATACAGAAATAAGTTTTCAGGTAACAAAGAAATAGATGTAGGGAACAGCAAGACATGCAGTGTTACCCATGTATGGGAGTCAGTATTATAAACACATGAAGAGTGTGGACAAACCCCCCCTTCAGTGTCTCCATGCAGATGTTATAGGGCAGTATGTACACAATAAGCCTGGTCAGGGTAGTTTAGACTCATACCTTCAAAAGAAAAAAGTTATATAGCAATGGAATTATTTTTGCTTTTATCAAAGTATTTTAAAAGAGCCAAAGTTTCAGATATCAGAATGTATATAAGAGTTATCTCAGCCTCTATATGAGACAATCATCTAATGACTTTGATTTCTAAGCCATTGAATGATCCACTATTTCTTACAGATGCTTCTGTGACAGATGCTAGTGAAGTTAGACTCTCTAAAGATTCCAGATCCTGATGTTGTGCATTTCTTTGTTATCAATTAGTGTTTCCTGAAAACAGCAAGAGGAAAAAAATGTTTAATTGAGTGAGTAGTGCTTTATAGTTTCTTTTCTCCACTTCAACCAGATTCAGGTCTTCAGGGCTTTCGTAGCATTGTTGGTGGTTTTGCACACCTTTCTAATTGGATTTATGAGTAGTGTTGTAGATTTTCAAAAAACAAGCAAATAAACAGTTTTGCTTTTTTATCCATTATTTGCATCATAATTATATATATGTATATGAAAATCCATTTTGAATATCTACATTTTGTATTTGGAAATTGTTTTTTAAAAGGAAAAGTATAAAGCTGTTATTTATTTTGCATTTGTTACTGTCCACTGCTAGTCAGTACACCAGTTTGGTATATATTGCCTCTGCACATCTGCATTTGAACTTGCAACAGTGAGCTTTATATCTACATAAACTGTAAATAATCCTTTCTGTGAAAGGATCATCATCACAGGATGATACCAAAATTGTATAAAATGCATTATTTTGTAATTATTTCTTATAGGCATTTCATGGTAAGAACAGCAGTCA
Source organism: Erinaceus europaeus (assembly GCF_950295315.1). Classification (NCBI taxonomy): domain Eukaryota; kingdom Metazoa; phylum Chordata; class Mammalia; order Eulipotyphla; family Erinaceidae; genus Erinaceus; species Erinaceus europaeus. The sequence continues at coordinate 43,692,953 of NC_080177.1, read as the reverse complement.
ATAAAGTTACTTTTTATTTGCATTTAAAGTGTTATTTTTTTTTCTATTAGAGTTCTCAGTTAAGAGAGGAATGTGTTTTCTCGTGTTTTTCTTTCCTAAGTGAACCAATGTGATAGAATTCTGAAGCAGAGTAACAGGACTCTCATACATACAGTTCTCACCTCCTAAACTAAATGCTAGCGAAATCAGTAAGCTTTTCACTTTAGTAATACCTTTGGGAGGGAAGAGAGAGTTAGCTAGAACTTTATATTATAAATTTAAATATGCTTTTCTTAAGTACACCCAGTCTAGTATGTAGCAGTTGTTGCTCTGGTTGCACATTAGTGTGGTCTGGCGAAATAAAAACAGAATGCCTGAGGCTGAGACCAGATTTTTTTTTTAATTTGGTCCTGGGTGGGTATGATACTATGAAAGATTCTACAAGTGACACTAGGTGTAAAAGGGTTGCATCCCATTGATCCATAGCCCCAAGAAGAATAGCCCAGACCACCTATCTGCAGCTGAGCTAGCACAGTCCATATTTGGTACATGACATTTTATTAGAGATCCAGGTACATGACATTTTATTAGAGATACTGTTTTCCTTTTTCCCAGAGTGGACCAATGTTCAAGTGAGGCACTGAACTCATCATTCTTGAGGCTTGAGTGTTACTTACTATTTGGGTTAATATTGGGATGGGAGTCATATGAATGCAGCAATGTGTTTTAAAATCTACCTGTTACTATTTTACTTACCTTGTCATTTCTCTTATATGAATGGATCCTCGTGGAGGTATAATAAAAACAAATAATTCTACCTAGCCCTTTGATTCTCAAGACGTATACTTTGAGTTAATGAAGGAGCTTGCCCTCTGAAAAGTCCTATTCAGATTCTCTGAACTATTGTAGGTGATAGAGTTATATGCTCTCAAGAGATAAACAGAAAGTCTATAAACATGGCACAGCTATAATTACCTGACTCATTACTTAGGATGGGTGTTTTCCCATCTAGTGTCAACTAAAGTCAGCTAGATCTCCTCAGTTTATTATTGTCATTAATGCAAAAGATGGATTTCATAAGAACAGATAGCTCCCCACTTAAGCAGACATTGTGTTCCAAGTTTGCTTCTAAAGTGGTTCTTTGATTTTTATAGCATAATTCCTGACTTCCCTATTACACACATGCTTTTGTATCTCAGGAATATAATTAGAAATCATTCTTTCCATTTGTAGCCAGTTTTCAAAACAGAGGTCCAGAGTATAAATTTAAGTAGAGTGACCTCCTACGTCTAGGTGGAAATACTAGGACCACCAAAAGAGATACCTCAATCTTTAGGTCACTTTTTAGAGTACATCCATGACTAACAATAGATTACAGTAGGAAATGTTTCAAACAAGTCATGCTAAAATGAAACATCTGGTCTTGGAGTTCCATGAGGGGTCTTGGGTCTTTTCCAACCTCCAGTCCAAGCTATTCAACTCTTTTCTTTGATCTGAAGGAGACAGCTGAAATAAAGTCAGTACCTCATTCAAGTCACAGACTCTTGATCTAGAGGTGAGCTGAAGAGGAGGGCTTAGTTTATCTTTGGTGAAAAAGATGGCTTAGGCTCTTAAGATTCTATTCCTACATTGCTGCAGAGGGTAATTGAGATGCTGTAAGAGCCTATGTTCCTCTTCTCTCAGACTTAATCTACTGCACTGCCTATTTTTGAGTATTGGACAATGCAGTAGAGTGAGAGAAGAGGGAAAATCTAATATATATGAGAATAAATAAAATATTAAAAGAAGAGTAAAAAACTAGGCTAGCCCCCAATTTATTGCCTGGAGTTTCTAGGCCACAATGAGGGAGGACGAACCCAAACATCTCTAGAATTAAGAATGGAAAATTTTGGGAGCCGGGCTGTAGCGCAGCGGGTTAAGCGCAGGTGGCGCAAAGCACAAGGACTGGCATAAGGATCCCAGTTCGAACCCCGGCTCCCTACCTGCAGGGGAGTTGCTTCACAGGCAGTGAAGCAGGTCTGCAGGTGTCTATCTTTCTCTCCTCCTCTCTGTCTTCCCCTCCTCTCTTCATTTCTCTCTGTCCTATCCAACAACGACAACAACAATAATAACTACAACAATAAAACAACAAGGGCAACAAAAGAGAATAAATAAATAAAATTAATTAAAAAATAAAAAGAATGGAAAATTTGAGAGGATTGAGGTAGCCCAAGCTCACAGGGTAATATACAGAAGAAGAGAAAGAGAGTGAGAGGGAGGGTTGGAGAAAGGGGCCAAAAGAGCTCTGTAGACCTGTAGATTTTCCTCAGACTTGCAACTAAGTGCAGATTTGCACATATATGTAAGTAAAGCAGTAGAGGCTGGGGAGAGAACCAGGAGCCATATAACCCCTAGAGCTCAGATAAGGCTCAGATAAATATTAATTTGTGTTCCTACCAGCTAGAATGTAAATACTTTGCAGTACACAGAGCATCTCAAAGTACTCTGAAGAATATTTCGAGGCAATGGTTGCCCTGGTTCTGTCCAACAAAATCTGAAAATAAAAAAAGCTACATTGAGGAATTTCATCATTTTACAATTCTATACTTGGCAAAAGTCCCCTTCAATAACAAAAGTAAAATGCAAACTCCTATATGCCTAAAAAAGTTTAAAATAATCCAATTCAGAAGATCTACACCAAAAATGTAAGTGAATGCCTTTCAGACAAAAAGATCAGATGAAAAACTTTGTCTCTGCAAATAATAAAGGGTTCCATAAGTGATATATATATATATATATATTGAGCAAATATAAAACATTTTTGTCTTTCACATTTTAGATTTTTTTCTAAAATAATTGACCACTTAAAGCAAAAACAATCTATTCATATAATGGAGTTCTTAACTTGCATTGACAACATGGTTTTTGTAATGAATGTGAGAATATTTGGTTAAAATGAGTAATAGTGTAAACAAAAAGTTATTAACTGAGAACAAAATGTTAACGGAAAATATGATGATTGTATGTTACATGGCTCAGCAACTAATAACACTTGTATAATCACAATATAAAACAATTATAATATTGATGTAGATAAAGTTATGAAATAGCTATTAGATGAGAACTCTATGTGAGGTGTTGACTGAGAAAGTGAATGAGTATAAAGGAACTATATTCTTTTTGTTTTCCTTTTTTCTTAACTTATTTATAAAATGAAAACACTGACAAGACCATAGGACAAGAAGGGTACAATTCCCACCACCAGAGCTCCATATCCCATCCCCTCCCCTGATAGTTTTCCTGTTCTTTAGCCCTCTGGGAGTATGGACCCAGGGTCATTATGGGGTGCAGAAGGTGGAAGGTCTGGCTTCTGTAATTGCTTCCCTGCTGAACATGGGTGTTAACAGATCGATCCATATCTCTCTTTCCCTATTGGGACAGGGCTCTGAAGAAGCAGAGCTCCAGGACACATTGGTGGGATCATCTGTCCAGAGAAGTGTGGTTGCCATCATGGTAGCATAAAACTTGGTGGCATAAAAAAGAGTTAACACATAAAGCCATACAAATTATTGATCAATCATGTACCTAAAGGCTGGAATATTGCAGATGAATATTTGGGGTCTTGTTTTGGAAACAGCTAGTAGGTCTATCTTAGGTATATTCCAAAGGGCCTATGACTTTATTAGTTTTTGCCTGAGCCTGACATATGATATGCAGTTGGACCCAGGTTATTGTCTGGTTAGATGATGTCATGGCTGGCAAAAGGGCTAGAAAGCTGGATCAGGGAAGAGAGTAGTTCCCAAATATGAGAAAAGTGTATAATATTGTTGACCATAAACCCCATGGATTTGATCTGGGGCCCATATTCAGCATAGGAGCCTATGTAACCTCTACATCGCTGTAGGTCTGACCTTATATTCTGTGGTCATCAGTAGGAATATCCTGAGTTGCACCAATTTCAGGACCCATCTTCTTCAGATGGTAAATAGAGTATGTTATTTAACCTCTTTTCAGAGAATGGAACATTCTCTACCGTTATTGATCCATATTGAGGGCAAGGTCCTATGGGGGCCTCCTAAGGGGTCTTCATGTTGTTCCTGATGGAGATAACCAGTGATAATGGAGAGAGGGATCTATTTGAGGTCTAGGCTCATCATGTTTGTGTAGGAATCCCAGGACTCCCCAACTAGGGCCCCAAGAACTATATTCTTGTCTTTTATAATGGGATCCTGATGGATAATGTTACAAATTCTTTTTTTTTAATTTTTTTAAATATTTTTTATTTTATTTATTTATTCCCTTTTGTTGCCCTTGTTGTTTTTTTTTAATTGTTGTAGTTATTATTGTTGTTGTCATTGTTGGATAGGACAGAGAGAAATGGAGAGAGGAGGGGAAGACAGAGAGGAGGAGAGAAAGATAGACACCTGCAGACCTGCTTCACCGCCTGTGAAGCGACTCCCCTGCAGGTGGGGAGCCGGGGTTCGAACCAGGATCCTTATGCCGGTCCTTGTGCTTTGTGCCACCTGCGCTTAACCTGCTGCACTACAGCCCGACTCCCTAATGTTACAAATTCTTAAAATGTACAATAAAGCAGTATACAAATATAAGAATATTCTTTAGAAATAGGCAAATACTAGCATTAAAAGTGTTAGTTTCCAATACAAATAGCTATTCAGAGTCTTGATTGCACATTTGATTCTTATATAGCTGTATTACTGAAATTTTTTTGCATTCCTTTGAAGAAGATAAAAATTAGTTCAGTGACTAGGATAGCATGCTGGGTTCCCAGAAGCCCTAAAAAGCAAAGGACCAGCGAATGGAAGAAGTATGCAGTGAAACAGAGTGTCCACTATTTAGAGGAGTGGGCTGGCTGTTAAATGTGCCTAGAATGAAAAGAGTAGGTGGGCACCAAGCCCAAGAGGAGGAATGAAAGAGAGGGGCTGCTTCTTTAGATCTGAGTTCATGGGTGTTATTTGTAGTAAGCACCAGGAAGGGAGGTGGACCTCCTTGCCTTCCTGCACAGGGAGAAGCCTGAGGTTGATGCCTAGTGAAAGTGATCTGGCTCTTATTTCTTTGGTGAGAACAGACAACAGATGGGTGTCTGGTAACCCAAATCAATTGCTCCACCTGGCATGGTGTTGGGGCTGGCTCAGGTTTCAGCCACAGACATCTGGGGGGGAAAGGAAAAAAAACAGAGTGGGGGCAGAAGTTATAGCCTGAGGTCTATTAAGGTTGGGAGTACAGACATAGAGGATAGCAAGATGGTAACAGAGGCTATGTAAGAGAGTGTTGATCATAACTCATGAGTTCACAAAACTGAATGATTCTTAGAAACTCCAAGAAAGTTTTTTCAAAAAACAGTTTATCTTCATACTTATTACTGTATCTCATGATCAGAACCTCTAGTGGTCAGGTCTAGGATTATAATGTAGCACTTTTTCTGTACTGCAGCTATTTCCTTCCTTACTTACTGGCTGTTGAAATGCAGAACTTTCTGAAGACCAGGGGTTTGGCAGCATATCAGTTTTTAATCCTGCTTTTGGAGAAGCAGGTACTTAGTGCAGGATCTGTGTTCTCCTTTAGATTGTTGTCATTTTTATTCCTCTACCACGCAACTTTGTGAAGAACAAACTTTTCCCCTTTGACTGCCTCCAAGTTCTAAGAAATATGTGTAGATGAGACAGGCCTGGCCCTTGAGTTTCTGAACCAACACCAGGAGATAGCATCCCAGGTGGGACTGAACTCATTTATGGGAGACTTGAGTTCTGTTTCTGGAATTCATTTCTTCTTTCCACACAGATGACAATACTGGGATGATATGAAGTTAATCATGGATAACAAAGAAACCCTGCCCACTCAACCACCACTACCATCGCGCGCGCGCGCGCGCACACACACACACACACACACACACACGCGCGCACACACATGGCACACAGAGGACAATAACTGGATTATTCATTCCCCCTGAGCCACTAGACTCTATATTCTGGTTCTTGATACCTCCACGGATTTTTCCTTTGAGTTCAATCCTTCCCTATCAAGTCCATCCTAATAAAAAATGTAAAATATGTTTTCTATAGTGTCAAAGATAAATAATAAACTTAAAACCATAGGGTCTTTAAAAATAGCATCAGTAAATATATATATATATATATATATATCATCAGTTTCTGAATTTCTTACATCCTAAAAAACTAGCACTGTTATGGCTAGTAAAGGTACACAAGAAATGTTGAATTAAGCAATGAGTTCCATGGTTACAAAATCCAACAGCTATCAGCCAAGGTGCCAGAAAGACTTGATAGATATTTCATGCGAGTTCTCTCTACCCTTAGTAGTGTTCCTCTCCCATAGTGGCCATCCTCTTCATTACAACCTCGGTTCTATGACCCACACACAGAAATAGCCCATGAACACTTTTCCTGAAATGGAGTTCTCTCTATTTGCAACTTTGACACATAACCCTATTTATTTCTCCCAGAAAGTTAGTCACAGTCCCCAGCTCTAATCCATTTGTTCACTTACTTATCATTCTTTGATCCCTTGCCTCCTGCATTGTCATGAGCACTGTGAAGGTAATATTCTTGCTTACAAAGCACCTAGAGAAGATTTATGTTTTTGTTTTTGATTCTGGTTCAGGACAAGAGTCCTGACACAGCAGATACTGGATAAATTTAAGTGGAGTAGATAAAGTAGCATTATGAGAAGAAAAGAGATTCTTTCCTCAGTTCTAAAACATGCTTTTTAATAGAATCTAGAACTGAGCTGCACATGCACATTTGATGTCTCTTTCTCTGAAAAGTGTTAGTACATCAGGGTACTCATGTAGTGGATTGTGTGTCAGTACCATCAAAGAACAGCAAACACAAATTATCCTGAGCAGAGGGCTTAGCTGTCTCTACGTCCAGGATGCTTTTTCTGAACAACAGGTAAGAGGGAGGCACATCAAAGCAGATGAAAGGAGGAAAGGAGTGCCCAGACTCAGAGCATGAACAACAGAAAGAGCAAACAGGCTGGCTTGCAGAAACTTTTATCCAGTGCTGGTCAGTCAGTCAGCCCTGGTCTCCATCACACACACACACACACACACACACACACACACACACACCACTTTGGGCATTCACCACTGGTGCCAGATGGCCGTGCATAACCCCACTTGTGCCAGACAACACACATGGACCTGCCAGGCACAGTGTCTAATCTAGCAGCTAACTTAAGTATGAGCATAGCACAGAGCCATAGACACTGCTTGGGGTCTGAACAACTGCTTAAGGGAAAGTCTAACTATGGGTTCCACCACTTGCACAGAACTTCTCAAAATGTCTATCCCAGAATGGGCATCCACAAACAGGACTCAGAACCTGCTTTTTAATAAGTGCACCTACTGCCCCAACACACGCACACACACGTACACACCCAATCTTAGATATAAATGATGGTAACTAGGCCTGAGCTCTGCTTTGGGGTGCCTTTGCCTTTCATAGCTACAGCCTGACCCCTGGTGGTCAGAATGAGCGGTTTGTTAAAACAGGATCTGGAGGGTGGCTTTTTGCATTCTAGGGAAGTTACTCCCATAAATCCCACCTCAGCTTGCAGAGACTCTATTGCTAAGACTGTGAAGCGCAAGGACCGGCTTAAGGATCCAGGGTTGGAGCTCCCGGCTCCCCACCTGCAGGGGAGTCACTTCACAGGTGTTGAAGCAGGTCTGCAGGTGTCTGTCTTTTTCTCTCCCTCTGTCTTCACATCCTCTCTCCATTTCTCTCTGTCCTATCCAACAATGATGACATCAATGATAACTACAATAGTAAAACAACAAGGGCAACAAAAGGGAATAAAATAAATAAAAATAAATTAGAAAGAAGACTGTGGCAGCTAGAGGAGGGGGTTGGTGGTAAGAAGTTTGCAAGTTTCTAAATCCTTTTTTATGCCTTCATTTCTAAGACCTTGGTGGGATCCCCTCCCACTGTACTTGGCATGTTAGCCATAATTCTGTGAGGGAGAGGGAGAGGACAAAGAGAAGTGAGGTCTTTTCGTGACACATTTCTTTTAAAATGGGGTAGGAAGAGTGTGTGTAAGGCACCATTAACTAACAGCAAGACACAATTGTGCTTGTGGCATGTTATTCACGCCTCATGTTCATTAATTAGAAACCCTCTGTTGCTTGCTTGACCTCTGGGCTCACATGATCCCACACCTACATCCACTATGGCCCACCGGCTAACTTCTCTTCCCCAGCCCCTCAGTCCCCTGTCCCCAGCCCTCCTTCTCTCCTGCCCTGTCTACCTACCACTCACAGAGCCACCTGACACTGACACTATTCACACACTAATGCTCAAGCCCCCACACAAGATGCCAGCTGTTGTAAAACAAGTAATTTTAGGTATCTCTAGAAATTTGTATTGTCTCCTTTTCTTTTTTTAATTCATGGGGATTTATAACCTAATTTTATGAGGATTATAAAATAATATGCTTCCACATTGCCAGAACTGAGATATAAAACCCCATTTGTAGTTCTTCTGTTTGGTGATGACAAAGTTAGGTGTGAGACACCCCTGGTAGAGCACATGTGCTATAGTTCTCAAGGACCCAGCTTCAAGCCCCTGGTCCCAACTGCATGGGGGAGCTAGGGGGGGCTAACCAGTGCTGAAGCAGTGCTACAATTGTCTTGCTTTCTTCCTCTTTAGCTCCATTCCCCACTCTCGATTTCACAACCATGCAGTGGCACACCTGGTTGAGTGCACATGTTACAATGCTCAAGCACCCAGGTTCAAGTCTCCAGTCCCACTTGCAAAGGAGAAAGCTTTGCGAGAGGTGAAGCAGTGTAGCAGGTCTCTCTGTCTCTTTCCCTCTCTATCACCCCCTTCCCTATCAATTTCTGGCTATTTCTGTCCAATAAATAAAGATGATAAAATTTTAATGTAGAGAAAAAATAAATGCTAAAAAATAAGAAAGACAGTTTTAAGGTGATTGGGACTTTTAAGTAAGAACCTGGTTAGCTATATGGTTGAAATAGTGCAAATTATTAATTGTCATATGGCATACTTGAGTGAGAGCGCTACATAAGGGAGGTGTTAAACTAAATGGTAGAAGATAAAAGTGCAAGACACATGACTCCCTCCTCTAACTGTTTTCAGTTCTATACCAGTCAGTGTAAAGATACATAAACCAAAAGTTGTCAGATTGTTTGCACTAAGAATTTATCTGACACATCTAGTTCTTTTATTTGCTGCATGATCATTGTTATTGTCACTGTCACCCAGAAGAGAATGAATGCCTAGGACTTACTTTATTCTCACAATCCTACCAGTGAGGTCCCATTATATTCCCATTATATAAGCAAAGTAACTATGTCCTCTGGAGATCAGTTAGTGTGTCAAGGTCAAATAGCTGAGGAGTGGTAAAACTGAACTGGAATCTGACTCAGCAGTCTGTAAGGATCTCTACAAGGAAAGATGTCCAGCTCTTCCTCCTTTAATCTGTTCTGCTGACACTTTCTCAGAGTCAGCTTCTCACCTTTTCACTTATAATCTTATCTCTTCCTATTCACCGATCCTGACACACATACTCCTGTCAAAGCTCCTGCCCTCTTGTTCCTTTCTCCTGGATCTTCAGTTCCTCACCCTTTACTGATCTTTACCCTTAGTCCCATAAATGTGTGAAGATTCTCTATTGCTGAACAAGCCCACAAAGACAAGAGAACAAAAAACACTCTCTTCCCCTGTCTACCCCCTACCTGGTTTTCAATCTGCTTCCCACCTCTTCCTACCCGCTTCTCATCCAGGGAGTAATCTGTTCTCACTGTTCTTTCTCAAATCCCATTCATCCCCAATCTAAATCATCCTCCACCTGCAACTTTCCCATCAGTAACTACTATGAAGTTTTGTTTCACTGGGTTTTTCTGTATGAAAAAAAAATGTTACAGTATTTCAAGATTTTAAGAATACAGTTTTAAATGTACACACAACTCACCCCACCAACCACCAAAATCACAGTGTCATCACACCAAAGAGACTCCTCTACTTGTCCTTCCTTTTCCTCCCTGTTCCTTCTATAGTTTTCAGTCTTAGGGTCAGTTTAGTTACTGTTGTTGTTACTGTGTCAAATTCATCTGTGGCTGTTGCTTGCATTTTATGTTTGCTTGTTTCTTACTCCTCTGGTTTATGCAGTGAGGTCTGGACAAGCATCTATTTCCTCACCGTAGCCACACTCCTCTACCCACCTTAACCTTGCCAAGTCCAGCTCATCCTTTTGGAATCACCTCCAACTTCCCTTTTTCTGTCTGACAGATTTTATTGCAATTACTTGGCTATATGTCTGTGTCACATTTCCTCACTATACAATGGGAAAGATGATACTAGACTTAAGTATGGTATTTCTAATTGCTTTTGGCAATCAAAATATTCTCTTGCTTGCAAAAGGGCACTTATAAGCTACCAAGGAAGCCGTGCAAAGATTTTGAATTCCATAATATACTTCTCTTAAGCTCTTTATTATCTAAGTGGGGAATAAATACATGAGTAGATGGTCACATGGAGCAGTGGCCCTGAGGACAGACAGGACTTTTACAGCCCAGGCCCTGGATGCATGGGTAGGATGGAGACGAAGTTTCACTGCCATGTCCTGATACTGAAGAAGGACGACTACAAATGCTAGAGTAGCACTGAACATGGAGAAAGTGTCATGAAAAATCTTTTCTGTTACAAAAAGAGAGATGGGAGATGTACTTCATATCATTATGGGAGTAGAAAGAGAAATTGGAGAATTTTAAAGTCTAATCAAGCCTTCCTAAGCTAGTTCCTTTCCTGTGTCTCTTGTATGCAGTTCACGTTGGACTTAGGAGTTCTAACAAGAGAGAGGCAGCAAATAACAGAGAGCAGACTCCATGGGCTCCTAGCAAACCTCAGATCTCCTCACTGCAGTATTGCCTATTCCCCCATCCCTATGCCTGAGAAAATCTCTGTTCTTTCACTTTAGCCTGTCCTTTTGATTTTGAGAGAGAGAGAGAGAGAGAGAGAGAGGAGAGAGAGGAGAGAGAGGAGAGAGAGAAAAGAGAAACTTAAAAAAAATAATGAATGCATTTCCATTTAATTGGAGACATGCTTAGTTTCAACCTTCCATAGCTTTTCTTGTTTTTGCTTCTGAAAGAAGAGTTGTGTGCCATCTTGTGGTTGAAAGTCACCACAACAAGGCCTTCACAAAAATTATGTCTTTTATTTTGTGAATCTGTGTATTGGTAGAATTACATATTGGACAGATGGCTTGAGTTTATTGTGTCCCTTAATGACTTGGAGGCTCAGCTTCTGAGAGCTCCACAAAGCTACAGATGCCGGCTGTTGCTCTTCGGTCCCCTGTGTGTTCTCATTTCCTCCCATCTGACTCTGTTTTTAAGCTATTTTAAGAGATTGAACTACCTTAGCTTCAAAAAAACATGTCCTTTGATTTCAGAAGATAAAAGCTATGGTCTGGAGCTAGTACCTTGTCTGGGGGGTTAACAGCAAGACTAAACCCTTAGCAGAGAGGACAAAATGCTCCACATCATTGATGCAGTGTTCCTCCCACAGTGTGGCACTTAGTATTTATCTCATTTACCGATAGGGTGAAGTCAGGCACAGGGAGGTTAAGAAAATAATGCTCACACAATTTGCGAGTGGCCCTTTTTGGAAAATATTTGGCTTGGAAAAGAATTAACATATAATAGACTTCCCCCTATTACAAGTAAAATTTGGTAAATTTCAACCTGTATACAACAGAGAAACCATTAAGATTATAAACATATCCATCATCCTTGGGCCCCTTTGGAAGACTTCCCTCTCCCACCCATTTTGACCCTGTGATCCCCTGAAGGGTCTTCATGTCTAGAACTTTCATTTTCTATAGTTCTATATGAATCCACTGTTTTTTTGGCTGATTTGGCTCATTCAGCATATAAAGCATTCATTCTTATTTCTTGTCTTGATCCATGGCAGCTCAGTCATTTTTTTTTCTGTTGAGGAATATTCCTCTGTATGGATATACCACAGTTGGCTTCTCCATTCTCCTGATGATAGAAATTTGGATTCCTTCTATTTGGGGGACTACCACAAATAAAGGTGCCCTGAATATTGATGTGCAAACACTTGCAGTGGACTTAGACTTTCATTTTTTTCATTTACCATGAAATCAAATATCTGAGATATATGATAGGTATATGTTTAACTTTTTTAACTATAATTCTTTTTTATTTATTCCCTTTTGCTGTCCTTGTTGTTTTATTGTTGTAGTTATTATTGATGTCATTATTATTGGATAGGTCAGATAGAAATGGAGAGAGGAGAGGAAGACAGAGAGGGGGAGAGAAAGATAAACACCTGCAGACTTGTTTCACCACTTGTGAAGCAACTCCCCTGTAGATGGGGAGCCAGAAACTCGAACCAGGATCCTTACGCCAGTCCTTGTCCTTTGCACACTGGCCATGGCCTGTTCGATACCGATTGAGGAGGGCCCAATCATAACGCGCTAGGTCAAAGCCGGGTTGACGCTTGCAGGGGTCTGTGATGAGGTGTTTGTTCTTTACCTCAGCTGACTGCCAACTCTGTTTCCAAGAGACTGGAACAGAGAAGTTCAGTGTAGGTATAGGGGACCAGATTGGGTGACGAGACATCAAGCGTTGGACAGGGTGGGTGAAGATATCCGCGTATACTGGCAGGTCCGGTCGAGAGTAGACATGGGAAATGAATTTAGATGATGCCACATCCTGACGAATATCTGGCGGGGCGATGTTGCTAAGAACTGGCAGCCATGGAACCGGGGTGGAACGGATGGTTCCAGAAATTATCCTCATAGAGGAATATAATTTGGAATCGACCAAGTGGACATGGGGGATACGGAACCATACTGGGGCACAGTATTCTGCAGTGGAATAGCATAATGCCAGGGATGATGATCGTAGTGTGGAAGCGCTCGCGCCCCATGAGGAGCTGGCCAGTCTTGCAATGATGTTATTCCTCGCGCCCATTGGATCGACCTTCCCGTGGTGCATCTCGTGAGTACCCATTCATTGGGGAAACTGACGATCCTTCCTAGCCGACTGAATGCACATGGATCCCAGTCACTTTCAAAGCCAGCAACAAACAGTTCCTGACAGCTTTCAAGCTGTTGGTCCTGCCCTTTGAGTCCTCCAACTTAATGTTGAGGGGCTGTCCTTTGCCAAACGCGTTCTTATTGGTCAATTGGCGATACAGCATCAGGCAGATGTTATCTGCCTACAAGAAACACATATAGCAGTCGATGAAGCTGCTCAATTCACCATCAGTGGATTTGATTTAATATGCTATAATCTCCATCCTAAATACGGCCGAGCCATCTACACCAAATCGTGTCTTGCGGATGTTTACCATACGGCCTCTTCAACCTTCTACGACTCCATTACTATTGGAACTATTCAGCTCGTCAATGTATATAAGCCTCCCAGTGCCTCATGGGATAATGAGGTCCTGCCTAGCCCGAATCACCCAGCCGTTTACGTTGGAGACTTTAATAGTCATCACCAAGACTGGGGATATTCCTCCACTCGTGCTGACGGCTCTATCTTAGCCGACTGGGCTTCAGCGAATGACCTATTATACGATCCCAAACAGCCAGGCTCTTTTCACAGTGCTAGATGGAATAAAGACTCATCACCCGACCTGTGCTGGATTAGCACAGTCAACGGCCAAGCCTTTCCCGCTACGAGACACGTTCTCAAGATCTTCCCGCACAGTCATCACCGCCCAGCTATCATCCACATTGGTCTCCAGCTCCCACTGATTCTGTGCTCGAAGAAACTAAGATGGAACTTTCGGAAAGCAAACTGGCATCTGTTCAGTGATCTTACCAACAAATCTATTCCTGCAATTCCAATTAACTCTATCCCCTCTGAAGATTCCTACAGGCGCTTCCGCCAAGCCATCTTCAAAGCAGCTTCCCAAGCCATTCCTCGTGGGAGATGTGCTAACTATACACCTTGTCTTGATGCTGAATGCGAGCAACTACTAAAGCAGTATGATGAGTCGGGTGACTCAGATGTGGCTGACCACCTCATTGCCTCCCTGGATGCAGCACGCCAAGCCCACTGGCAACAACTCACGGAAAGTCTGAACTTCACCCACTCAAGTAGGAAGGCCTGGAAGCTTCTTCACAGACTGGGTGCCGGTAGCCAACCCCCTCCCGTCTCCCATCCTCCCGTATCTCCAAACTCAGTGGCCAGTCACCTAACTCAAGTTGGACGTGCTAAGATCGACCCAGTCTGGAAAAGAGAAATTTCCCACGAGTGGTCATCCCACTTCCGGTTATCTTGTCAATCTCCAAAACTCTCTCCCTTTACACTGTCTGAACTGGAAGATGCTTTGAAGAGGGTTAAACCGGGAACAGCTGCTGGCTATGATAACATCACCCCAGAATATATTAATAATATAAATATACATATGGGCCCTGGGTCAGGTGTGTGGAGGTAAATACTTAATTTTAGCCACAGAATTCTTTTTTTTTTCAAGAATGGGAGCTTCTTTGCCCTAATCCAACTTTCTAGCCCTTCCTCTACTCTGACACAATTCTCTCAGACAATATTCTTATCTAACCTCAGGCTAGCCACTAAACTCAACAAAATTACTATTATTGTGTCCCCCAGGAACATGCCTAAAATGGACATCCTAACTTTCTTCTACCCTAAAACCCCTAATCTCATCTGCTCTAATCCTACTTTCTGGTTCCTATTCATTACCCATTTTGTCTCAACTTAGTTCATGCCACTTTACAGATACCAAGTTACAGATGCTACTATGTCTCCATCCTGACTTCTCTGGGCAGATGACCTCACCAATATGCCCTGAATCCTCACACCTCCAGAACTCTGGTCCACTAGGGAAAGATAGAAACAGGATGGGGATATGGATCAACTTGTCAATGCCCATGTTCAGTGGAGAAGCAATTTTAGAAGCCAGAACTCCTATCTTCTGCACCCCAAAAACAACCTTGATCCATACTCCCAGTGGGGGAGAAGTGATAAAGATAAGAGGGCTCTGAGCTCCAGCTCCATTAGCACCCAGAAAGAGAAAGAAAAAGGATATGGAGGTAGATATGTCGTCATGAGTGGCTTGGAGGGGAAGAGGGGATTGAATCAGGAGAAAAAGGAGGCAATTATGTATAAATGTGGACAGATGATGTAACCATGCTCATGTCTACAACATTAGAGGAACTGTGGTGGATTGCAGTTGGGAGACTAAAGATTTAGAACTCTGATGGTAGGAATGATATGTATCTAAACCCCTATTGACATGTAATATTGTAAAACTTATAATAAAATAATATAAATTAAAAAAATTTTTGGCCTATTATTAGTTTTGTAAATTCTTTGTATAGTTTAGATATGAATGTGAAATATTAGAATTTCAATTTTTTTCATATTGACTGTACTTTATTTTATTTTGTTTTATTTTATTTCATTTTCCTCCAGAGTTATCACTGAGTCTCTGTGCC
This sequence comes from Erinaceus europaeus, assembly GCF_950295315.1. Lineage (NCBI taxonomy): Eukaryota > Metazoa > Chordata > Mammalia > Eulipotyphla > Erinaceidae > Erinaceus > Erinaceus europaeus. The sequence goes on along the minus strand of NC_080177.1, from coordinate 43,677,500 downwards.
TACACTACAATTTCACCATTCCTGGGGTGTGCTTTTTTCCCCCTTAATAGAGGGTATGAGACACAGAGATAGAAAAAGAGAGGTAGATACCTGCAGCACTGTTTCATCACTTGTGAGTGGGGTCTAGGACTTGAATTCAAATCCTGCTCATGATAACATGTTCATTCTACCAAGTGAGCCACCACCTAGATTCCTTTTTTTTTTTCTTTCTCTTAGTAATGTCTTTTGAAAATTACTTTTAAATTTAGATGAAATTTATCAGCATCTTATTTTCTAGATAATTTATGGTGTCATACCTTAAAATATTTGCTTCTGCCTGTGTGCTCTGGAGGTTTTAGAAGTTTGTATTTTATTCTTTGTAGTCAGTGTTTATTCATTTTTACATGATGTGAGTTGTATATTGATTTTTAGGTCTACCTTTTTTTTTTTAAAACAAATGTGTTCCAGCACTACTTATTTAAAATACTCTCCTTTCTCCATGACTTTCCTTTTTACCTTCGCTTTTAACTAGCCAAGTATATGCAGCTGTTTCTACAATTTTATTATGCTCTATTGACATATTTGTCTATCTTGATACAAACTGAACTATTACTGGTGCTCACGTGGAGTGGCTCCAACCAGGGGGGGGTAAGCCTCTGACCGTCCCTCACCAGCTCTAGAGGCTGCGTGACTTACAAAGAGGCATCGGGGAACATTCTGGTATGAACATTCGTTTATTTGGAGAAGAGTACAGGTCTTTAAACTGAGTTAAAAAAAAGAGCATTTTTCACATATGTCAGAAATTACAGGTTTCTTAAAGGTCAGCTTGCCCCTATGGTAGGGGGCTGGTATGACAAGAATTGATGAGATACATAAAGGTCAAAACGATTAGTCTCCATGATGCATTAATTGTCCAAAGGTATTTGAGAGAAGCATAGGGGTTAAACCAGTAGCATGAGGTAGAAAAGAAGAAAAACAAAGATTGATGTAAATCACAGATATCAAAGAACAGGAGGAAATAGAATATGGGGGTCTCGCCTGGAGCTGGCAGGGGTGTATGATACAATGTGTTCTCCTTTATGATCAAAAAGTGAAGTGGATGTGTGAACTTTGAGTGAACCCTAAAGCAGGCAACCATTTGGCCTGCTGGCAGGGGGAACTAAGTGTGAGAGGCTTGTAGGCTTTCTATGAGCTTGAGAGACTAACAAGGAGAAACCGAGTCTGGAAGGCTTTTCCTTCTTGGCTCATCTCTATAAGGAGAGAGGCTAAGAAGTGGGGTGTCTTTCCAGACCTCCATCCAAGGATGGGAGAGCTCCCCTAAGCTCTACCAGGCTTTTACATAGTCCCACAAACTGTTTGGTTACTATAAGTTGTTTTTTTAAGTATTGAATTCTGATCATGTAGACCCTCTAACTTCTCTTTTTATTAAGCTGTTCCTTTGCTTTTCAAAATAAATTTTAGAAACAGTGTTTTCATTTCTACAAAAATAACTTCTAAGTTTAAGATTGAGTTGACTCTCCAGACTGTAAGGCTCACTTCATTTTATTTTTCATCTTAAGAATCATAGTCTTTTGTTTCTTAATGTTTACATTTTGAAATACATTTTTCTTCTAGCTTTTGTTTTTATTTGTTTCAGCCAGAAACTGTGAATTTAGTATTTTTTACTCTTTCACTGGAAATGGCAGACTCACAAACACAGGACTTTGACCTCAGATCCCACACCCTTTCCATAAGAAACCTGAAGTAAGAGAGAGTGACTATACATGAAGATCATATTTTAAAAGATAATAATAGGGAATAGGGTGGCAGCACAGTGGCTTAAGCGCACATGGCTCGAAGTGCAAGGACCTGCATAAAGATCCTGGTAGGAGCCCCCAGCTCCCCACCTGCAAGGGAGTCACTTCACAGGTGGTAAAGCAGGTCTGCAGGTGTCAATCTTTCTCTTCCCCTCTCTGTCTTCCCCTCTTCTCTCCATTTCTCTCTGTCCTAACAATGACAATATCAATAACTACGACAACAATAAAAAAGAGGCAACAAGGGGGTCAGGCAGTGGTGCAGTGGATTAAGCGCACGTGGCACAAAGGGCAAGGACTGGCATAAGGATCCCAGTTCAAGCCCCCGGCTCCCCACCTGCAGAGAAGTCACTTCACAGGCTGTGAAGCAGGTCTGCAGGTATCTATCTTTCTCTCCCCCTCTCTGTCTTCCCCTCCTCTCTCCATTTCTCTCTGTCCTATCCAACAACGAACAACATCAACAATGGTAATAATAATAACCACAATGACGCTACAACAACAAGGGCAACAAAAGGGGTAAAAATAATGGCCTCCAGGAGCGGTGGATTCATGATGCAGGCACCGAGCCCAGCAATAACCCTGGAGGAAAAAAAGGGGGGGGGGCAACAAAAGGGAAAAATAAATTTAAAAAATATTTTTAAAAACATAATAAGCTTTTCTCCTTTTAGTAACTTACATAAATTATTACAGCTCTGTCTTTAGCTCCATGATAAGATTGGATAATTTTGTATCTATTTTTTATTTTTTTATACTTGTTGTTTTTTATTGCTGTTGTAGTTATTATAGTTGTTGTTATTGATGTCGTCATTATTAGGTAGGACAAAGAGAAATGGAGAGAGGAGGGGAAGACAGAGAAGGGGAGAGAAAGACACCTGCAGACCTCCTTCACCACCTGTGAAGCGACTCCCCTTTAGATGGGGAGCCAGAGGCTCGAACCGGGATCCTTATGCTGGGCCTTGCACTTTGTGCCATGTGCACTTGACCAGCTGGGCTACCACCAACTCCCGCTTTATATCTATTTTTAAGTGCCCAAAATTTTACCCACTCACATTAAAAATATATTAGTTTTGCCAATTCTTCATTATGTAAATACATACCAAAAGCTCATCTCTTGGCAAAGTTTTGTTTGTTTGTTTGTTTTAGGAGATAAACAGGGTGCAGTTTTTTTCTGCTAGCTGAGAGTTCAGTTAGTTCCTAGTATAAAGGACACAGCCATTTGCTATATATATGGCTAGATTTTCTTTTAATTTTTATTTATAAAATGGAAATATTGACAAGACCATAGGATAAGAGGGGTAAAATTCCACACAGTTTCTACCACTAGAACTCCATATCCAATCCCATCCCTTGATAGCTTTCCTATTCTTTATCCTTCTGGGAGTATGGACCCAGGGTCATTATGGGGTACAGAAGGTGGAAGGTCTGACTTCTATAATGTTTTCCCCACTGAACATGGGCATTGACAGGTAAATCCATACTCCCAGCATAAGACTAGCTTTTCTGATAAACCTCATATAATATAAAAGTAGAACCCAAACTGTTAGAATATTGCTGGTTATAAGCAAGAGCGCTAATGGTCTGCGCTTTGTACTTAGATTGACTTCATTAGATTTTTGGAAATAAATACTCTAGGAAAACAAATCTAAAGTGATAAGAAAAATAAATATTAGATCATTGAAAAATGCTTCATTATTCTCCCTTTCCCAAAAGCAATTCTGTAACTGAAATTTCTCCCTTCAGTAAAATGAATGTCATGAGTTTATACAGTAAGCATATTTCAATGTACACTTTCAGAAAGGAACCCTTTGCATATAGGGAATTTATGCTTCTTCTCTTGGGAAGGAAAAGAATGAGACCTGAGGTAGAGGGAGACACATAAACACGGTGAGGTAATGCCTGGTTGTGCAAACACAGGGTGAACATTTCCATTGTCAATTCCTTGGACTTTACCATATCTTATCAGTTCTTCACATGGACAGCTAGTCTAAGAAAAATTGTTGAAGAGATCAGAATGGCTCTAGATTTTATCCTCCAATTTGTTGACAAAAATCAGTCTGAAGATCAGTGACATTTCCAAGATGGGTGGCATAAATTCAATAACTACACAGAATATTAATTTAGGCTTCAGTCTAACAGTTACCACCGGAACATATAGTACTTACTGACCCAGCTGCTCAGCTCTCTTAGAAATGACTTAATTACACAGTGGGAACAGCTGCTGAAGCCAGCCAAAGACAGTGGGAAAGAAAAAAAAAAAACAACAGTTAAAGGAGAAACAAAGCAGGATTAATTTGTGGTCTAACTCATTAAGACCGCCTGCTGTCATCTTTTGCCAAGCCACTGAGCCTTTACTTTTGAGAAAATGATCACATAGCTCCAGCTACTCTTATTAGGTCCTCTCGTTTCTGCAACAATCACAACAGGCCCCAGGAGTCATTAAAATCACCTGGAGCATGTAATTAGTTCAAAGTAGAGAGAAAAACACTTGGGGAGGTTCATAGAGCTAAAGTCCAGCTCTTCTTCGGTGTCAGTCAATCTCCCTATAGAAGCAGCCCAGACTACCTCTTGCATTTCCTTCTATGCTTCCTTCTTTCTTCATTTTTCTCTCCTTCCCCATATTCTTTTTCCTTTACCACCCACTAGCTACTCCAGGGATGTTCAAGATTAGATGTCAGGGACAGAGTCGAAATTGAAGTTGCTATCAATGTATTTACAAAGCAATTTGCATTTCTCACTCATTGAATCTCTACACTGTCCTTTAGAGGAAGCACTTCCTGTTACAGGTAGAGGAGCTGAGGCATTTTGGAGAAGTTATATAACACCGTTATACTGATAAATAAGCCCTTACTTTCTGTTTTAAAACACTCTTTGTATTTTGCTGTGTGGTCTTAAGGCTGGCACTCTGCAAACCACTTTGCTTTGTTGGTGGCTCTTTGTTGTCTGCTAGAGAAAGCCACTCAAACCAGATAGGGGACAAGAAATTTGCTTTCTCCTCTTTGCTTCCTGGTATAGTCCTATCACCCATGCGATGTTTTTATTTTTAACCTCAACAGCAGTGAGCTTCCACCTTTTCATAACTTCAGTAACATCAAAACTAGTCAAGTAGCACTCCTTGTCAGAAAGTCTGGGTCTAGGTTACAAAAAGGCCCCACTCTGAACTTCCATGTTTTAACACTCTCATCCTCTTCTTTTTTGCTCTGCAGTAGCTGGAGCCTAAAGTTACCATTCCTTCAATGTCCTATTGTCCTCATTTTACCTTTTCAGTTATAGACAACTCCTGCTCTATCCATTGACCATGTTATATTCAGAGTTGAGCCAAATTTCTGCTCCCTTTCCATCTATAAAATCCTATTGCAGTAGTACCTGTATCTGTTACATTGGAGCAGGATGAAGTCTGCCTTCTCGTCTTTAGCACGTATTATTTAAGTACTTTTGTTTTTTGAACTAGTGTTGTTCAGCTCTGACTATTTGTGATACCAGGGATTACACCTGGAACTTCTCAGATGCAAGTCTTGTATGCTAACACTCGTATCTCCCTAGCCTTATTGTTTTCTTTAATACCAGCACTCAATCAAGTTTGCATCAAGTGTAACTGGGGACTCAAGCTGTTCTTGAGGAAATTCCTTAGTGAAAGTTCTAAGCATTGCCATATTGATGACTGACAATCCTAAGGACTACTAAATGTTTTGAAAACACCTAGAATAAGTGGATATAAGAGCCTCAGTTAGATAAAATGGAGCTCTGATTTGTATATTCCTAAAAAAAGAACTGACAAACTTTGCAGATCAGAGCAATAATGCAGATCAGAGCAGGGACTTAATTAGCCCTCTGAATTTCAAGTAGCAGTTCCATTTCTCTAAAAGCAAAAGGTATATTTTTTTCACTTTCTAAGACTTTTATTTTTGCACAATAGAGGAAGAAATATATGGGATTTCTCTTTTAGATTTAACTCTGGCCCTGTAGGAATAACTGCCCATTGAATCAGAAGAGCATGAAATCAGGAAATATCTTTAGCATGGAAGACTAAAATTCACCCCCCACACCCCCACCCCAAATGAGTCTAGAGAAACCCAAAAAAGATTCTAAATATCACTATAAAAGTCTCATTTCAGAGGACAGGACAACCCATAACTAGACAGTCTGTGAAAGAAAGCAGAAAAGATAGAGGGCAGGGACTCAAACATGAAATTTTAGATACAGGAGCATGTCAGTGTGCCAACGTAGTTCAAAGGGGACAACAAAAGATGGAAGAAACATACACTGATGGCTTGCTTTAGATACTGTTTTAATGGGAACAATCCAGATGTTTGCTTCTGATTTGCTTCCTCTCTTGGGGAACAAATAAGCAGTAATTCAACAAATAATTAGCCCATCAGTATATAAAGGATGATAAGTAAGAACAACTATATGTACATGTTGAACCAATTGAAACTGACAGAGGGTTATCATTTTTTCACTTCCCAAATTGGAATTTCATGATAGAATCTACTCTCCTGTTGGATGGGTAAGGTTCTAGGAAAGGTATGAGCAAGGTCTTCTCTCTCAGAGAGGGTGATAGATGAAACCTGAACACACTGAAGACATTTCAAACTTAGGGAATGAAAGTTTAAAGTTCACAGGTCAGAATGTTGGGTGGGTATAAGGAATATCTGAAGCCCAGTGTGGGACACAGAACAATGGACATGACGGTAATAATGTTTACTTGACAGAACAGAGGCCTTCTGGGACCAAAAGGTTTAAATAAAGACTTTGTGATTTATTTTTCCTGGAGATAACAGTAAGGAGTGTTTAGAAGTGTAAGAACAGTATGAGAGGATTAACCTCAGTACCTGAGGTTGTCAAATACTTGGAGACATAGGTAGAATGGTGAATGCCAGATGCTGGGGAAGGAAGTAGTGGGGAATTGCTGTAAGTGGATACAGGATTAGTCTGGTAAGATGAAAACACTTTGGAGACAGATATAGTAATTGGTGCACAATAATGTGAATGTTCCTATACTCAACACTGAAAAATGGCTGAATTGTTAAGGTCAACATTGATTAACCAAAGTTATAAACAGTGCTCAAACAGTCCAAGATTAGAAAATGGTCCCACATTAATAGGGAAAGAGAGAGGCAGGCTGGGAGTATGGATTGCCCTGTCAAGCCCATGTTGAGTGGGGAAGCAATTACAGAAGCCAGACCTTCCATCTTCTGCAACCCATAATGACGTTGGGTCCATACTCCCAGAGGGTTAAAGAACAGGAAAGCTATCAGGGGAGGGAATGGGATATGGAGTTCTGGTGGTGGGAATTGTGTGTAGTTGTACCCCTCTTATCCTATGGTTTTGTCAATGTTTCCTTTTTATAAATAAAAAAGAAAAAGAAAATGGTTTGTCATTTGGCAGAGATTAATAAAATGTTGTCCAAATAAAAATCCCATTGCTAGTGTTATAGGCTTTTAAATAATACATATAACTTTAACTATATATATGTACATATATATGTATATAATATTTCACGCACACGAAAGTTGGTGTGTGTGTGTGTTAGCACATAATTTTTATATGATTATCCTCAAGATTTTGTTTCTTCCCTTTGTGGATGTGAGGGATGTGAATTTATCAATGAAATAACAGAGACTTCAGTGTAATTCTGTTGCTGGTGGGTAAGGTATATTCAGGTATGCTGGGGAAAAGACTGGCCTTTAAATAATTAAGCCAAAATGATTGTATTAATTAACTTCCATCCTTAATCACTAATTTCATTTTTCCCATTTCCCATAACTTTGGGGGGAGGAATAATCTGTCTCAAAAAGCAGGCTTTAGTGACCTAAGGGTTTGAAAAGCAACCCAAGATAATGAAGTAAAATTATTTAAGTGGAAACATGCCAGAAATCATTAGTTAATGGAAAGCTTTTATGAGTTTGATCTGAGATCAGTGATTTTTCTCTAAGCTATAATGTGGACAGAGGTAAGTATAACTTTGCTTCATTTTTTTTATAAGTATTGACAAATTTTGAAATTTGTATTAAATTAAAAGATGGCAAAAGGAATTTCAGTAAACATGTTCCCGCCCTCCATACCTCTAAATATATATATATATATATATATGTGTGTGTGTGTGTGTGTGTGTGTGTGTGTGTGTGTGTGTATGTGTATATATATATATATATATATATAGAGAGAGAGAGAGAGAGAGAGAGGGATCAAAATACTGTTTCAGGGGCTAGGGAAATAGTGCAATAGTTATGCAGAAAGATTCTTATGCCTGAGGATCTGAGGTCATAAACTGAATCCCTAGCACCACCATAGCAAAAACTAAGCAGTGTTCTGGTAAAAGAACCAAAAAACCAAACAGACAAACAAACAAAACAAAAAAACGTATTCTACTATGGGATTAAACCATGGATTCACACTTTAAAATCTATGCTTTATCCTCTGAACCACTTTTCAGTTGCAGGAGTTTTTCATTTGTTTTTTGTTTTTGTTTTTTTTTTTAATCTAAGTTTTAGTTTTCTTTAAGATATACGGAAAACAGACAGTGGTACAATTATAGAGTGCAGGATTTGAAACCATGAGGGCCTGAGTTCAACTTTCAGTGTCTCATTTGCCAGAGTGATGCTCTGGTTCTCTCTTGTTAATAAATAAAATTTTAAGGGACCTGACTATGGCATTAAGCTTACATATTACCTGATTAAGCTCACCATATTACCATGTGCAAGGACCTGGTTTCAAGCACCTGCTCTCTACCTACAGAGGGGACACTTCACATGAAGTGAAGCAGATGTGCAGATGATAGCGAAGGAGAAGTAGTAGGAGTAGTAGTTCTTGTTGTAATGAGATATATGGTCTCATATATAATGCAATAAAAACGGTAATAATATAATATATATTATTACTATATATATATAGTATGTTCAGGACAAAATGGATAGGAATTGAGTTGATTATGTTAAGGGGTCATAAAAGTATATAATCTTGATATAGATGTATAGGTAACTAAAGATATATAGATAACTAAAGGAAAGGGACTTGTTACAAAAAAAAAAGTAGCCAATCAGAGACTCTGGAAAAATATGATGGTTATCAGAAGGTACAGCAACTTTGTTGGTAGGTTCTATGAAATACACATTATAAATATTTTTTTAAATAGGCATCAGATCTGAATAGACATTTTCCAAAAAAATACAAATGACTAACCATTACATAAAAATATGTTCATTATCTGTTATTATGGAATGTAAATCAAAACCACAATGAGACAACACTTCAGAATTGTTAAAATGGGTCTCATACAATTTTAACATGTGTACTTAACCTGATGTGCCCCCACCAAGCATGTCTGTCTCTGCCTCCATCGCCCTGTCTTTTAACTTTAGAGACTTATTGAGTAATAGTTTATACTATAGTCTTTTTTTTTCACAACTCTTGTCACCAAAAGTCTGTCCCAATCTCCATCCCCATACATAACCATTATAGTTTTCCCACAGTCTTTGATATAGGTCAACTTTTTTTTTCACATTTATAAGTTCAATTCTTTATACTCCTAATATGAGTGAAAGTATTCTGTAGCTGTCCTTTACCTCTTTACTATTTTTACTAAGCATAATCTTCTATCATCTTTTTTATTGCTGAGTAAAAACTCCATTGAGTACATGTCCCAAAGCTTTTTTATGTAGTCATCTGTCGAAGGGCTTTTTTTGTTTTTTCTATTGCCACCAGGGTTACTACTGGAGCTCAGTGCCTACACAATGAATCCATGGCCCCTGACAGCCATTTCCCCTGTTTGTCTTCTTTTTTTATTTGACAGAACAGAAATTGAGAGGGGAGGTGCAGATAAGAGAGGGAGAAAGAAAGTAACATACCTGCAATATTCACCACTATTAAGTTTCCCCCCTGCAGGTGGGGATTGGGGACTTGAATCCTGGTCCTTGTGCATAGTAAAGTGTGTGTGCTACTGTGTGCATCACTGCCCTCTCCCATAAATTCTTTATTTAGTTATCTGTTGGTGCCTCTGCTCATTTTTGTAATCTTATTTTATTTTTTTACTTGAGTTGTATGACTTCTCTGTATGTTCTGGCTGTTTTACATCTATCAGATGGTAAAAGTAATAAATATGATCTGCAGGTATTTTCCTCATTCCTTAGGTTTTGTTCATTTTGTTGATGATTTCCTTTGCTTTGTAAGTTTTTAGTTCAATATAGTATACTAGTTTATTCTTGCTTTTGCTCAATTTACTTCCAGTGTCCAATTTTTTCAAGCATTACTTTGACCTATATCAAGGAGCTTAACTCCTTTGGTTTTTCTTCTAAGAATTTTATGGTGTTAGATCTAATGTTCTAATATTCAGTTTTAATTAGTTTTTGTGTATGATGTAATATACATGTTCAAGTACATTCTTTTGCTGAAAAACTGACTGTCCAGTTTTACCAGGGCCATTTACTGGGGGAGAAAAAACAACACAACTATTTTTTCTTTGTTGTGGACTTGTGGCTGTTTTCCTTTAATTAATTATATGTGGGCTTTGTTCTGTATAAGACAAAATGAAATCTCTGAAAGAAGATCTGATGAAATTGGGAATTAATATCTGCTGGCAAAGAGAATCAGTGGTAGATACACTTCCCACAGAATACAAAATGAGAATGTGCACACAGTATATCATCCTGCTGCAAAAATGTGAATATTTGTGGTTTTGTTTTACTCAAATAATGACCACTTAATTTCTCTGTTGGATCCTACACAAAAATAAATAGAAATATATATATATATATATATATATATATGCAAGAATGATAATCAGGAATATTTAATAACATGAATATAACACAAGTGTGGAATTTAAACAGAAGTGATTTACTTCATCTGCCTGCATGTATTTTATAGTTGATATTTATGGACTCAGCCACAATAGAAATCATTCAGGTAAAATTTCTGAGCAATAGTTGAAAAACAAGATCAGAAGAGAAAACACAAGCAGAACCTAAACTGGAATTGGCGTATTGCACCAATGACATCAGTAACATCAACAATAATAGCCACAACAATAAAATTTTTTTAAAAAAGGGTAACAAAAGAAGAAAAATTGCCTCCAGGAGCAATGGATTCATAGTGCAGGCATTGAGCCCCAGCAATAACCCTGGTGGAAATAAATAAATAAATAAATAAATAAATAAATAAATTTCTAAGAAGGGAGTTGGGTGGTAGCCCATCAAGTTAAGTGCACATGGCGCAAAGTGCAAGGACCAGTATAAGGATACTGGTTCCACCTGCAGGGGAGTCACTTCACAGGCAGTGAAACAGGTCTACAGGTGTTTATCTTTCTCTCCTCCTCTCTGTCTTCCCCTCCTCTCTCCATTTCTCTCTATACCATCCAACAATGACAACATCAATAACAACAACAATAATAACTACAACAATAAAACAACAAGGGCAACAAATGGGAATAAATAAATTTTTTAAAAAAATCTCTAAGAAAAGAAATGCTTTATTTTACATCTTTAGTTGCCCTAACAACTGATCTTTAAGATAACTGGAATAGTCCTTAAAAAAAAAAAAAAAGATGGGGGAGCAGACTCATTTTGCTCTCCTTGGTCAATTAGGAAAATCACCTGAAAGCTCAACATAATATGACGAGGATTTCTTCAGAAACTCACCAAGCCACAGCAGAGTAGACACATGTAGCTCATGGACAGAAAAGGAGCAATTGCCTGAGGAAGTTGGATTCTGAATTTAGGGCAGCTTGGAATGTTTCTACTCATGACCATAGAATGCAAACTCTGATCTATATGGATGCAGAGGTCACATAGGCTCTTAAATTGAATATGAGCCTGAGATCAAATCGATAGGGTCTACAGTCAACAATATTAATACCCCTCTCCCATATTTGGGAGCTACTCTCTTCCTCAATCCAGCTTTCTGGTCTTTTTTCTAGCCATGACATCATCTCACCAGACAATAACCTGGGTCCACCTACATTTCAGATGTTAGGTTCTGGGGAAAAAAATAAACTAATATAGTCATAGGCCCTTTGGAATATAACGAAAACAGGCCTACTAGCTATCTGCAAAAAGGAGACCCCCAACTCTTCATCTGCAATATTCCAGCCTTTAGGTTCACGGTTAGTCAACAATTTGGCTTTATATGTTAACTCTCCTTTCAGCCACCAGGTTCCAGATGCTAGCATGATGATAACCTGACTCCCCATGGATAGATGACCCCACCAATGTGTCCTGGAGCCCTGCTTCCCCAGAGCCCTGCCCCACTAGGGAAAGAGAGAGACAAGCTGGGAATATGGATCTACATGCCGATGCCATGTTCAGTTGAGAAGCAATTACAGAAGCCAGACCTTCCATTTTCTGCACCCCATAATCTCCCTTGGTCCATACTCCCAGAGGGATAAAGAGTAGGAAAGCTATCGTGGGAGGGGGTGGGATATGGAGTTCTGGTGGTGGGAATTGTGTGGAGCTGTATCCCTTTTATCCTATGGTTTTTGTCAGTGTTTCCTTTTTTAAATAAAAATTTTAAAAAATAAAAGGGGTGATGGAGAGATTCTTAGTACTAAAATGCTATACTCAGGGATGATTGGTACCAAATTGGGAGCTTGGCAGCTAAGGCACATCACTTCAGGGTATGAGTTAAAGAAACAACTGTTGAGAGAGAGAGAGAGGGTGAGGAGGCGGGAAGAAGAAGAAAAAGAAGGAGGAGGAAGAGGAGGAGGAGGAGAAGGAGAGGAAGAGGAAGAGGAAGAGGAAGGGGAAGGAGAAGGAGAAGGAGAAGGAGAAGGAGAAGGAGAAGGAGAAGGAGAAGGAGAAGGAGAAGGAGAAGGAGAAGGAGAAGGAGAAGGAGAAGAAGAAATAAAATCACCTGGGTGTCAGGTGGTAGTGCAGCAGGTTAAGCACACATGGCATGAAGCTCAAAGACCCAAGGACCAGCATAAAGATCCCAGTTTGAGCCCCCACCTCCCCACCTGCGGGGGAGTCACTTCACAAGCAGTGAAGCAGGTCTACAGGTGTCTATCTTTCCCATCCCTCTCTGTCTCACCTTCTTTCTCCATTTCTGTCTGTCCTATCCAACGACGATATCAGTAACTACAATAATTGAAAAAAAAAAAAAAAGCACAACAAAAAGGAAAATAAATAAATATATCTAAAAAATTAATAAAAATAAAACCACCCAAGCCACCTGAAGGGGACATACTTCACATGAAGTGAAGCTGATATGCATTTGTCTATATTCCTTTCTCCTTCTCTCTCCACCTCCCCTCTAAATTTTTCTGTCCTTCAAGGAAGTCATAAAGAAAACAAAGTGGCCACTGAGAGTGGTGGATTCACTGAGCCCCAATGATAACCCTGGTGGAAAAAAGAGAGAGAGAGAATTTATGTCTCACAAAAGATGATATCCAGATAGCTGAGCAATAAGTGAAAAAAGATTCAGTTGCATTCATCATACGGAAAACAAACTGAAACCACATTGCAGTACTACTATGTATCTACCTCTGTAGCAAAAGAAAATAACAGGATAGTTGAAGAGTTGGTGATAATTTGGAACACATAGAACACTTCTATGTTGATAGGTTTATTAAATTGGCATGAGCATTTTGAAAGCCTGTTTGACATTATATGCTAAAAGTAGATGTACATATTTATGATGCAGGAACTTCACTCTTAGATCCAAGATTAATCCATACATGAGTGAAACATGTGCACCAAAAGACATGTATTTATTTAGTATTGCCACTAAGGTTATCACTGGAACTCTGTGCCAGTACTATGAATCCACTGCTCCCAGCAGCCATGTTTTTTTCTTTCTATTTTATTTAATAGAACAGAGAAAAATTGAGAGAGGAGGAGAGAGAGACATTTTTGGCTCTGCTTCTCTGCACAAGAAACATCCCCCTTCAGGTGGGAAGCAGGGGTTTGGAGCTGGGTCTTTGAGCATAGTAATGTGTGCACTCAACTGGGTGTCCCACTACCTGGCCCCCTTATTTTATTTTTTTAATATTTAGTTAATTAGCTACCTGTGTGAGAGAGAAAGAGGAGGGAGTGAGCAAGAGCAGAGCACTCCCTATTCAATTATTGCATGATGAAGTGCTACCTCTGCAGCTTCACATATGTGAGTTGTTGCTTTAGCAAGCCAAGCTATCTCTCTGCCCCCAAAAGATATTTAGAAGAATGCTTTTTAAATTTTCTTATCAGTATTTCTTTACATGATAGATACAGAAATCTATAGGGAAGGAGGAGATAGAGAGGAAAAGAGAAATAGAGACACTGATAGCAGTGCTTCACCATTTGTGAAGCTTCCCCACTTTAGGTGGGACCAAAGGCTTTAACCCACATCCTTGCACATTGTGACATATGCTACACAACCTAGCCCCCATACAATATTTATGACAGCACACTATTAACACTTGTAGTTGGATAATTCTTTGTGATAATGGCTGTTCTGTACTTAGCAATATTCCTTGCCTCTACCCATCAAATTACAGTAGCAGTTCTCCCTACTTACAAGTTGAGGGGAATAAAAATACGCCTGGACATTATTAAATACTATCTAGCTGACAAATTTGCCTAGGTTGAGAATTGAGAACCATGTCTATCTGCTCTGCTAAAGCGACTCTATCACTCCTACAGCCAAAATCATAGTCACGTTTAACTGTAGCATAGACACCACGATCTAACTCAGCTCACTATTTCCTATTAAATGAACCCAGGGCTCCTTGGAAGATGTTGAAACCAGTCAGAGATAAGAAAAAGCAATATATGTGAAAACATTTTCATACTATTGGAAAGTAAGAATACTAACTATAATGGCTCTCTATATTTTTTTTGTGTGTGTTAGGAACCAAATACATAAGGACCAGCTTGTGGTGCACCTGGTTAAGTGCACTGATTCAAGCCCCTGGTCCCCACCTGCAGGGGGAAAGCTTCACCAGTTGTGAAGCAGGGCTGTAGGTTTCTCTCTGTCTCATCCCCTCACCTCTTAATTTCTGTCTCTATGGAATAATAAATACATAAATAAGTAAATAATAATTAATTTTTATTTATAGGAAGGAAACACTGACAAAAACCATAGGATAAAAGGGATACAACTCCTTGCAATTCCCACCACCAGAACTAACTCCACTGATAGCTTTTCTATTCTTCAGTCCTTTGGGAGTATGGACTAAGGGACATTATGGGGTGCAGAAAGTGTAAGGTCTGGTTTCTGTAATTGCTTTCCCACTGAATAGGGGCATTGACTGGTCGAGCCATATTCCCAGCTTGTCTCTCTCTTTCCTTAGTGAGGCAGGGCTCTGAGAAAGCGGGGCTCCAGGACACATTGGTAGGGCCATCTGCCCAGGGAAGTCTGGCTGGAATAACAGTAGCATCTGGAACCCAGTGACTGAAAAAAGAATTAACATGTAAAGCCAAACAAATTGTTAACTAATCATGAATCTAAAGGCTGGAGTAGTGCAGATGAAGAGTTGGGAGTCTCCTTTTTGTAGATAGCTAGTAGGCCTGTTTTAGTTATATTCCAAAGGGCCCATGACTGTGTTAGTTTATTTATTTTCCCAGAGCCTGACATCTGATATGTAGGTGGACCCAGGTTATTGCCTAGTGAGATGATGACATGGCTGTTAAAGGACCAGAAAGCTGGATCAGGGAAAATGGTAGCTCCCCAATATGGCAAAGGTGTATAAATATTGTTGACTGTAAACCCCATAGATTTTATCTGATCCAGCGCCCATATTTAGCTTAGGAGCCTATGTGACCTCTGCATCCCAGCTCACATTCTGTGGTCATGAGTAGGAATTATCCAAGCTGCCTCAATTTCAGAACCCATCTTTCATTCTTGTAGATTTTTAGGGTGTTCTGATATGTGGCACAATTATGGTGGTATGACTATTTACAGGAGACCTTTTAGAACTTCTTCAGGGCAGGCTTGGTGATAGTTGATTCTTTCAACTATTGCTTGTCTGAGAAAGTTATTATGCCTCCATATAGTATGAATGACAGTCTAGCAGATTAAGTAGTCTTGGTTAAAAGCCTTTCTCATTGAGCACTCAATAGATATCTTGCCATCATCTTCTGCCCTGTAGTGTTTGTGTGAAGAAGTCCACTGCTAATCTTATGTGATTTCCCCTATAGGTGACTCTTTGTTTTTCTCCTGCAGCCTTCAGGATCCTTTCTTCATACTTAATCCTTTCTATTCTAAATATGATGTGTCTTGGTGTCTTTAAGTCAGGGTTAATTCTGTTTGGGACCCTCTGGGCTTCTTGAACCTTTATTTCCTTAATACTATCTAGACTAAAGAAGTTCTCAGCTATTATGTCCTGAAGAATGCTTTCTTCCCCTCCCTCTCTTTCTTCCTCTGGTAAGCCAATAATGCAATGCATCATCCCATAGGTCTCTGTTGTTGTTTTCAGTATCTCTTAATCTTTTTTTGAGATCTCTTACTCTTTTTTTAGTTGTCCTTGAGTCATCCTTGATCTTGCTAATTCTATCCTCAGCCTCATTTATTCTATTCTCTCTCCCCTCTACTGTTTTCTGGAGTTCATCTATTTTCTTACCCTGTTCTGATACTGTTTTAACTTGTTTAGCTAGCTGTATTCTTAGCTCAGCTATTTCAGCTTTCAGCTTTCTAATAACCTTGAGATAATTAGTGTTTTCTTCCAGAAACACTAATTATTTTATTGTTTTCTCATTTGTTGTTTCTGCATTTTTTATGACAATTCTTTCGAACTCTTTACTCACTCCTGGTGTCTTAGAGGTCTTAGGGTAAGAAGGCAATACATAGTTATTGCTATAATCACATTGAAAACTGTGAGTAAAAATGGTTCAACTAAGACAGTACAGATCTAAATTTGTGTTTTATATCATATGTCTTCGTAACCAAAGCTTTTCTCCTCTTGTGTGTTATAGATAGACTACATGTTTATGTGTGTGTTTGAAGTTTGGTAAACACTAACTTTAAGGTTAAAAGTATAACTTTGAAGCTACATTCTTACAAGGCAAAGTTAAATGAAGGCGTTTTCAACAGGATTCTTATAAAAGTGAAATTAATTTGCTAAAGTAACTGAGTATTTAAAGTAAAAGCCTAAGTATTTAACGTGACAATTCTTCATCTCCAAAATTAAGATACAAATTCTCTATATGTTTAACTAAAGAGTTATAGGACATTTTTGGAGGGTCTCCAAAAATGCCCTGTGAACTGATCTTGTGGAAATTAATCCACAACAAATCTGGCATCTGTCTGGCATTGTAAATGTTCTAAGGAATATTCTCACTAATGTATGTTAACTCTCTAAGTAACCTGAATTTGTTTAAAGTTTAAAGTAAAAATTAGTTAAATTCAATACACTTTAACAAAATTTGGTCATAAAGATATTTAAACCAATTCTAATCATCCAGTTATCAATTATAGTAAACTTCTAACTTGGTACAAGTTTTTTCTTCACAAGTAAATGATTACAGCTATGTTAAGTCTTCATACGAAGAACCAGCTGCTTATACAGAATCCCCAAAACCATCTGGACCTCTGCCCTCTGACATTGCCCACAAGATGGGACAACTACAATGTCCCCCGAAACCCATGATGTGACCTGGCACAATCTAAAGAACCTGATTCACAGAGTCCAAGGACAAAACTTTCCTACTGCCCTTCTCTCACCCCTCACTGTCTGCCTTCCTGCTTCTGCTTCACCTGTCACCTTTTGGTAATTTCAGGTCACTCTTTACAGAGAAGTAAAATTTCAGTGGCTGTTCTCCCCCACCAAGATAAGATGTATGCTGTTTCTTTCCCTGTTCTTTGGCATTGGACTGACACTTCTATTGGACTTGGTGATGGAGCTCTTGGACACTCCCTTTACACTGCTGGACTTCTCAAGGATTGACTGCGACAGTCCATGGACTTTGCAGCTGGTGGTCTTGGGGGCCCCCTCACCTGGCAGGCCACATGCCCTTTACCTGCTAGGACCTGCAAGCCAAGCCCCTTGCCTACAGGCAAATCTCTTCACTGTTAGGCCTCACCCCTTCATCATCAGGATCGCCCTCTCTGCCCACCAGACCCCGCCCTCTTGGCCCATCAGGCCTCCCCTAGGCCTCCCCTTGGCCCTTGCTACTCTTACTTATTGCTGCCTGTCTTATTCAAGTTCTTTTAAAAACGCCTGCACGATATCATTTAGGTTTCTGCCCAAAAGGTTTCTGTTTACCCCTACACTGCTATTTCCCTGACAGAAATGAAGTCTTTTACAGACATTGACCTATTTAAATATGGCCATTAGATATAAGAAAGGGGGAGATGTTGGGAAATTGTGAGGATGTGGTTGAGCTTGGCAGGGCTTGACCTGAGGAGTGCGCCTATCCTGTCAGTCTCTATCTACCTAGAGGTTGAGCAAGGAGGAACAGGAGCAACCCCAAAGATGTGCCTCATCCTATTAAACTCCCTGCCTCACAAGCAACCCACATTCAGGATATTATGGCCATTAGGTAAAAAAAGGGGGATATGTTGGAAAATTGTGAGGAGTCTCACAAAGCACACTGTGTTCCTGATACTGTGGCCTATCTACATCATCATTGTTTTGCCTGAAAGATCCTCACTAATTCCATTCCTTTGATGTATCTTCTTTCTACCCTCAAGACGACTCTCCTTGCCTCCAGGGTATTATTAATCCTACAAGTTAAAACCCTCACAACAGTTGCTAAGGAAGATCCTACCTTTCCAGTGCCAATTGCCTTTCTCTGCCCCTTTCCTAGCTATTTCCATTTCCGACTTGCCACTTCCGGGTCTGTCTTTTAAAAGCCATGGCTCTCTTATCAATAAAGATATTGCATTGCCTCACACCATGTGTTTGGTTCCTAAGTCATCTTCGTCATTTCGCTGAGAATATGCACCCAGAAAGAGGCACCCCCACACTATCCCAGCATACTATCATATCATGTGCAAATAGTGAGAACTAGACTTCTTCCCTTCCAATCTGTATTCCTTTCATTCCTTTCTCTTGCCTGATTGCTATGGCAAGAAATTCCAATACAGTGTTGAAGAGTATTGATGATAAGAGTATTGGTGAAATCATTCCCCCTCAGATCAGTCCCTGATCTGAGGGGGAATGCTTTTAGCTTCTGTCCATTGAGTATGATGTTAGCTGTAAGTTTGATATATATGGACTCCACTATCTTCTCCCATTTTTTTTGTATTTTTTTTTAGCATGAATGGGTTTGGATTTTGTCAAAGGCTTTCTCTGCATCTATTGAGATAATCATGTGGTTTTTGTTTTTGCTTTTATTGATTTGGTTAATGACATTGATTGACTTACATATGTTGAACCAGCCTGGCATTCCTGAGATAAATCCCACTTGGTCGTGATGAACAATCAGTTTGATATATTACTGTATCTGGTTGGCTAGGATCTTGTTTAATATTTTGGCATCTATGTTCATCAGAGATATTGGTCTGTAGTTTTCCTTTTTTGTTGTGTCCCTATCTGCTTTTGGTATCAGAGTGATGTTGGCTTCATAGAAGTTGAAAGGGAGAGTTCCTGTTTCTGTGATCTTATGGAGGAGCTTAGAAGTATAAGTATTAGCTTTTTCCTGAAGGTTTTGTAGACTTCATTTGTGAAGCCATCTGGTCCAGGATCTGTTACTGGGAAGATTATTAATAACTGCTTTGATTTCTTTGTCTGTGAATGGTGCATTTAGGTTTTGTAGTTCTTCTTGTTTCAGTTTTGGAAGGGTATATATTTATAGGAATTCTTCCATTTCATCCAGATTCTCTAGCTTGTGGTGTATAGTTCATCTTAAAACTTTTGCATGATTTTCTGGATTTTTATGTTATCTCATGATATCTCTTCTATCATTTACAATTCTATTTATTTGAGTCTTCTCCTTTTTTATTGAGTCTGGCTAGGGGTTTGTTAATTTTGTTTAATTTTTCAAAGAACCAACCTATGTTTTCATTATTATTTTGTATGATTCTCTTATTTTCCATGTTGTTTATTTCTGCTCTAATTTAATGATTTCAGTACTTCTGGTTGCTTTAAGGTTCCTGTGTTCCTCTTCTCTAAGTCCTTAAGGCATGCAGTATAAATTGTGCTGCTATGAATATAAGTATACACAGATATTTTTGGATGGGTGTGAGAATTGAAGGGTCATAGGGTAGGTCCATTTCTAGATTCTGACAGTTCTCCAGACTGCTCTCCACAGAAGATGGATCAATTTGCATTCCCACCAGCAGTGCAAGATGATCCCTTTGTCCCATAACCTCTCCAGCATTTGTTGCTGCTGCTTTTTCTGATGTATGACATTCTCATAAAAGTGAAGTGGTATCTCATTGTTGTCTTTATTTGCATTCCTCTGACAATCAAAGACTTGGAGCATTTTTTCATATGTTTCTCATATTTTTTCATATGTCTTTCAGATCTCTTCTGTGGTGAATATTCTGTCCATGTTCTCTCCCCATTTTTGTACTGGGTCATTTGTTTTCTTGTCATTGGGTTTGGTAAGCTCTTTATGTGTTTTGGTTATTAAACTATTGTCTAGTATTTGATATGTAAAGATCAGATCTTCTCCCATTCTGTGAGGGGTCTATTTGTTTGCATATTGGTTTCTTTTGCTGTGCAGAAGCGTTTTAATTTGATGTAGTCCCATTGGTTTATTCTTGCCTTAGTCTTCTTTGTAATTGGATTTGTTTCATTGAAGAAGTATTTAAAACTTAGATGGAGGGAGTCGGGCTGTAGCGCAGCGGGTTAAGCGCAGGTGGCGCAAAGCACAAGGACCGGCATAAGGATCGCGGTTCGAACCCCGGCTCCCCACCTGCAGGGGAGTCGCTTCACAGGCGGTGAAGCAGGTCTGCAGGTGTCTATCTTTCTCTCCTCCTCTCTGTCTTCCCCTCCTCTCTCCATTTCTCTCTGTCCTATCCAACAACGACAACAACAACAATAATAACTACAACAATAAAACAACAAGGGCAACAAAAGAGAATAAATAAATAAAATAAATATAAATTAAAAAAAAAAAAAAACTTAGATGGAAAAGAGTTCTTCCAATATTTTCCTCTAAGTATCTGATAGTTTCTGCTCTAACATCCAAGTGCTTGATCAACTTGGAATTTACTTTTGTGTTTGGTGAAATATAGTGACTCAGTTTCATTCTTTTGCAGATTTCAACTTTTTTTCCAACACCATTTGTTGAAGAGACTCCCCTTTCCCCATTTAGTAGTCTGGGCACCTTTGGCAAATACAATCCCCATCAAGATCCCAACCACATTTTTAGGAGAATAGAACAAATGCTGCAAATGTTTATCTGGAACCAGAAAAGACCTCAAATTTCCAAAACAATCTTAAGAAGAAAGAACAGATATGGAGGTATCATGCTCCAAGTTCTCAAATTGTATTATAGGACCATTGTCATCAAAACTGCTTGGTACTGGAACATGAATAGACACACTGGCCAGTGGTATAGAATTGAGAGCCCAGAAGTAAGCCCCCACATCTATGGACATTAAAAATGTTACTATTGTAGAGTTGCTCAAAAATTTCAAATGGGGTGTGAGGGTACAAGGGCATAATTAACCATTTAGATAGAATCCTTTTTACTTTGGTCATGTACAGTTCTGCCAAGAATCAATGAATGAATCAAGAATGACTTTCAGGAAGAATAAAAGAATTTATTTAAGAATTTGTCTGCTTTCTTTTTTATATATGCCTTTTTATTATTTTTTAAATTTATTTTATTTATAAAAAGGTAACATTGAATAAAACCACAGGATAAGAGGGGTACAACTCCACACAATTCCCACCACCAGAACTCCATATCCCAACCCCTCCCTTGAGAGCTTTCATATTCTTTAACCCTCTGGGGGTATGAACCTAAGGTCATTGTGGGATGCAGAAGGTGGAAGGTCTGGCTTCTGTAATTGCTTCCCTGCTGAACATGGGCATTGACAGGTTGATCCATACCCCCAGCCTGCCTCTCTATCTCTAGTGGGGTGGGGTTCTGGGGAATCAAAGCTCCAGGACATATTGGTGGGGTTGTCTGTCCAGAGAAATCTGGTTGGCATTATGGTAGCATCTGGAATCTGGTGGCTGAAAAGAGGGTTTACATATAAAACCAAACAAATTATAGAACAATCATGAACCTAAAGGCTAGAATACTGCAGATGAAGAGTTGGGGGGTTCTCTATTTTGTAGATAGCTAGTAGGCCTTTTTTATTTATATTCCAAAGGGCTTGTTTAGCATGCTTCACTTCAGACTGTGTTCAGAGATGTCAGGCATGGAACGTCAACCCTTCACCCTCATTACTCGGAGAGACCTTTCCTTTCATAAGATTCTCTAATTCCATTCCAGGTGGTTCACTTCCTAACAAAGTCCCAAAACCTAGATATAGACCAGATCCCATGAGATAAAGCATATGCTCACATGTATCTATAAATTAGGCCAAAATACATACATGAAAGCAAAAGTGCACAATAGTCTGCAGTGAGTCATTATAAATTTCATAATGAAAAGAGTGTCTACTTAGATTTAGATAACCTCCTCACTTACTTCCTATTACACTTCCCTCACTCACTCCAAAGCTAGGACTGCAAAAGCTGAATTAGGGCAAGAGACAGGCATACTTTAACAATGACTCTTTAGTTACTATTAGGCCACCCTATCAGTTGGGGCCCTATTTGGGGAGTCCTGAGATTCCCAAACAGACAGATGGACCTAGACCTCAAATAAATCCCTCTCTCCATTGTTACCGGTCATCTCTATCAGAAACAACACAATAGATCCCTTTGTGGGCCCCCTTAGGACGTTACCTTCAACTTGGAACAACAATGGTAGAAAATGTTCAATCTCCCGAATGGGAGGCTGGACAATATATTCTATGCCACACCTATGGAAGACGGATCCTGATATTGGGGAAGCTTGGATTGTTCCTACACATGACCACAGAATGTGAGCTCAAATCTACAGGGATGAAGAGGCCACATGGGCTCCTAAGCTGAATATGGGCCCTAGATCAGATCAGATAGATGGGGTTTACAGTCAACAATATTTATACACCTTTCTAATTTTTGAGAGCTACTCTCTTCCCTTGATCCAGCTTTCTGGTCATTTTTGCAGCCATGACATCATCTCCCCAGACAATAATTAGGATCCAACTGCATATCAGATTTCAGGCTCAGGGGGAAAAAAAAAAGAAAAAAATTGTCTGCTTTCTAATTGCTAAATACAACTCATAATATAGCCCTTAATATGAGACAGTTGTTTTTAAAGATGGAAGCAGAGCAGGTGTCTACATATTTAATAAAGGTTAAAAATCGGGAGTGGGACAGTAGTGTGTGTGGAGCATAACGCAAGGACTGGCATAAGGATCCCCGTTCGAGACCCTGGCTCCCCACCCACAGGGGAGTCGCTTCACAGGCAGTGAAGCAGGTCTGCAAGTGTCTGTCTGTCTCTCTCTCTCTCTCTCTGTTTTTCCCTCCTCTCTCCATTTCTCTCTGTCCTATCCAACAATGACAACAATAA
Organism: Erinaceus europaeus; assembly: GCF_950295315.1. Classification (NCBI taxonomy): domain Eukaryota; kingdom Metazoa; phylum Chordata; class Mammalia; order Eulipotyphla; family Erinaceidae; genus Erinaceus; species Erinaceus europaeus. The sequence continues at coordinate 43,654,258 of NC_080177.1, read as the reverse complement.
TAATAATTACAACAATACAACAAGTACAACAAAAGGGAATAAATAAATAAATATAAATTTTTTTTAAAAAATTAAAGGTGAAAAATGATATATAGATAGATAGATAGATAGATAGATAGATAGATAGATAGATACAGCACCAAAATTTCTTTCAAAGTTTAGACTCAAACCTGAGTCATGCACATGGCAAATACATACTATCAGACAGGTGTGCCTTTTTTTTTCTTTAACTCATCCATAGGAAGTGCCTTCAATGATCAGATTACTTGAGAATATATATATATATATATATATATATATATATTCCATAGGAAAAATGGGCAAGATAGATAGATAGATGATAGATATAGAAGTAATAATCAATCCATATCTTTGACCGTGGGAGAACCACTGCAGTTTCTACTGGAGAGCATGGGGACACATAACTCTGGTGGTTGGAATGGTGTGGAAATGTGCCTGTTATTTTGTAATTTTATAAATCACTAATAAAGTAAAAGAAAAAAGAGTATACATATGAAATAAAACTGCTAATGAAGATAACCCAGTTCCATAACTTCAAAAAGTGATTGCCTATTAGTAGAGAACTAAATAGAACTTAAAAAAATTATTTCTAGGTTTTGAGCATAAGAGTTGGATACAAGTATGAGAACATGGAAAGCCAACTTTCTTCACCTCCAAAAAATGTATCACATGTCTGCTCATACAAATAGTATCCATTACCCTGCTATTAAAATGAGGGGAAAGAGGACAATAAAACATAAACATTACAAGTACATTTGGAGGTTTAGTTCAGACTCCTTGGAGAACATAGTTGGCCAGAGAACTGAATTATACATTTGTGATAGCTTTTGATAACTATGGAGTCTACTGTCACATAGTAAATGATTAAGGACTAGCCATTATTATCCTGTGGAACACATTTATTTTATTTTTCCTTTGGGGAGGTAATTTACAGTTTTTACATATATTTACTAATTTACCTAATTTATGTATATGTGTAGTCATATATATTAAAAGATATAATTATTAGGTTTTCAGAAAAGTCATGAGACATTTTTGCACAGAAAAACAAAAAAAAATACATCATGAATTTTCTAACAACCCAGTATAAACTATACACCAATACACTGAAAAACTAGAGGAGGTGAATAAATTGTTAGAATCATACAACCTCCTAAGACTGAATTAAAAAAAAAAATAGGATATCTGACAAGATCAATCAGTTGTAAAGACATTGAAACAGTAGTTAAATGCTTCCCCCAAATAGCAAAATCATCCTCATTAAAGCATTAGTTAAAAGTTCAGTGATAGGGTTTCGGGCGATAGCGCAGTGGGTTGAGCGCACGTGGCGCAAAGCGCAGGGACCGGTGTAAGGATCCCGGTTCCAGCCCCCGGCTCCCCACCTGCAGTGGAGTCGCTTCACAGGCTGTGAAGCAGGTATGCAGGTGTCTATCTTTCTCTCCCCCCCTCTCTCTGTCTTCCCCTCCTCTCTCCATTTCTCTCTGTCCTATCCAGCAACAAAGCAACGTCAACAATGGCAATGGTAACCGCAACGAGGCTGCAACAACTAGGGCAACAAAAGGGGGAAGGATGGCCTCCAGGAGCAGTGGATTCATGGTGCAGGCACTGAGCCCAGCAATAACCCTGGAGGGAAAAAAAAAAAAGTTCAGTGATAGGGGGCTGAGTGGTGGCACGCACCTGGTTGAGCACACACATTACAGTGCTCAAGCCCCCAGTCTCCACCTGCAAGAGGAAAGCTTCATGAGTGGTGAAGCAGGGCTTCAGATCTCTCTCTGTTTCTCTCCCTTTCTATCACCCCTTTCCCTCTCAATTTCTGGCTGTCTCTATGGAATAAATAAATATAGTTAATAATTTTTTCAAAAGTTCAGGATAAAGTGTTGGTCCTGAGTTCAATCCCTAGTATCTCTCCTATCTCCTTTCCATCTCAATTTCTATCTGTATCTATAACAGAGAGAAAGAGCGAGAGAGAATGAGAAAGGAAGGAAGGAAGGAAGGAAGGAAGGAAGGAAGGAAGGAAGGAAGGAAGGAAGGAAGGAGAAAGAAAAACAGACTGCCACCATGGATACTGCTGGCACAAAACCCTAATGATTATGCTAATGGGAAAAAGTTTTTTTATTATTACTACTGATTTAATAATATTTGACAAGATCATAGGATAAGAGGGGTACAATTCCCTACAGTTTATGTCAATTCTATCTGCAGTTTATGTCAATTCTATTCCTCGATTGAGACCAGGTAGTGATGCATCTGGAAGAACACATGTATCACAATATACAAGGACCATCCCCCACCTGCAGGGAGGTAAACTTCATGAGTAGTGAAGCAGTGCTGTAGGTGCCTTTCTTCTTCTTCACGCTCAGTTTCTCTCTTTATCTAAAATAAATAAAGTATTATGAAAAAATATTTCCAAATAGAAAATTAGCAGTTAGATCTTAAAAGTAGACTTTTATTTAAAACACACATTTCTGGTTTTAACTTTAATAAACCATGCTCAGGTTTATTAAAACTAACAAAATTATAAATATATTTGCAGTATAATTAAAATAAAGAAGCCCACTTATCTTTAAAAAAAGAGGGGTATAATTCCACAATGTGCACCACCAGAATTCTGTATCCCATCCCCTCCATTGGAAGCTTTCCTATTCTTTATCCCTCTGTAAGCATGGACCTAGGATCATTATGAGGTGCAGAAGGTGGAATGTCTGGCTTCTGTAATTGCTTCTCTGTGGGACATGGGCATTGGCAGGTGTCGACCCATACTCCAAACCTGTTTCTATCAGGAAAAAAAAAGTTTTTATGCAGTGATACTACTAGAGAAAACAAATCATCCAAGTTTTTTTTGGGGGGCAGGGGTATTTTTCTTTCCTGAGATACTTTATAAATAGCAATGTGGATAATGAGTTACTTTTAAAAAATATATATAGTACAGTGCAGAGGTTTCTTAACACCAAGAACTGAAAAGTACAATTGATCTGAAAATATCTTTCCCAGTGTTCAAATTATGCTATCTGACTAGGGAGCCAATTACATTAAAGCATTATAGCCCCATCTCCAGCACATTCTTAATAATGTGTCATGACTCCATGGGAAGTCAGTGTAAGGCTGCCATCTCTTATCCAAAGCTGACTGAGGCTTCTTGATTTAACCCAAAAGTTGTATCTGAAATAAAAATAAATCATTTATCTTCAAAGCACTTGTTAATGTTAAAATGTTATCTAAATAGCACAGTGGTTTATGCAACAAACTTTGATACCTGAGACTCAGAAATCCCATCTCCAATCCAACATAAAACAGAGTTAAACAATGCTCTGTTAAAAAAAAAAAAAGTCTCTCTTCCCTGATCCAGCTTTCTGGTCCTTTTTCAGCCATGATATCATCTCCTCAGATAATAATTAGTATCCACCTGCATATCAGATTTCAGACACAGGGGGAAAAAAAACCCAGTACAGCCACAGGCCCTTTGGAATATAACTAAAATGTGCCTACTAGCTATCTACAAAATGGAGGGGCCCCCAACTCTTCATCTGCACTATTCCAGCCTTCACGTTCATGATTGTTTGGCTTTGTATGTTAACTCTTTTTTCAGCCATAAGGTTCCAGGTGCTAGTATGATGCCAACCAGACTTCCCTAGACAGATAACCCCGCCAATGTGTCCTGGAGCTCTGTTTCCCCAGAACCCCACCTTACTAGGGAAAGAGAGAGGCAGGCTGGGGGTATGGATCAACCTGTCAATGCCCATGTTCAGCGGGGAAGCAATTACAGAAGCCAGACCTTCCTCCCTCCACATCCCACAATGACCTTGGGTCCATACTCCCAGCGAGTTAAAGAACAAGAAAGCTATCAGGGGAGGGGATGGGATATGGAGATCTGGTGGTGGGAACTGTGTGGAGTTGTACCCCTCTTATCCTATGGTTTTGTCAATGTAGCATTTTTATAAATCAACTCAAAATGAAATAGAATTAAATGTAAGATGTAAAGCTACTAGAAGAAAATAGAGAAATGCTTCTTGACGTTGACCTGAGCAATGATTTATTTTGAGTAGGAATCCAGAATCACAAGCAAAAGTAGGTAAGTGGGATAGCTTTAAATTTGTAAACTTCACAGCAAAGAAAATAATCAAAGCTGTGAAGAGAATACAGAAGGAAAAACATAGTTTATAAATAGTATATGTGATAAGAAATTTACATTCAAAATGTATTTATTTGACTAGAAAATAATGAATGTCCATATGGGCCCTGGGTCAGATTGATATGATAAACAGTTAATTGTGCTTCTATATTTTTTCAAGTTTGGGATCTACTCTCTGCCCTAATCCAGCTTTCTAGTCCTATTCTCAACTCTGACACCATCTTCCCAGACAATATTTTTAGTCCACCCTCATGTTAGCTATCAAACTCAAGCAAAACCACTAAAGTGATGGGCCCCTTAGGGATATACTAAAATAGACATCCAAGCTTCTTTCAGACCTAAGATCCCTGTTTTCATCTGTTTTTTTTTTCCTACTTTTTGGTTGCTATTTATTAAATATTTTGCCCTGCTTTATATCTTACAACCTTCCAGCCACCAAGTTGCAGACAATACTATGATTTCATCCTGACTTGCCTGGGTGAATGTCCTCACCAATGTGTCCTGGAATCTCACTTCTCCAGAGCCCTCACCAACTAGGGAAATATAGAAACAGGCTGGTGGTATGGATCAAACTGCCAATGTTCATGTCCAGTAGAGAAGCAATTACAGAAGCCAGAGCTTCTACCTTCTGAACCCCCAAAATTAATTTTGGTCCATTCTCCCAGGGGGGAGAAATGTTAGGGGAACATGAACAGAGTACTCTGAACTTCATTTCCATTGGGACCCTGAGAAAGAAGAAGGAAAAACAAAGGACATTTGGAAGTAGTCATAGGTATAGGTGTGGTAGGTATGACTTAGAAAAGAAGAAAAGGTAGGACCATAGAAAAAGGCAGATGTGAAAATGACAAGTTCATGTCTTTTTTTCTAACTTTATTGAGTTAGAATTGACAATTAAAACTTATATAAACTTAAGGCATAAAATGTGATGCTTTATGCTAATATGTCTAAATATTACAAAATATTTACTACAAATAAGCTATTTAAAATATCCATCACTTAAAAGTTACTTTTTTTCCTCTGTATTTTATTTTAGTTTATTTGAATTGAGGAAATGTTAATATGACAGTTGTCTCAGAGGTACAACTTCTTATCTCTTCAAAATAAGTGCTAATCCCACCAATGCAGCATTTTCCTCCATTATCAGATTTCTCCTCTACAACCACCTTCTTCTTAATGATCACAGAGCTTCAGACTTAGGCCTAGGGCTTCTATATACTACTTTCTGTTTATTTCCTGGTTTTGTTAACCTAAATTCCACATGTAAGTAAGACCATCTATATTTGTATTTCTCTTTCTTATTTGTTTCACTGAGCATGATCCCCTCCAGTTCTAGCCATGCTGTAACAAAGGGATATCGGGTGCCATTAGCAGACCATGGAATCAGTAAACATCTGGTTCTCTTTTCTTGTATCTTATCCCTCCCTCCATGGACTTATACAGTGTTATGTACATGCCAGATATTTCAAAATTATTAGTTGAACTGAAGACAGTACAGACACAAAATAAATTAACTTCAGAGTCTTATGCATGCTCTTTAGATGCTACTTTCATCTCTCTGACTGCAATTTGCACATTTCATACTGTAAAACAAGTATCAAATAATGGCAGGAAGGGTTATTACAGAACTTCCTGAAGAATTATAGTACACTAGTAGCAATTCTACCCCAAAGTGACATCTGAACTAATGCATTAGTATGATTACTCTGAGCTTTCAAATGAATTTAAATCATTTCCCCCTTCCTCTCTCCAAGGAGAAGCAATGATTAAACCTGTTTTTGAAAGAATGCAATTGGAAAAACAAGCCTCAGAAGCCATAGAATATGACTGATGACTAGAGAGAAAGAGAGAGAGAATAGCATATCCGCAGAGGTCTGCCCCAGGCTTCCAGTTTATTCATATAGCTCTGCTCTACTCTCTTGGCAGATGGTCCATGAGTTTTGGGCTCTATGTTCTGTCATGTGTAGAAGGAGTTGCAGGACTTCCTGTCCAGACTCCACTGCCATAAATCATGGCTGCTCCAGGCTAAGTATGTTACGTGTAAAGACTGGAATTGCTAATAGCCACAAGATTCTGCTTAGCTTCTCCCTTTATCTGAAAAAGTGTTCTTGTTTAAAAAAAAATGTTTAAGTATTGAAAGTTCAAAGTTTACTAGGATGAAATAGAAGCACTTTTTTTTTTTACAGAGACAGAGAGGAATTTAGAAGGGGGGACAGAGAGGGAGAGAGAAAGACACATCCAGCACATCTGCACTTCTCATTAAGCTTCCTCGCTGCTGATGGGGACTGGGACTTGAGCCTGGGTCCTTGAGGAAGGTAGTGTGTGCACTCAACCAGATATGTCACCACTTGGTCCATGAAGGCACTTTTAAATCAGAAAAACTTTAGATGTTTAGATGATTGAGATTTTCTTAGATCATAATATATACACATCCACAGTTGTAGAAATGGGGGGAATGACTTACAGAATCTGAGAATGAAGAACATATCAAAGTCTTCTGTTGATTTCTTAGTGATTAAATGTATTCCTTCCCCTACTGTCCTGGAACCTAAAGCTCGTGTTCAGCCTGACTCCTTTATGTTCTCCACCAAACATGAACAACCAGATTCACCAGATAACATTTATATGGACTTACTAAAGTCAGACACTATTCCAGGACTTTGTATTGACTCACCTAATTCTCATTATAAGCCTATGTTTTATATCCCTAGGATTTATATTCCTTATCCTCAATTTATAGTTGAACAAATTGAAGCTGAGAGAGATATGGTAACTAGCTCAAGTTCACAAACTAGATAAGTGACAGATCTGAGGTTCAATGATAGACAAGACCAATGCTAGAGTCCACTCCTTAAAACCCTGTAATGAGACTACCCTCAGAAAGAATCATGCTTAGAGTCAGTGGGGATGAGGGAGTCACACAGAAGAAATACAAGGGTATATAAAATTAAAGATGACTATAGAGTCTTTGCCTCACTTCCTTCAAGCAATATAATCACTCTACACTGATCTTGTGGCTTGCTTTGACCAATAGAATGTGAACAACCTACCAAATAATGTGATGTTAACAATAACTATCCATTGTCTTCTTGAACCCTAAGACATCAGGAACCTCACATTTCCACTATAGAGCCTAAACTTCCCCCAGTCCTGGGACCTTAGGATAGGGCCCACTTTCCCATATGCTTCTCCCAATTCTTATCAAATAATATTGCATCCACTGATCGCAACCTAATCAACGCAACAAGTGCCACCCCAGCATGATTCACTTCAGACTGTGTCCAGAGACTTCAGGTGTAGAATGACAACCCTTCAGCTTCATGACACTGGGGAGACCTTTCCTTTCATAGTATTTCTCTAACTCCATCCCAGGTGGTTCACTTCCTAACAAAGTCCCAAAACCTAGATGTAGACGAGATTCCAGGAGATATAGCATATGTCCACACGTATCCATAAACCAGGGCAAATATATACCTGAAAGCAGTAGTACACTAGAGTTTGCAGTGAGTACCCCCCAACACTTTATTTCCACTATTCCATCCTTGATTCTTCAACAATTTGTTTGGCTTTGTATGTTAACTCTCTCTTCAGCCACCAGGTTCCAGATGCCATCAGGATGCCGCCTAGGCTTCCCTGGACTGAAGACCCCACCAATGAGTCCTGGATCTCTGCTTCCACAGAGACCCACCCTACTAGGGAAAGAGAGAGGCAGACTGGGAGTATAGATTGACCAGTCAATGCCCATGTTCAGCGGGGAAGCAATTACAGAAGCCAGACCTTCCACCTTCTGCAACCCACAGAGGCCCTGGGCCCATGCTCCCAGATGGATAGAGAATGGGAAAGCTAGTGGGGAGGGGACGGGATATAGGGATTGGGTGGCGGAAATTGTGTGGAGTTGTACCCTCCCATCCCATGATTTTGTTAATGTCTCCTTTCTTAAATAAAAAAAAAAAAAAAAAAAGAATGTGAACAACCCCTGACCATTTCTTATCTATGAAACGGACATCATGTAGGTTTTACAAAGATAAAAATAAATGATGCCTGATACATTATTTTTGATAAATGGCTAAATGTGTAATAGCATAAGTACTCTGGTAATTATTTCTCATTTTGATAACAGTTTGTGGTTTCAGACTGGTGGATGATTTTTTTTTCCACACTTTACCATAGGAACTTCTGGTAAGTGTATTTTCAGTCTGTGCCTTCCCAGGTTATTCTAACCACAAAGGAGAAGTAACATGGAGAAGCATATATAAGATGTTAGATGGGAGTCGGGTGGTAGTGCAGCGGATTAAGCGCACATGGCGCAAAGCGCAAGGACCAGGGTAAGGATCCCAGTTCAAGCCCCCTGCTCCCCACCTGCAGGGGAATCACTTCACAGGCGGTGAAGCAGGTCTGTAGGTGTCTATCTTTCTCTCCCCTCTCTGTCTTCCCCTCCTCTCTTCATTTCTCTCTGTCCTATCTAACAACCACGACATCATCAACAACAACAATAATAACTACAGCAACAGTGAAAATAACAAGGGCAACAAAAACAGAAAACAAATAAACATAAAAAATAATTTAAAAAAAGACATTAGACTAGGCAGATCTAGAAGCAACCCAAACTTTTACTCAACATTCCTTTGCCAAAAACTTAAGCTAGGGATAAATAAAGGAGAGAAGTGTAGGAAATCTCCAGTCAGTGACATTCTATGGAAGATAGAAAAGGAGAGAATGCTGGGTATACATTAACATGACTAAGCTACCAAACCAGCCTGACAGAGTCTGGCACCAAAATTCTCCCCCATGTCAATTTAATCAGCATCGTTTTGAGGGTGTAGACTGGACAAAAGCCTTTTTGTTTTTTTAATCAGTTCAAATGATTCTAATGTGTAGCATAGTTTGAGTTTCATGGACTTCAGTCTCAACTAGTTAGGTACTCTACTTGCTGCTGAAAACATTTCAAATATATAGGTTTTCTGGGGGCAATGCTTTTCAACCTTGTGTCCTAGGTGGGGGTGAGGATGGTTATGCTTTTCAATGCACAGCTACACTTTAACCTACTTGAATTTGGGAAGCAGTGGGCTCATGCATCTTTGAAAGTTCCCCCAGGTAATTTCAATCTGCAGGCCAGTTTGTGAACCTGTAACATACTCAAAGAGGAAAATGATTTATATTTTACACACTTCCATGTTTCCTGTGGTCTGAAAAAAATGCACTTCTGAAACTTTAATGAGCATAAGAAATCAATCACTTGGGGTTCTTTTTAAAATGCAGGTTCTGATTCAGGAGGTCAGGGCTGAAGTCTGAAAGTCTGTATTTCTGTCAAACTGTCACATGTGACTGACCTCATGTGACCATGGACCACACTTAAAGTAGCATGGAGTAAAGCAACTACACTGAGTTCTGAAACTCTACCTGACAACTTATAAGTTCCATGAACAAGGATGTTTGTTAATTAGTGAAGACCCATATACATTATCTTGTTCTTGCTTACAAGGGAACTACTATCCAATAAAGATACAATGAATATTTCCATACTTCAAACTTGCTAGAGTGCTATTTCAAATTACCCCATAAGTTATTTTGAAAAAATATGTACTAGATATGCCTTCTTTCAGAAAATAATGATTTGAAATTTTGTAAGGAAGTTAGAGGGTTCTGGAGAAGGATAGTTTTTTGAGAGTCATCATATTTTATTTACTCTTTAGCAAGTTTGTGTTGGTGAGATAACATAATGGTAATACAGAAAGACTTTCAGGCCTAAAGTACATAAGGTCCCAGGTTCCATCTTCAGCACCCCAATAAGCCAAAGCTGAGTAGTACTCTAATAATAGAGAGAAAAAAATTAATCACTTTAACAAATGTATGTCTTTAAAATAATGAAAAACAGGTAATAACTTTTAGAATTAAAATTTTATTTTATTCTATCTTTTGACCTTTAAGAACACACATGTTACAATGCACAAGGACCCAAGTTTGAGTTCCCTGTACCCACCTGTAGATGAAAAGCATTGCAAGTGGTGAAGCAGTGCTACAGGTGTCTCTCTGACTCTTTCCCTCTCTATCTCCCACCTCTTCTCAATTTCTGTTTGTCTCTGTCCAATAAATAAATAAAGATAATTTTAAAAATAAAAAATTTTTATAAAATTAACTATTAAAAGCAAAATTATGTATACATACTTAAAGTCAATTTATACTTAAAGGTATATAAATCTAAAAGAAAATTCATTCCTAATTCCTATTCTCAGTGATAATGACTTTTGAGTTTCTGTTTTTTTTCTTAATACCTAATAATTGTTAAAAATGCAATTTCAACAATTAATATTTTAATTGCTATTTTTGATCTATCAGTTTTAGATATTGGCTATAGGCTTCTCATGTATCTCTTTCTGTTCTTCACAAAGACAAACGTACATGCAATGCACACTTTCACTTCCCTAATTACATGTGATCAAGTATATCAAGTAATGATCAATTTCATTTTTCTTCATGAAAACTGTTTCTCCTGAAGATTTCATGTTTCTTTTCTTTTTATTTTTTTTCCAATTTATCTTTAAATATATTTATGTTATTTGATAAGGCAGAGAGAAATTTGGAGGAGGGTGGGAGAGAGGGACAAAGAAAGAAAGACCTGCAGTGCTGCTTCATCATGCATGAAGCTCCCCATATGCAGGTAGGGCCTGGGGGCTTGAGCTCTCCTGGAGATTTCTACCCTTCCTCTTCATTCACCATCATCCTACAAATTTCTTGTCTTCTGTGATAAATCTCGTATTTCCTAAGTTTTGTGTTGTTCTCCTTTGAGGTGAGCTCCCTTATAGATCATGGCTTTCCTCTGAGAAACAATGGAGGGAGTCTTTCATATTGAATCAATTCATTGAATTTAAAGTATAGTCTCTAGTTTGACTCATACATTGACTAGACAGAAAATTATAATTTAGAAACAAATTTCCTGAGCTATCTTCAGATGCTGCTCACTGTCTTTTAGCTCTGAAAACAATTTTGTTCTCTCTCTTTTTTCTTTACCGACCCTGTCAGTCTTTACTGCTCTATGCCAATAACTTTTAAATGCTGATATGCCTCTGTGTGTTAAGTTCTCCCTACACGTTTCCCTCTTTGCCTTATGCACTGCTTAGCAGACCCAAACCAGTTCCAAGATGTTAAATAACCTTTTTATGTTAATGACTTGCAAATGTACATCTCTAGTCTGAAGATCTCCTTTAACCTCCAAGTTTAGACAAGGATTTGCCTCCCAAACACCTTGAATGTCTTGAAAGGCACCTTCCACTTTACATAAATGTAAAGAAAGTCTTTCCACCATTGAGCTTTTCTTGCAATCTTTTCATTTCAAGAAATAGTGACTATATTTTCAGTCCTCAGGCCCCAAACCAGGTTAAGTCAAGTTTGATTCTTCCACATATAATCTATCAGCAATTCCTGATTTATTTGAAGTGGTTTCTAACCTGAATCATTGTTCACTGCTTTCACTGCTCACAGTCTAAGCTCTATTCCCCATCGTATCATTTTGAACATTACTGAGAGCATTCTAACTAGTCGTTCTCCTTCATCCTGCTGCTACATTCCAGTTTCTTCTAGGCACAACCACAAGAAGGGACACTTACAGGAGTGAATCATGTTATTCCTCTGCTTAAAATGCTCCAATGTCTTTCATAGTCTACGAGTCCTGGGCACACCTTCTCTGATCTCATGCCATATCATGTTCTCCATTCTCACTCCAGTCTTGAGTGTTCCAAGTATGTCCTCCCTGAACATTTGACATTCTTTTCTCCTGGAACACTTTGCCTTCAGATAGCCACCTGGCCCACTCATTCACTTACTTAGACCTCTTTTAAAATATCAGTCTATGAAGTGTGACCTCCCTAGTTACCTGAATTAGTTTTCTGAGGTTTCTGTAATAAGCACCCACAAATGTGTGATTTAAATCAACAGAAATCTATTGTTTCATAAATTTGGAGACTATAAGTTTTGACTTTTTCTATCACCTCCTTTTTTGAGTGTAATTGTCATCTTCTCTTAGAAGCATTTAAAACTGGATATAGGACATACCCAGATAATTTAAGATATACTTCCTATGTCAAGATCCTTAATTTAATCACCTCTGCAACTCTCTCTTAAAAAAAAAAGATAGTGAGTTGGGCTGTAGCACAGTGGGTTAAGCACACATGGCGCAAAGAGCATGGACCTGCAGGGGAGTCATTTCACAAGAGGTGAAGCAGGTCTGCAGGTGTCTATCTTTCTTTCCCCCTCTCTATCTTCCTCTCCTCTATTTCTCTCTGTCCTATCCAATAACTCTGACATCAATAACTACAACAATAAACAACAAGGGCAACAAAAGGGAATAAATAAACATTTTTTAAATAAGATAAAATTTGCCAATTTCAGCCATTGGAATATAATTATCTTTTGTTCACAAGCAAACAATATTCATCCCACTCCAACATTCCAAATTTTATTTCTTTCTTATTCTTTTTTTTTTTTTAACCAGAGCACTGCTCGGCTCTGATTTATGGTAGTGTTGGGGATTAAACCTGGGACTTTGGAGCTTCAGGCATGAGAGACTCTTTGCGTAAACTTTATGCTATCTCCCTTGCCAAGTCCAACATTTCAAATGTCTAAACACATTACAGTATTAGTTCAAGGATAAAACCTCATCTATATTGTTCAATTCCAAAGTATGCTATAACTTATCATCTAAATAACATAAACAAATACTTAAGGACATTGGTCCATCTTGTGAATTTTCTCTTCATCTGTGAATCTATGAAAATGAAAAACAAGCTATCTGCTTTCAAAATTCAATAGTGAAATAGATGGAGGGTAAGAGTTAATAAGAATCCCTAATATAAGAGACCCTAGATGGTAATCCTAAATAATGTTAAAAATCTAATAAGGGGGAGTCGGGCTGTAGCGCAGCAGGTTAAGCGCAGGTGGCGCAAAGCATAAGGACCGGCATAAGGATCCTGGTTCGAACCCCGGCTCTCCACCTGCAGGGGAGTCGCTTCACAGGAGGTGAAGCAGGTCTGCAGGTGTCTATCTTTCTCTCCTCCTCTCTGTCTTCCCCTCCTCTCTCCATTTCTCTCTGTCCTATCCAACAACAACAACAACAATAATAACTACAACAATAAAACAACAAGGGTAATAAAAGGGAATAAATAAATAAAATAAATATTAAAAAATAATAATTAAAAAAATAAATTTAAAAAAATCTAATAAGGTACATTCTGTTGAATTTCAAGACCTGAGAGCCTAGCATAGCACTTACAGTCATTGTCTTATCTAGCTTTCTTTCTGTTCTGACCTTTACAACAACCTGGTACATAGATTTATTTATATGTTAAATATCTGTCCTTCTAATCCTCAATCAAGACTTTTAAAATGTATACATAATCTAAAGCACATCTGGTTTTGATTGCTACTATATCATTAGTACTTAAGATAATACCTAACATATAATAAGCGCTCAATAAAAACTTATTAAATGAATAAATAAATGAGATAATAGATGATGGAGGAGAAAAAGGAACTACTATATGTCTTTGTTGGGCCGTAAGTATAATTAGCATATGTGGACTTACACAAACCCATAAGGTATTTTGGGCCTGGCAGAAGCTGTTATTTCTGTGTGCTCTGTCCCCGCTGCTCTTCGTCTGCTCTCCTTCTCCTTGGGACCCCCATGTCACTTCCTCCAGTACTTGAACACTTGTAGCCAAGCACTGGTAACTATCTTAAAAGACTCATGGCTCTCCACTAGCAATCCTTGTTTTTTTGCCTATTTTGCTGTACCTAAATAACCACAACATAATAAACCTCTCACTTTGTTAAAACCCTAGCTCAAAGCCTGAAGGAGCTTTTATTTTTTATTTATTATAAATGGTGCCCAATGTGGGGGCAAGCACCCACAACCCTGCGATTAAGAGTCTCTTGCTTGGGAGCTACGAGCAGCAGATCGCTTTCTCTCCTCTCCTCTCTTCTCCCAGATCAACTAGGAATACCAAAGGAGACCACCCGGACCGAAACAAGACAGGACTAGAATGACCACAGGAACCCAGTAAATCACCCGTGAGTACAAACACGCGTGGCTGGTGACAGAGAGGAGAGAGGGGCCTAAGGAGAGATTAAGTGGCTGCTAACAGTTCAACAATTTATCAGTGGAGACACCACCTCCAGTCTGCTCCACAACAAGGGGACAGCTGAAGGGAGGAAAGGACTCCTCAGAGACTCACCAAGTGCAACTCTGACTCTCCATTGCTACTACCCTCAAAATATGGAGCAGCAACAGGGAGGGACACCAGGGGACAGAGATTTAACTGGGAAACTCAGGAGAAGACTTATACCTCAGTGGCATAGCTGAGGGGCTGTGAAAGTCTCTTTGCATAACCACTGAATTATCTCTGCCACACCCTGCTTTATCTCTTGGTCAGGAGTCAGTTCTTCTTCTAGCGTTTGCCCTTCTTCCATAGCCAGTCAACAGCATCAGGCTGAGCCTGATGTAAAGTTTCGAGACCTCCTTTGAATCTGGAGAGGTGGCAGTCGTTGACTATGTGGGTCATAGTCTGTCTGTAGCCGCAGGGGCAGTTCAGGTTGTCTCTGGCTCCCCAGCGATGGAACATAGTGGCGCACCGGCCATGGCCTGTTCGATACCGATTGAGGAGGGCCCAATCATAACGTGCTATGTCAAAGCCGGGTTGACGCTTGCAGGGGTCTGTGATGAGGTGTTTGTTCTTTACCTCAGCTGACTGCCAACCCTGTTTCCAAGAGACTGGAACAGAGAAGTTCAGTGTAGGCGTAGGGGACCAGATTGGGTGACGAGACTTCAAGCATTGGACAGGGTGGGCGAAGATATCCCAGTATATTGGCAGGTCTGGTCGAGCGTAGACGTGGGAAATGGACTTAGATGATGCCGCATCCCGACGAATATCTGGCGGGGCGATGTTGCTAAGAACTGGCAGCCATGGAACCAGGGTGGAACGGATGGTTCCAGAAATTATCCTCATGGAGGAATATAATTTGGAATCGATTAGGTGGACATGGGGGCTATGGAACCATACTGGGGCACAATATTCTGCAGTGGAATAGCATAATGCCAGAGATGATGATCGTAGTGTGGGAGCGCTAGTGCCCCATGAGGAGCTGGCCAGTCTTGCAATGATGTTATTCCTTGCGTCCACCTTTGCTGCAGTTTTTATGAGATGTTCGTGAAATGACAGAGTGCGATTGAGAGTAATGCCAAGATAGACTGGCTGGGCTTCATGCCAGATTCTCGTATGGCCAAGCTGCACATTAAGCTCATGCGAGGCCGAGGCATGGTGTAGATGGAAAACAGATGATACCATTTTTGCAGTGCTAGGGATTAGTCGCCATTTTTTACAGTAATCAGATATCAGAGACATGTCTTTCATGAGTGTTTCCTCGAGGATGTAAAACTTGGATGCCTGAGTTGCACAGCAGATGTCATCGGCATAGATGAACTTCCTTGAAGAAGTTTCTGGGAGGTCATTGATGTAAATATTAAATAGCGTAGGAGCCAGAACAGAGCCCTGGGGAAGGCCACTTGAGATAAGTCTCCATCTCCTAGACTTTTCACCCAGATGCACCCGGAATCTTCTGTTTTGGAGAAGAAACGATATAATGTTGGCCACCCATGGAGACAGGCATCTTGAGATCTTGACTAGGAGACCACGGTGCCAGACCGTGTCATAGGCTGCTTTGAGATCAACAAAGACAGCACCCGTCTTTAAATTCTTCTGGAATCCATTTTCAATGTAAGTTGAGAGGGCCAGGGCTTGTTCGCAGGTAGATCTTCCTGGGCAGAAACCAGCTTGGGCGGGTGATAGGAATTTCTCTGTAAGGTGAGAAATACATGACAGAAGCAGCCTCTCAAGGAGTTTGTAACACACGGAGAGGAGAGAAATTGGTCTATAGCTGGCAACCAGTGTTGGGTCTTTCTTTGGTTTCAAAACCGCTATTACCTTCGCACGGCGCCAAACTTTGGGCATAGACTCAGATTCCAAGATGTGGGACAGGAATGAAGCGAGCCACTTCTTTGCCGCGGGGCCCAAGTTAAGAATGAGTTCTGGGGTGATGTTATCATAGCCAGCAGCTGTTCCCGGTTTAACCCTCTTCAAAGCGTCTTCCAGTTCAGACAGTGTCAAGGGAGAGAGTTTTGGAGGTGGACAAGATAAACGGAAGTGGGGTGACCACTCATGGGAAATTTCTCTTTTCCAGACTGGGTCGATCTTAGCACGTCCAACTTGAGTTAGGTGACAGTGATTAAGCTAAGAAGCCTATTGATATTTTAAAAGCCCTCAGGATCCCATAGCCTACAGGGAAGAAAAAAAAAGAGGCTTTTACACCACTGAGCTCCACCTCAGGGATTGAAAAAACTGTTAACTTCCACCACGGTAAACCCTTTAATTAAATTACTTAGACACAAGTCAATCCAGGCAATAGTAATCAATAATTTGAAAAGTACTGATAAAGGGAACTCATAACATAATAAATAAAATGGTCAAAACAACAAGAAAAAATATTGGAGACTCGAACCAGGACAAGAGTCCAGCTAAAAGTCCTCCAGAGAGTGAAGCACAAAACAATGAGTTCAACATCCAAACATTAGCTAAGGAAATAATAACAGGAGTGAGTAAAGAATTTGAAAAAATTGTAATCAGAAATGCAGGAACAACAAATGAGAATATGGAAGAAAATTCTAATTATCTCATGGTTATTAAAGAGCTGAAAGCTGAAATCGCTGAGCTAAGAAGGCAACTAGCTGAACAAGCTAAAACAGTATCAGAGCAGGGCAACAAAATAGATGAACTCCAGAAAACAGTAGAGGGCAGAGATAATAGAATCTATGAGGCTGAAGACAGAATTAGCAAGATTGAGGATGAATTAGAGACAACTAAAAAAGAAGTAAGAGATCTCAAAAAGAGATTAAGAGATGCTGAAAACAACAACGGAGTCCTATGGGATGACTTCAAAAGAAACAATATACGCATTATTGGCTTACCAGAGGAAGAAAGAGAAGGAGAGGAAGAAAGCATTCTCCAGGCCATAATAGCTGAAAATTTCTCTAGTCTAGACAACACCAAAGACATAAAGATTCAAGAAGCCCAGAGGGTCCCAAACAAAATTAACCCAGACCTAAAGACACCAAGACATGTCATACTTAGATTGGAAAGGAATAAGGATAAAGAAAGGATCCTCAAGGCTGCAAGAGAAAAACAAAGAGTCACCTACAAAGGAAAACCCATAAGATTAGCAGCAGACTTCTCCATACAAACACTACAGGCTGGAAGAGAATGGCAAGATATCTATCGAGTGCTCAATGAGAAAGGCTTTCAGCCAAGAATACTATATCCTGCTAGACTGTCATTCAGACTAGATGGAAGCATCAAAACCTTCTCAGACAAGCAAGACTGGAAGGAAGCAACCATCACCAAGCCTGCCCTGAAAGAAGTTCTGAAAGGTCTCCTATAAACAACCAGACCACCACAAATAGGACATATATCAAAACATTCTAAAACTCTACAAGAATGGCGTTAAAATATCTTCAATCTTTGATATCAATAAATGTCAATGGCCTGAATTCACCTATTAAAAGACATAGAGTAGGAAGATGGATCAGAAAACACAACCCAACAATATGTTGTCTACAGGAAACTCACCTAACTCAACAAGACAAACACAGACTTAAAGTGAAAGGATGGAAAACTATTATACAAGCCAATGAACCACAAAAAAGGGCAGGAACAGCTATTCTCATATCTGACATGATAGACTTTAAAATAGATAAGATTAAAAAAGATAGGAATGGACACTACTTAATGCTCAGAGGATCAGTCAATCAAGAGGACTTAACAATTATTAATATCTATGCACCCAATGAGAAGCCATCTAAATACATCAAACTTCTACTGAAAGAGCTACAGCAATATATTAACAGTAACACAATCATAGTAGGGGACTTCAACACCACACTATCTCTACTTGACAGATCATCCAGGAAGAAAATCAGTAAAGACATAAGGGAGCTAAATGAAGAGATAGATTAAACTAGAACTACTGGACATTTTCAGAGTCTTTCAACCCAAGAAACTGGAGTACATATTTTACTCAGATCCACATGGATCATTCTCAAGGATAGACCATATGTTAGGCCACAAAGACAGCATCAGCCAATTCAAGAGCACTGAAATCATCCCAAGCATCTTCTCAGACCACAGTGGAATTAAACTAACACTTAACAATCAACAAAAGATTAGTAACAGTGCCAAAATGTGGAAGCTCAACAGTACACTTCTTAACAACTTCTGGGTCAAAGAGGAAATCAAGGAAGAAATCAAAAGGTTTCAAGACTTTAATGAAAATGAAGATACAAGCTATCAAAATATTTGGGACACAGCTAAAGCAGTCCTAAGAGGGAAGTTCATAGCTATACAAGCACACATTAGGAAACAAGAAAAGGCACAAATACACAGCCTGATTGCACATCTTAAAGACCTAGAAGAAGAACAACAAAGGAATCCTAAAGCAACCAGAAGGACAGAAATCACTAAAGTTAGGGCAGAAATAAATAACATTGAGAATAGGAAAACCATACAAAAGATCAATGAAAGTAAATGTTGGTTCTTCGAAAGAGTAAACAAAATCGACAAACCTTTAGCCAGACTCACAAAACAAAAAAGGGAGAAGACCCAAATAAATTGGATAGTAAATGAAAGAGGAGATATCACAACAGACACTACAGAAATTCAACATATCATGCGAGGCTTCTATGAACAACTATATGCCACCAAGCTAGAGAACCTGGAAGAAATGAATGATTTCCTAGATACCTACCAACTTCCAAAACTAAATAAAGAGGACGTGGATAACATGAACAGGCCCATCACAGCTAATGAAATTGAAACAGTTATCAAAAATCTTCCCAAAAATAAAAGTCCTGGACCAGATGGTTTTACAAATGAATTCTACAAAACTTTCAAAGAAGAACTAATACCTCTACTTTTAAAAGTCTTCCAGAAGATTGAAGACACTGGAATACTCCCTGCCAGCTTCTATGAAGCCAACATAACCCTGATACCAAAAGCAGACAGGGACACAACCAAAAAAGAAAACTACAGACCAATATCTCTGATGAACATAGATGCAAAAATATTGAACAAAATTCTAGCCAACCGGATACAGCAGTATATTGAAAAGATTGTTCATCATGACCACGTGGGGTTTATCCCAGGCATGCAAGGTTGGTTTAATATACGTAAATCAATCAATGTAATCCACCACATCAACAAAAGCAAGACCAAAAACCACATGATCATATCAATAGATGCAGAGAAAGCCTTTGACAAAATACAACATCCCTTTATGATCAAACCACTACAAAAAATGGGAATAGATGGAAAATTCCTGAAGATAGTGGAGCAAACCTATATATATATATAGCAAACCTACAGCCAACATCATACTCAATGGTGAAAAACTGGAAGCATTTCCCCTCAGATCAGGTACTAGACAGGGCTGCCCACTATCACCATTACTATTCAACATAGTGTTGGAAGTTCTTGGCATAGCAATCAGGCAGGAGCAAGGAATTAAAGGCATACAGATTGGAAGAGAAGAAGTCAAACTCTCCTTATTTGCAGATGACATGATAGTATACATGGAAAAACCTAAGGAATCCAGCAAGAAGCTTTTGGAAATCATCAGGCAATACAGTAATGTGTCAGGCTATAAAATTAACATTCAAAAGTCAGTGGCATTCCTCTATGCAAACACTAAGTTAGAAGAAATTGAAATCCAGAAATCAGTTCCTTTTTCTATAGCAACAAAAACAATAAAATATCTAGGAGTAAACCTAACCAAAGAAGTGAAAGACTTGTATACTGAAAATTATGAGTCACTACTCAAAGAAATTGAAAAAGACACAAAGAAGTGGAAAGATATTCCATGTTCATGGGTTGGAAGAATTAACATCATCAAAATGAATATATTACCCAGAGCCATCTACAAATTTAATGCTATCCCTATCAAGATCCCAAGCACATTTTTTAGGAGAATAGAAAAAATGCTACAAATGTTTATCTGGAACCAGAAAATACCTAGAATTGCCAAAACAATCTTGAGAAAAAAGAACAGAACCGGAGGCATCACACTCCCAGATCTCAAACTGTATTATAGGGCCATTGTCATCAAAACTGCTTGGTACTGGAACATGAACAGACACACTGACCAGTGGAATAGAACTGAGAGCCCAGAAATGAGGCCCCACACGTATGGACATCTAATCTTTGACAAAGGGGCCCAGACTATTACATGGGGAAAGCAGAGTCTCTTCAACAAATGGTGTTGGAAACAATGGGTTGAAACATACAGAAGAATGAAACTGAATCACTGTATTTCACCAAATACAAAAGTCAATTCCAAGTGGATCAAGGACTTGGATGTTAGACCAGAAACTATCAGATACTTAGAGGAAAATATTGGCAGAACTTTTTTCTGCATAAATTTTAAAGACATTTTCAATGAAACGAATCCAATTGCAAGGAAGACTAAGGCAAGTATAAACCTATGGGAATACATCAAATTAAAAAGCTTCTTCACAGCAAAAGAAACCACTACCCAAACCAAGAGACCCCTCACAGAATGGGAGAAGATCTTTACATGCCATACATCAGATAAGAGTTTAATAACCAACATATATAAAGAGCTTGCCAGACTCAACAACAAGACAACAAATAACCCCATCCAAAAATGGGGGGAGGACTTGGACAGAATATTCACCACAGAAGAGATCCAAAAGGCCAAGAAACACATGAAAAAATGCTCCAAGTCTCTGATTGTCAGAGAAATGCAAATCAAGACAACAATGAGATATCACTTCACTACTGTGAGAATGTCATACATCAGAAAAGGTAACAGCAGCAAATACTGGAGAGAGTGTGGGGTCAAAGGAACCCTCCTGCACTGCTGGTGGGAATGTAAATTGGTCCAACCTCTGTAGAGAACAGTCTGGAGAACACTCAGAAGGCTAGAAATGGACCTACCCTATGACCCTGCTAATTCCCCTCCTAATTCCCCTCCTGGGGATATATCCTAAGGAACCCAACACATCCATCCAAAAAGATCTGTGTACACATATGTTCTTGGCAGCACAATTTGTAATAGCCAAAACCTGGAAGCAACCCAGGTGTCCAACAACAGATGAGTGGCTGAGCAAGTTGTGGTATATATATACACAATGGAATACTACTCAGCTGTAAAAAATGGTGACTTCACTGTTTTCAGCCAATCTTGGATGGACCTTGAAAAAATCATGTTGAGTGAAATAAGTCAGAAACAGAAGGATGAATATGGGATGATCTCACTCTCAGGCCAAAGTTGAAAAACAAGATTAGAAAAGAAAACACAAGTCGAACCTGAAATGGAATTGGAGTATTACACCAAAGTAAAAGACTCTGGGGTGGGTGGGTGGGTGGGTGGGGAGAATACAGGTCCACGAAAGATGATGAATGAAATAATGGGGGTTGTATTGTTAAATGGGAATCTGGGGAATGTTATGCATGTACAAACTATTGTATTTACTGTTGAATGTAAAGCATTAATTCTCCCAATAAAGAAATAAATTATTTTTTTAAAAAAAGAATCTCTTGCTCTACCAACTGAGCTAGGCAGGCCTAACCAATTATTTCCTTGTAAGGAGTTCTTATAAAGGACCTGTGGGTTTACTAGTGAATGGTACTGTGGAGAAAAGTGACATTCAGCAGCTGTCTGAGAGAAGAATTGAAATTTAAATTTTTTTAAGTATATAAAGCTCTGTGTAACTGTTTCTGAGGTGATAATGACCTGTCTATATTGCTCTGCTTCTATTTAAGAATTTTCCTTTTCAGAAGTGTATTACAATGTTCCACAGTTGCTTGTCCATTGGGATGGTAGGGTATACCAGTTACATGCCTCTTAGGGCTGTTGTTGGTCTTAATTTTATGAGGAATGCCTTTAGCACCAAAAGCAGAGAGAAGGTGTTTATGAATGTGGTTTGCCTTCTCTCCTGTCTGAGAAATGGCATGCATAAAGCCTGAAAAGGTAACCGCAGAGACATGAAAATTTTCATCTTAGCAAACTGAGGGATGTTTGTAATATCTACTCACCATAGTTCATTTCTAGAAAGTCCTCTGGAATTAACACCCATAGTGGGAGAGTAGTTTTGAGTGATAGCTTGACAATCTGGACATGAAAAAATGATAGCTAGTGGGTGTTTTGGAGAAATATAATAAAAATAAGCAAGAAGAAAAGTACAGATAAGAGAAATGGCAAAAGCCATGAATTCTTCAGCTAGGCTACCTGAGCACTGACAAACAGGTATGAAGAGGTCAAGAAGATCAATCAGGAGCAGCATGAGCAATGAACAATCAGGAGGACAATGAGCTGCTCCAGGCCCTTGCTTATATAATATAATTTCTTGTACCCACAGTCCTTTGTGAGTTGCATAAGTCCATGATGTGTTTTTCAGGCTCACATCAGCCATATGGTAATTATGCTTATGCCCCAACAAATTTCCACTTCTTTTTTTAATATTTATTTATTTCCTTCTTGTTCTTATTGTTTTTTTTATTGTTATTGTTATTGATGTCATCGTTGTTAGGACAGAGAGAAATGGAGAGAGGAGGGTAAGACAGAGAGGGAGAGAGAAAGAAAGACACCTACAGATCTGCTCCACCGCCTGTGAAGCGACTCCCCTGTAGGTGGGGAGCTGGGGGTTCAAACAGGGATCCCTATGTGGGTCCTTGTGCTTTGCACCACGTCCCCTTAACCCGCTGAGCTACCGCCCAACTCCCCAAATTTCCACTTCTAGTATAAACATGGACAAAGATGCTCAGAATCTATATGAATTTAGGAGAACAAGTAAATATTCTATGTTGCAAGGATTCCTTCTAGAAGCTTTGACTTTGACTCCAAGAGCACCGTCACAGTCACTTGGTATCAGATAAAGGCATTTTGTTAGCCAAGAGGCCTGTGGTCTCGGGTCAGACAGTGGCGCACCTAGTTCAGTACATATACCACAATGCACAAGGACGCAGGGTCAAGCCCCTGGTCCCTACCTGCAGGGGGACAGCTTCATGAGAGTTGAAGCAGTATTGTAGGTTTCTGTCTCTCTCCCTCTCTATCTCCCCCTTCTCTCTCAATTTCTACCTATTTCTATCCAATAATGAATAAATAAAAATGTTTTTAAAATAATAAAACTAATAATAAAATAAAATAAATAAAGAGACCTATGGTCTGTTTATCTATGTCTAACCCAGAGATGGCAGTCCTGGAACATTCCTACTCATGAATACAGAATGCAAGTCCAGATCTACAGGGATACAGAGATTACACAGGCTCCTGTGCTGAATATGGGCCCAAGATCAATTCAATGGGGTTTACAGTTAACAATATATATATATATATATATACTTTTCCCATATTTGGGAGCTACTCTCTTCCCTGATGCAGCTTTCTAGCCCTTTTTCCAGCCATGACATCATCTCCCCAGAGAATAACTTGGGGTCCACCTGCATATCAGATGTCAGGCTCAGGAGAAAACTAGTATAGTCATGGGCCCTTTGGAATATACCTAAAATAGACCTACTAGTTATCTTCAAAATGGAGACCCTAAATCTTCATCTGCAATATTCCAGACTTTAGCTTCATGATTAGTCAACAATTTGTTTGGCTTTATACGTTAATTCTCTTTTAAGCCACCAGGTTCCAGATGCTACCATGATGCCAACTGGACTTCCCCAGGCAGATGATCCCACCAATGTGTCCTGGAGCCCTACTTACCAAGAACCCTGCCTAACTAGGGAAAGAGAGAGGCAAACTGGGAGTATGGCTCAGCCTATCAATGCCCATGTTCAGTGGGGAAGCAATTACAGAAGCCAGACCTTCCACCTTCTGCATCCCACAATGACCTTGGGTCCATATTCCCAGAGGGAAAGAATAGGAAAGCTATCAGGAATATGGAGTTCTGGTGGTAGAAATTGTGCATAATTGTACCTTTCTTATCCTACAGTTTTGTCAGTGTTCCCATTTTATATATATATAAAAACTGGTTCCTGCAATCTCTTAACACAATCCTACTGGTGTTTTTGGAATTGACTTAGTTTCTGAAGCATGTCAAGATCACCTTATACTTTTCCTTCCTTAGATATGGGCTCAATGATTTTCCCACCAAAGAGTTACCATTTCTTTTATTTTAAAATGTGGGCTTTTTTTTTTTTGTCTGTTAATTTCTGATTTAAGAAACAACTCATTATAGAAAAGTAAAAAAAATAAATCATAAAGACTAAATGAAAACTACAAATTATTCTGTTACCTAGGGCCAACCATTCAGTGTGCTTGTTTCCAAGTTTCTGTAAGTGAATTTTTCAAATTTAAACTTGACATTATGTATTTGAGAGCGTACTTTTCTGTTATCAACTGTATCGTGAACTTATTGCTATTGGATATTCTTAAATTATAGGCTTTGTTGTTGTTTTTTAACTATAGAAATATGTATAGATGGTAACACATCTAGATTTTTCCTAGACTACTGTAGTAACTATTATGATAGAACGAAAACCATTCAATGTTTACTAGATGGAAATCTAAAGTTTTACTGAAGAACAGGACATTAGTTGAATACTTAAGTAGTAGTTTCAGACAACAAACTTCAGGGCTCTAAAGTCTTTTTCTCTGTATCTCTATCTTGTCTCTGTCTTTCTATGTGAAAAAATTGGCCTGGAGATGGTAAAACTCTAGTGAAGAGAGGAAGGGAGAACAAGAGAGTGAAAGAGTGAGAAAGTGAGAGAGAGAAAGAGAGAGAGAGAGAGAGAGAGAGAGAGAGCCTGGTTTTCCAAAAGACAGTGCGCTTTACTTGACTAGTTACTGTAAATACATACATTCCATTGTATCGATATGTCTGAAAGAAAACCACCTAGTGTAAAAAAAAACAAAAAACAGTAAATCAATCTAAAGAGCTCCCACAAGTAGAATTGATTTTTTTTTAAATATAACTAACAAGTAAGTAGAGATTACTCGTCTACTACTTCCTTCCTATATCACAAAGAGAATATTGTTTAACTGTTCTGTGACTTGGTTTTTCTCATTTAAAAATTAATAGTAGTCCCTCCTACATAGCACCGTTATTTTAATTAAGTAATTATTATTATTTATCTCATGATGTGGCATTAAATAAAGCCTCAATAAATACCATTAGGATTCTCAGTGGGAGATATAATTGTGAGGATGATCTGTACTAACATTAGTGGATCTGCAGGGTTTAGGTTGCTAATGGTAGGTAGAGGGGCATTATGCAAGAAAAACAATCTTAATACATAAATCAGAGCTCTTAAAATCCAGAGTGAACCTATGGAACTGTGATGAGTGTTTATGTTGTAAAGATTAAAGGAGTTCTCTCACTCACAGAAGAATGGAACTGAACCACTTCATCTCACAAAACACAAAAGTAAACTTTAAATAGATCAAGAATTTGTATGTTAAGCCAGAAACCATCAAATACTTAGAGGAAAATATTGGCAGAACTCCTCATATACATTTGCAAAGACAACAAAAGCAAAAATAAACTAATGGGACTACCTCAAATTGAAAAGCCTCTGCACAGCAAAATAAACCACTACCCAAATAGAAAGACTCCATACAAAATAGATTTTTTAATGCCATACATTAGACAAGAGGTTAATAACAAAACTATACAAAGAGCTCCCTCAAATTCAGCAACAACAACACCCTATCCAAAAGTAGGGAGAGAATATGGACAGAATATTCACCAAAGCAGATATCTAAAATATCAACAGACATATGGAAAAATGTTTCAAGTCAGTGATTATCAGAGTAATGCAAATAAAGACAAAAATGAGATACCATTCCACTCCTATGAGAATGTCATACATCAGAAAGAACAGTAGCAACAAATGTTGGAGAGGCTGTGTGGGTAAAGGAACTGTAGGTGGAAATGTAAATTGGTCCAACCCCTATCAAGAGCAATCTGGAGAACTCTCAGAAGACTAGAAATGGACCTATTCTATGACCCAGCTTTGCAAGTTCATCTGTTTCAGTTCACATATGAATACAACTATCTGATAGCTGTCTTTCATATCTTTACTTGTTTCACTAAGCATAATCACCTCCAGTTCCACTGGTTTTGTTCAAAAAGGCATATTATAAACATTTTTATTACACATCAGTATTCCATGGAGTATATACTCCATAACTTCTTTAGACCTTCATTTGTTGATGGGAATTTCAGTTGCTTCCATTCTTTAGCTATTGTCAATAATTCAGCTATGAACATAGGAGTGTATATGTCCTTTCAAATTAGTTTTTGCATGTCATTTGGATAAATGCCTATGAGTGGTATTGTTGGATAATAAGGTATCTCCATTTTTTTAATTTCAGGACTCCCCCATACAGTCTTTCAAAGGGGCTGCACCAGTTTGCATTCCCACCAACAGTGTATCAGTGTCCTATATGATTTTAAATTCTCAAAGGTCAGGAAAGTCAGTTTACCTCTCACCTACATGGGTTTGACCTGCACAGGACCATGTACAAAAGAATTTATTTTCTAGCTGAGGGTTTTGCATTTACAGATTCAAGCAAATACATTTGATGGTTGGTTAAAAATGTGATGTGGAACCCACAGATTAAAAATATTGGTAATGAGAAACTTAAAGTATAGGGTTGATGTATCCTGAAACAAAGTACTGTGGGTACCAAGGGATGGCTATTGTTAAATTTGGCATAGAGTCAAAGTACCATGCTGACTTTTTGCTGCATTGGGAATTACTACCCCTGCCCCCCAATTGCTCAAGGGCCATCTGTTGATTCAAATTCCTTTCTTTTTTTTTACAAGTCTACATCATTTTTATTCTTTTTTTTTTAAGAAAGGATTAATTAACAAAACCATAGGGTAGGAGGGGTACAACTCCACACAATTCCCACCACCCAATCTGCATATCCCACCCCTCCCCCGATAGCTTTCCCATTCTCTATCCCTCTGGGAGCATGGACCCAGGGTCATTGTGGGTTGCAGAAGGTAGAAGGTCTGGCTTCTGTAATTGCTTCCCCGCTGAACATGGGCGTTGACTGGTCGGTCCATACTCCCAGTCTGCCTCTCTCTTTCCCTAGTAGGGTGGGTCTCTGGGGAAGCTGAGCTCCAGGACATATTGGTGGGGTCTTCAATCCAGGGAAGTCTGGCCGGCATCCTGATGACACCTGGAACCTGGTGACTGAAAAGAGAGTTAACATACAAAGCCAAACAAATTGTTGAGCAATCATGGACCCACAGCTTGGAAAAGTGGAGAGGAAGTATTAGGGAGGTACTCACTGCAAACTCTAGTGTACTTCTGCTTTCTTACTTTGGTGCCATACTCCAAACTCAATCAATTTCTGCTTTGCGTTTCTACTCCTTTTTTTTTTTTACATGCATAACATTCCCCAGATTCCCATTTAACAATACAACCCCCATTATTTCATTCATCATTTTTCATGGACCTGTATTCTCCCCACCCACCCACCCACCCCAGAGTCTTTTACTTTGGTCAAATTTCTTACGTGTCTGATACAATCACCTGAGCTTCTGGCACATATTGGTGACATATTAATGACACTCATTACCATTAAATGCTGCTCCTTTCCTGTTACTTTTGTTCTCTCTCTCTCTTCTCTCTCTCTCTCTCCCTCTCTCTCTCTCTCTCTCTCTCTCTCTCTACCAGTTTACATTACTACGAGCAGTGCAGAAGGGTTCCTCCGTCCCCACAGCCTCTCCAGCATTTGTTGCTGCTCTCCTTTTTGATGTATGCCATTCTCACAGGGGTGAGGTTGTATCTCAATGTTGTCTTTATTTTCATTTCTCTGACAATCAGTGACCTGGAGAAATTTTTTACATGTGTGTTAGCCATTTGGATCTCTTCTGTAGTGAATGTTCTGTTCATATCTTCTGCCCATTTTTGGATGCGGTCATTTGCTTTTTTGTTGCTATGTTTGCTTAGCTCTTTACATATTTTCATTATTAGTCTCTTGTCTGATGTCTGACATGTGAAGATCTTCTCCCATTCTGTGAGAGGTCCTTGGTTTCTTTGGCTGTGCAGAAGCTTTTCAATTTGATGTAGTCCCACTAGTTTGTTTCTGCTTTAGTTCTTCCTTCCAAGTGGATTTGTTTCATCAAAGATGTCCTTGAGCTTTAGGTGGGAAAGTGTTCCACCAATGTTTTCCTCTAAGTATTTGATAGTTTCTGGTCTAAAGTCTAGGTCCTTGATCCGTTTGGTGTTAATTTTTGTTTCTGGTGAGATAAAATGGTTCCGTTTCATTCTTCTGCATGTTTCAACCCAGGTTTCCCAGAACCATTTATTGAAGAGAGCCTCCTTCTTCCATTTATATTATGGGTCCCTTTATCAAAGATTAGATGTCCATAGGTGTGGGCGTTTAGTTCTGGGCTTTCAATTCTGTTTCACTGGTCTGTGTGCCTATTTTTTGTTCCAGTACCAGGCTGTTTTGATGATGATGGCCTTGTAATATAGTTTGATATCTGGAACTGTGATGGAACCAGAAAACTCCATTTCTATTCTGGGAGTGTGATGCCTCAAGATGGTTTTGGCAATTCTAGGTGTTTTCTGGTTCCAGATAAATTATTGCAGTTTTTGTTCTATTCTCTTAAAGAAGCTTGGTGGAACTTTCATGGGTATCATGTTAAATTTGTATATGGCTCTAGGAAGAATATGCATTTTGATAATATTTATTCTTCCAATCCATGAGCATGGGATGTCTTTCTTGGTATCATTTCTTGGTATCATTTTCTATTTCCTTGAATAGTGATTCATAATTTTCAGTATACAAGTCTTTCACTTCTTTGGTCAGGTTTATTCCTAGGTATTTTGTTGATTTTCCTGCAACAGTGAATGGGAGTGATTTCTGGATGTCTTCTTCTTCAAATTTAGTGTTTTCATAAAGAAATGCCACTGATTTTTGTACATTAATTTTTTAGCCTGACATGTTGCTATATTGCCTAACAATTTCCAGTCATTTTCTGCTGGATTCTTCAGGTTTTTCTAACATATTATCATATCATTTGCAAAGAGTGAGAGCTTCACTTCTTCCCTTCCCATCTGTATTCCTTTGATTTCTTTCTCCTGTCTGATTGCCATGGCAAGAATTTCCAATACTATGTTGAAAAGTAATGGTGATAATGGACAGACCTGTCTAGTCCCTGATCTGAGGGGGAATGCTTTCAGCTTCTGTCCATTGAGTAAGATGTTGGCTGTAGGTGTGCTATATATGGACTCCACTATCTTGAGGAATTTCCCATCTATTCCCATTTTTTGTAGTGTTTTGAGCATGAATGGGTGTTGGATTTTGTCAAAGGCTTTCTCTGCATCTATTGAGATAACCATGTGGTTTTTAGTTTTGCTTTTATTGATGTGGTGAATGATATTGTTTGACTTACATGTATTGAACCAGCCTTGGATTCCTGGGATAAACCCCACTTGGTAGTGATGAACAATCTTTTTGATATATTGCTTTATTCGGTTGGTCAGGATCTTGTTTAATATTCAGGCATCTATGTTCATCAGATATTTTGGTTGTAGTTTTCCTTTTTTGTAGTGTCCCTATCTGCTTTCGGTATTAGGGTGATATTGGCTTCCTAGAAGGTGGAAGTGAGTGTTCCTATTTCTTTGATCTTGTGGAAGAGCTTTAGCAGTATAAGTATTAGCTGTTTCCTGAAGGTTTTGTAGAATTCGTTTGTGAAGCCATCTGGTCCAGGACTTTTGTTTTGGGGAAGATTCTTAATAACTATATCAATTTCTTTGACTGTGACTGGTGCATTTAGGTTTTGTAGTTCTTCTTGGTTAAATTTTGGAAGGGTATATGTTTCTAAGAATTCTTCCATTTCTTCCAGATTCTCTAGCTTGGTGCCATAGAAGTTTCGCATGATTTTCTGGATTTCTGTGGTGTCAGTTGTGATGTCTCCTCTATTGTTTACAATTTTATTTATTTGAGTCTTCTCCCTTTTTTTAGTGATTCTGGCTAGGGGTCTGTCAATCTTGATTAATTTTTCAAAATACCAACATTTGGCTTCATTAATCTTTTGTATGGTTCTCTTATTTTCCATGTTGTTTATTTCTGCTCTAGTTTTAGTGATTTCTGTCCTTCTGGTTGCTTTAGGATTCCTTTGTTCCTCTTCCTCTAAGTCCTTAATGCATGCAGTAACATCATTTATTTGAGTTTTTTCTTGTTCTCTAATATGTGATTGCATGGTTATGAGTTTCCCTCTCAGTACTGCTTTAGCTGTGTCTCGAATATTTTGATAGCTTGTGTCTTCACTTTCATTTGTTTCCAGGAACATTTGAATTTCTTGCTTGAGTGTCTCTCTGAATTAGTGGTTCTTAAGCAGCTTTGAGTTTCCAATTTCTGTGACTTTTAATAATTTTCTGTTTGTTGTTAAATGTTAGCTTTACTCCACTGTGGTCTGAGAAGATACTTGGGATGATGTCATAGCTCTTAAATTTCTTTATTCTGTCTTTGTGGCCTAACATATTGTCTATCCTTGAGTATGTGCTGTGTGGATTTTTAAAAAATGTGTATGGGGTGAAGACCTCTGAAAATGTCCACGAGGTCTAATCTTACCATCTCTTCATTTAATTCTCTTGTTTCTTTGTTGATTCTCTGCTTCACTGATCTGTCTAAGTGTGAGAGTGGGGTGTTGAAACCTCCCACTATTATTGTATGACTATTGATGTACTTTTGTAGTTCTTTCAGTAGGTGTTTGATGTATTTAGGCAGTCCCTCATTGGGTGCATAGATGTTAATAATTGTTAAGTCTTCTTGGTTTATTTATCCTCTAATCATTATGTAATGGCCTTGCCTATCTTTTATTACTTTAATTAATTTAAAGTCTATGGTGTCAGAGATGAGAATGGCTGTTCCTACCTTTTTTTGTGGTCCATTAGCCTGTAGGATAGTTTTCCATCCTTTCTCTTTAAGCCGGTGTTTGTCTTGTTGGGTCAGATGGGATTCTTACAGCAGCATATGGTTGGGTTGTGTTTCCTGATCCATCTTCCTACTCTGTGCTTTTTAATGGGTGAGTTTAAGCCATTGACATTTATTGATATTATGGATTTAATGTATTATAATTCTGTTATTCAACAATTTTTTATTTGTTCTGATATATGGCAAGTTTTATGGTTATTTATTGAGGTTCTCATCTGTTGTTTCCCTATTTCTGATAGCCCTTTCCTCTGTAGTTGTCTTCATTTCTGTGATTATAGGTTTATCATTGCTTGCATACTTTTCTTATCTATAGTTGCTTCTGACTGACTAGAGTTTCTTTGGGCTCCTATATTGATTTATTGTGGTAGCAGTTTTACTTGCTCTTGATTTAACCATTTTTTATTGATTTTTTTCTGTTCTATCTTTCTTCAGTTGTTGTGTTTTGATTACAAGCCACACTATATTAAAAACCTTTATGACAAATGTAGTCACCCAACCTCAGAAATTACAATAGTAACTGAACCAAGGATTGATGCAGCTCAAACAATACCAGTTAGCCAAACAACACCTGCAGTCCAAGAAAGAATAGCTACTAAATCCAAAGGGAAAAGAAAGAGAAAGGAAAAAAGGTTAAGCAAGAATAGACAATTATGCAAATCTACTGTCTACTGTAAATTCTAAGGGTAGCAAGAGGAGAAAGAGAAGTAGAGAAGAGAGAGACACTCAGACACACAGAGTCCACTGTTTATTTATTCCCCCAAATAATTCACAAACAAGTATCAATGAATTTAGAAAGCAAAAGAAAGAGGAAGGAAGAAAAGAAGACAAGAAAAAGAAAAAAAAAGAGCAGTGAAAGGAAAGAGTTTTTTGTGTTTTTTTTTTTTCTTAATTAGCTAGGAGGTAGGAAAAAGGCAAGTGAAGGGAAGAGGTAGAAACCAATTTCTCTTACACTGAATAAGACACCCAGTCACCCAGTAATGGAAAAAAACAACAACAATTAATCTTGGTCAACCTGAAGAAGGAAGGGCAAAAGGGACACATGTATATAATAACAGTAACAATAAAATAGAATAGAGTAAAAAACTCTGTCAGTCTGCAGCTTGAACTGCTCCAAATGGATTGGCTGCAGGCAGCCTGATCAAAGATAGCCAATTGTAAGAAGTATCCAAAAAAAAAAAAAACTCTAGGTAGTCTTTCCCAGGCAGGGGTGAGGCTCTGATTGGTCAGATAATTTGTCACTCAAATAGAGCTCCAGCCACTTTAAAAAAAGAGAAAAGGAAAGGAAAAGGTTTGTAATGGCACCCTTAGTGAGCTAGGAATCTTGGTAAAGAAAATAGCTCAGCGAGGAGCCTGCTAGGAGTGACTGTCCCATCCCTAGGGGCTAGTCTGGGGTAGGGGGGAGAGGGGAGCTTTAGAAATAATCAAAAGATTTCCTCTCTTTTTCCTCCTGGCCTCTGTTTTCTATCCCAACAGTGGTATCACCCTTAGGACCCCTTATTCACCATCCTACCCAGTATCCTACCCTATCCAGAGAATCCCCAGTCACAGGCTGCTGCTTATTGAAGCTCAAGCCAGCAGGTGCATCCAAGTCGCCATCTTGGCTCCGACCCCACTCCAGTGATTTTTATGCCTTAGCTGTTGTAAATAATATGTCAATGAACATGAGGGTGCAAATATTTCTCTGAGATAATGATTTTTTTTTTTAGGCTATATACCTAAAAAGTGCCATTGCTGAATGATATGGCTGCTCTGTTATTAACTTTTATAAGGAACCCCCATGTGTAATATCTATAATATCTATACAAATTTACCTCCCCAATAGTGTATAGTCTTCCCTTTTCTCTAGAACTCATCAGCACTATCATTTATCCTTTTGATGATAATCATTTTAAAAGATACAAGGTGGATTCAATAAATACATAATTTTAAATTAAACATTGTTATTTTCAGAATATTAACTCTTACTGACATTTATCAAAAAATATTTCTCTTAATTTACCATTCATTCTTTGATTTTCCCAATAATTTTACTTATATATAAATTTCACCATTTACGTATTAAATTCACTAATTTCCTTTGTGATTTCTTCAACTAATTGTAACCTTAGCTTTCCTACTTATATTCAGACAAATACTTAACTATCTCTCTTTGTAGAATTTTATGTTTTGATAGCTATTATATTTAGTGCTTCTACCCACTTGATTTCATTTTTGGCATGTTATATGAGCTAAAGATCCAATTTAATATTTTTGTCTTCCTAGAATTAAGAAGTAGAGTATGAATCATTTTAATAACAATGCAATATTTGGCACTGGGTTACAGTTCATGAACAGATTGCTAAGATAACATCAGGATAATGTTTTTGATGAAATAAGATCTCATACTGTTATTTATAGTAACGGTGAAGGATGTAGCAGTCTAGAAGGTAGAATAAGGTAGAACTAAGTATAAGTTAGGACTTAGAAGCAGGAGGAAACCTAATTTTAGAAGTATCTCTAGACTGGTGCAGGTGGAAATACAAAAGGTAGGAATGTGCTTATGAAACCTCTCAGCTTCTAGAGCATTCATACATACAAAAAACCTGATTTATCAATGCCTAGGTATGATGTTGCCACTTTTGTTTTTATATGCATCTATAAATACAATGATAAGTGAATGAGGGAAAGCAGGTGATGGTATTATTTAATTTACATCACTTCCTACTCTAACGTTAATCTAATCCCTCTGTTAAACAATGACTCACATCACCACAAATTGCTAGATATTAAACACACACACACACACACACACACACACACACACACACACAATAGGACTGACAAGTAAACTGAATGTAAGATTGTCTGCAAAATCTTGGGCTGCCATCATCAACCTATGCAATTTATGCATTTACTGAAAAGTCAGCATCGATTTTCCAATAGTAAAAGAGACACTACTTTTGGAAGCTCAAATACTATGTCCAGTACCACTTGCCTAGAGCCTTTGGTTTAGTAGTTGAGGAAAGATATCTGCTTCTGCACAATGCCAAGGAGCTTTCCCTGTCTTTTTTTAAGCCTTCATAACAGAAGATTTTTACTTCTAATGATATCAACATAATCACTTTGCAAAACATCAGCAAATAAAAAGTGGGAGAAAAAAAATGTGTTGCAGCATACACTCACAAGCTTGGCTTGGTTTCACTGATGAGACCTTGATTTAAAAATGAAGAATTTTGTAATTCATGCATTTACAGAATAGACAAAAAATAAATAGCTGTCACAGTAGCATAACAAGTCCTTAAATTACCAGTCACAGACTATATACAGACTATCTAGATTGTAGTGCAATTCTCTTGTATTACATTTTGCAGTTTCAACTTCATTACATAGTACTTTTAAAAAAACAGTCCCTACTTGTTTGGTAGTAACCAGGTCAATTGTTCCTCCAATCTGTGAACCAGTGGATAAATTTCTTCAGCACAGAGAATGCTTCATTCTTGTCACATGACTAACAAGCTTAGTGATAATGCCTTGTTCATTAAAGATACTCAATAAATGTTGAAGATGGGGTTCCAGGAGGTGGTGTACCCAATTAAGTGCACACATTACAGTGAGCAAGGACCCGGGTTCAAGCCCCTGTTCCCCACCTGCCATGGGAAAGCTTCATGAGTGGTAAAGCAGGGCTGCAGGTGTCTCCTGTCTCTTTGCTTCTCTATCTCCCCCTCCTCTCTCAACTTCTCTGTCTCTATCCAATAATAAAAAATAAAAAATAAAAATATTTTTAAATGCTAAAGATTATCCTAGTGCTCCCCCATACTTCCCAGTACAATCCCAAAACAGAAAATTGTACAGAAGCATTTATAGAAGTTTTTTGATGACCCTCGAAGATAAGCAAATCAAGCTTTAGCTATAGTTAATGTATGATTTGGCATTTGGCAAAAATGAATCAATTACCTTCTCATTCCAGAATGATGAGCCAATTTGAAGGTTCGAAGATTTTTGTCATTCCTCTCTCTTGTAAGGGACAGTGAAAGCAGATTAATGAAGACATTTCATTCTAAATGCTTGTGTCAGTTCTTCGTGTCAAATTGGTCAAAAGTAGGACTACTCTTCTTCATGAACTACATAAAATTTCTTTAGACTTTTCACTCATCTTGGAGTTTGGGAGAGAGGTAGTTATTAAACCACATTTGAAGGATCATGTTTTATTTCTAACATTTAAAATTGGAAAATTGGTTCACTGATAAAGAACTATGAATTTTAACTCTTTAAAACATCACTGGATTGAAGTATAATTAAAATAATCAACTTTTAGTGGTAAAGCTTTGAACTCTCAAGCATGAGGTCCCAAGTTTGATCTCCAACAGCACATGTGCCAGAGTGATGTCTGGTTCTTTCTCTTTCCTCCTATCTTCCTCATAAATAAATAAAATCTTTAAAAAAATAATAATCAACTTTTAGAGCAAATTCATTACCTCAAAAAGTTTCCTCATGCCCATTGCCCACTTATATTTAATCTCAGCTCATTCCAGTCCTCAGCATGCACTAATGTGTTAGCTTTTATATTTTTATTACTGATTTAATTATGGTTTGCAAGATTGTAAGATTACAGGGATATAGTTCCATACCACAGCCACCACCAAAATTCTCTGTCCTCCCTCTCATGCCATAACGTCCATAGTTCTCACAAATATTTAGAGATAATTTGATACCCCCATCTCTCCACATAAATTCATATGTTTCAACTCTCTTTAATAGTCTACAAATGAATGAACCTATCCAATAGTCTATTTTTTAAATATTTATTTATTTATTTTCCCTTTTGTTGCCCTTGTTTTTTTATTGTTGTAGTAGTTATTATTGTTGTTGTTATTAATGTTTGATATTGTCGTTGTTACATAGGACAGAGAGAAATGGAGAGAGGAGGGGAAAACAGAGAGGAGGAGAGAAAGATAGACACCTACAGACCGGTTTCACTACCTGTGAAGTGTCCTCTGCAGGTGAGGAGCTGGGGGCTTGAACCAGGATCTTTATGCTGGTCCTTGCACTTCATGCAGTGTGCACTTAACCCCAATAGTTGACTTTTACCTCTTTACTTCATTAATCAAAATCATCTTCAGTTCCATCCATTTTGTCCCCAAGGATACAATATAATCTTTTTAAATTTTATAGTAGTGTTCCATTGTAAATTGTTCTCACAACTTCTTTATCTGGTCCTTTGTTGAATATTTTCAAGGTTTATTTTTAGCATGAGTTGATATTTCTTTCATTTTAATTGTTGATTATTATTCCATCATAAGGATTTGCTAAGTTTTGTTTATTTGCCAGTTAATAGATAATTGTAAATTTTTCAGTTTGAGCTATTATTATGAGTAATGCTCCTGTGAGCATTCATATCTGCATCTTTACATGCAATTTTTGTTTGTTTTTCTCCTCATGAGGTCTAGAGGCAGGATTTCCGGATTGTACAGAAAGTTTATGTTAACTTTGTTTTAATCACTAGAGTTTCATCACTGTAAGTCAACTTTTTTCAGATAGAGACAGAGACAAAGGGTGAGAGGGAAAGATACCAAAGCACCAAATCTTCCTCCAGTACAGTAGGGACTGGGTCAAAATAGGGCAAAAGCTGAACCGTTACCCAGGTGAGCCATCTCAGTGGTCCAGTTTACATTTAATTCTTTAAAACATAAAATTTTATTTATTCATTCATTCATTTATTGGATAGGGACAGAGAAACTGAGAAAGAAGGAGACAATAGAAAGGAAGAGAGAGAGAGACCTGTAATAGCACTTCACTGCTTATGGAGCATTTGTCATTTAGGGGCTGGGGGAGATGGGGGCTTAATCCTGGTACTTGAGCATGGTAACATATGCACTCAATTGAATGTGCCACCAACAGGTCCCAATGTTCGATTTTTTTTTAAATAGTCAAACAAGTTTCAAAAATAGCTGTATCATTTTACATTCATGCAGTTTTGCCATATCTTTGAAACAAATGGTTTTTTTTTTTTTTTTTTTTGCTTATAGTCATTCTACTGAGTGTGTACTAGTACCTCATTGAGGTTGTGATTTATATTACCCTGATGATTCACAATACTGAATATATTTTATGTTCTTTTTTGTGCATCTTTTCCTGTAATATCTTTTCAAATATTTTCCCATAAAAACTGAATTTTGGGGAGTTGGGTGGTAGTGCAGCAGGTTAAGCACAGGTGATGCAAAGCTCAAGGACTGGCGTAAGGATCCCAGTTCAAGCCCCTGACTCCCCACCTGCAGGGGAGTTGTTTCACAAGTGGTAAAGCAGGTCTGCAAGTGTCTATCTTTCTCTTCCCCTTCAGTCTTCTCCTCCTCTCTCCATTTCTCTCTGGTCTATCCAACAATAATGACAACAAAAACAACAGCAATAATAACTACAACAATAAAAAAAACAAGGGCAACAAAAGGGAATAAATAAATAAATAAATAAATATTTAAAAAATGAATTTTCTAATTAATGAGTCAATTTTTTCTCTATATAATATGGATACAAGCCCTTTTTATATTACCTCCCAGCCCATGACTCTTTTTAAAAGCTCTTTTTTAAAGTTTTATTTATTTATTTTGGATTGAAACAGAAATTTAGAGGGAAGCATGAATAGAGAAAGGTAGAGACTTGTAGCACTGCTTCACCACTTGTAAAGTATTTGCCCTGCAGCTGGGGACCAGAGGCTTGACCTTGAGTCCTTGAACACTATAATGTGTTCACTCAGTCAGGTGCATCACCACCCAGACTCTTTCTTTTAATTTTATAAATAGTCCCTTTTAAAACACAAAAGTTCCTAATTTGAAAGATACAATTTAAATTGTTTTTCTTTCCCCCCTCAATTGTTCTCTTTCAAGTATACTTTCTGATGTCAACTTTTTATACTATATTAAATAAGTTTTGTAAATATAATATTTAACACAAAAATGTACAATCTATAATTTACATACATATAATATTGAATACTACGTTAAATATAGTTTATACGGAAAATTGGTATCAAATTCCTTTTATCACTTCTGGCCTGGTTTATATTTGAATAGAAATAATAGTAGTATTGTCATAAATTAACATTAAGCTTTTTGAAAAATCACTATGAAAGAAATCCACTTCACAAGACCTACAGTGGTAACCTAACCTGATACCTGGGACTCAATGCCAATGTTAAGTACACTTCCTAAACTAAGCTTTATTTGATGATAGTAGTTCAACAAACAAAATTGTGCAGACACTCTTCTGGGTGTCTTGTTGATTTCCTTCCTGTAATATGCATCCTGTGTGTGTGTTGTCATTTTCCTTCATGTTTTTTCCTGCCTCTGATCTCCATCAGAGATGTCCCCATGTGACTACAGTAAGAACCCTCAAATCCCCCAGACAACTAGTTTTCAAGAGGATTGCTACATTTGTTGTTTTGTCTTTATGCTCTTAGGAGCTTCATGTCTGCCTTTTGTTGAGTAGTAAATACATGTTGAAAGGAAAAAGTATCATTAATCTAGTATTTTATGCTTCCCAGGTAGTTTTCTCATTAGTGCCTAGCATACTGAGCAAAGAAAGGAGGTTTTGTAGAGCAGTGTGCTGTTGACAATACAAACTGAGTTCCCTTTTCACATGGCAAGGCAGAAAAAGAAAACTGAATCTAACAATAATTGAAAAAGAAAACTGAATCTAACAATAATTGTGAATGCCAGATTTAAAGGCTTTAGAGGAGGCATCTGGAAGAATCTACTCCTCCTCCTCAATCAGCCTTCAGTGCGCAGGCAGCAAGAGCTGAGGGAAAATGGTAGCTAGAATTGTGTATGAGAAAGAAAAAGGGAAGAGAGTTAGAATCTAGGAAGATGAAAGCCCAAACTACCCATCAGAAAGAGGATGAGCGAAACAATGCAACATTAGTTATAGTTACAGCCAGCAAAATATGGTGTGATTTGAGTGGGAGGATGGGGGCATTGACTTGAACTAAAGCAGAGTGTCATCCTTTTTTAAAAAAATTCTTCTTTTTTTTTTTTGCCTCCAGGGCTATTGCTGGGGCTTGGTGCCTGCACTATGAATCCATTGCTCCTGGAGGTTTTTTCCCCCTTTTGTTGCCTTTGTTGTTTTATCATTGTAATTATTATTGTTGTTATTGATGTCATTGTTGTTGGATAGAACAGAGAGAAATGGAGAGAGGAGTGGAAGGCAGAGATAGGGAAAGAAAAATAGACACCTGCTTCACTGCCTTTGAAGGGACACCCCTGCAGGTGGGGAGGGGGGGGGAGGGGAAGGGGGAGGGGAAAGGGAAGGGGGAGGGGAAAGGGAAGGGGGAGGGGAAAGGGAAGGGGGAGGGGAAAGGAAAGGGGAAGGGGAAGGGGAGGGGGAGGGGAAGGGGGAGGGGAAGGGGAAGGGGAGGGGGAGGGGGAGGGGAAGGGGGAGGGGAAGGGGAAGGGGAGGGGGAGGGGGAGGGGAAGGGGGAGGGGAGGGGGAGGGGGAGGGGAAGGGGGAGGGGAGGGGAGGGGAAGGGGAGGGAGAGAGAAGGGAAGGGGAAGGGGAGGGGGAGGGAAGAGGGAGGGGAAGGGGAGAGGGAAGGGAAGGGGAGGGGGAGGGGAGAGGGAAGGGAAGGGGAGGGGGAGGGGAGAGGGAAGGGGAGGGGGAGGGGAGAGGGAAGGGAAGGGGAGGGGGAGGGGAGAGGGAAGGGAAGGGGAGGGGGAGGGGAAGGGGGAGGGGAGGGGAGAGGGAGGGGAAGGAGAAGGAGAGGCTTTGGTAGAAAACTAGCTTCCACCAGAGTTATTTCATACCTTTGAGTCTGAGGGTCCCTGATAGTTCCATCATCATTCTCCAGGGAGCTGAGTGGCCATCTGGTAAAGCCCACATCTCTGGCAAGACTATTCCATATTGAGGAAGCTGCCTTAAGGTAGATAGGCAGTGTCAGAGCCTGCTAAGTGATTAACTCTTTCATCTAGGTGGCATGCCCCTTCCCCAAGCTCTGGGTTTCAAACACAGCAGCACTTTGCATTCACTGGGGCCCAATGTTATCCTAAAGGAAAGTAGAATCAGAAGAACTCTGAAAACTTTTAAACACTGCTTCTCCTGGCTCTGACTGATTAGTAGGGTAATAGGAGAAAAGGAAGAAGGAACAAATAAAAGAGATGGTAACAAAAGCAGAAGAAAGCAGGTTATTTTTTCCTGGGCTAAGAAGTTTGTCTTTTCATTGCGTTGATAAACACAAGAGTACCACCTCAGCATGCATCACTTCAGACTGTGTCCAGAGACATCAGGCATGGAATGTCAACCCTTCAGCCTCATAACTTGGGTGAGACCTTTCCTTTCATAGGATTCTCTAATTCCATTCACATTCCAGGTAGTTCACTTCCTAACAAAGTCCCAAAACATAGATATAGACCCATGAGATAAGACTATAGGTTCACATGTACCTATATTAGGGAAAAATATATACCTGAAAGCAAAAGTACACAATAGTCTGCAGTGAGTCAGTATAAAGTTCTTAATAAAATAGTGTCTATTTAGACTATCCTCACCTACTTTCTATTATACTTCCCTCACTCACTCCAAAGCTAACCCTATCAAAGCAAGGACTGCAAAAGCTGAATAAGGGCAAGAGACTGGCACACTTTAACTCTTTAGTCAGTATCAGGCCACCCCATCAGCTGGGGCCCTATTTGGGGAGTCCTGATATTCCCAAACAGACATGGTGGGCCTAGACTACGAATAAATCCTTCTCTCCATTGTTACCAGTTATATCTATCAGGAACAACAAAATAGGCTCCTTTGTGGGCCCCCATTACCCTCAACTTGGAATAACAATGGTAAAGAATGTTCCATCCTCCATAGGGAGGCTGGACAACATACTCTATGCTACATCTGAGGAAGATAGGTCCTGATATTGGGGCAGCTTGGAATATTCCTACTGATGACCACAGAATGTGAGCTCAGATCTATAGGGATGTCATATAGGTCACATAGGCTACTAAGCTGAATATGGGCCCAGATCAGATCAAATAGATGGGGTTTACAATCAACAATATTTATACACCTTTCCCATATTTGGGAGATATTCTCTTCCCTGATCCAGCGTTCTGGTCTTTTTTCCACTTTTTCCAGCCATGACATCATCTCTCCAGAAAATAAATTGGATCCACCTGCATATCAGATTTCATGTTCAGGAAAAAAAAAAAAACTAGTATAGCCACAGGCCCTTTGGAATATAACTAAAATAGTCCCACTAGCTATCTACAAAACAGAGACCCCCCCCCCCAACTCTTCATCTGCACTATTCCAGCCTTTAGGATCATGATTAGTCAACAATTGTTTGGTTTTATTGTGTTAACTTTCTTTTCAGCCACCAGGTTCCAGATGCTAGCATGATGCTAACCAGACTTCCCTGGACAAACAACCCCACCAATGTGTCCTCGAGCTCAATTCCCCAGAACCCGCCCCACTAGAGAAAGAGAGAGAAACAGGCTGGGAGTATGGATTGACCTGTCAATGCCCATGTTCAGTGGGGAAGCAATTACAGAAGCCAGACCTTCCACCTTCTGCATCCCACAAGGACATTGGGT
The DNA here is from genome assembly GCF_950295315.1 of Erinaceus europaeus. Taxonomy (NCBI): domain Eukaryota; kingdom Metazoa; phylum Chordata; class Mammalia; order Eulipotyphla; family Erinaceidae; genus Erinaceus; species Erinaceus europaeus. The sequence continues at coordinate 43,612,534 of NC_080177.1, read as the reverse complement.
CCATACACCCAATGGGTTAAAGAATAGAAAAGCTATCAAGGGAGGGGATGGGATATGGAGTTCTGGTGGTGAGAATTGTGTGGAGTTGTACCCCTCTTATCCTATGGTTTTTGTCAGTGTTTCCTTTTTATAAATAAAATTCAAAAAAGAAGTTTGGCTTCTGATTTCTTTCTGACCCATGGCCACACTAAGGATACTGGATTACATTATAACAGGTATGAATTAAACATTCCAGTAACCACAAGATGTAGCTTAGTTGACAAACAACCGTGTTTGTTTGCACTGGTCCAAGGCTACATATGAAGCTGGCAGTTTGTTCTTAGTTCTGCTCCATTTGAAGGACATATTTCTCAATTCCAGTAATCCATTTGGACTTTCCTCACCCTGTAGTCTTATATCCTCCCTTCTTCAGGAATATTCCAGCGGCTTGGGATGAGAGAATACGGAAATTTATCCTTCCTTTTCCTCATATTTTACTGTGAAACCATTCCAGACTATAACTTCCAGAACACTCCTGTCACAATACTCAAGGAGGTGACTATAATTCAATTTGGGTTAAAAATTATAGCAAAAAGAAAGGAAATTTCTTGATTATTTCTCTCAGCCCCCCTCTCCCCATAACCCGTTGAGCTCCTTTCTTTACCAAGATTACTGGCCCACCGGGATGCCATTAAACCCTGCTTCCAAATTTCTAGGCTATTTTTGTTTTTCCTCTGAGTAAGGGACTCAGACCCATTTGAAGTGACAATTAGCTAATCAAGCAAGCCTCACCCATATATACGCACATCCCTTCCCCCCCAGGTTAACCAAAATTAACTCTTAGTATACTTTCCATTGCTAGGTGACACGAATTATCACCCACTGTGAGAGAAACTTGTCTCACTTTTCATACCTCCTCTATCCACTATTACCCTTCTCCCACCTCCAAGCCAATTAAAAAAAAAAATACAACTCTCCTTTCACTGCTTTTTTTTTCTGTTTCCTTCTTTTCTTTTTTCTTTTCTCTTTCCTGTCTTCCTTTCCCCCTTCCTCCTCCCTCTGCCTTCTGAATTCACTGATACTTATTTGTGAACTATTTCAGGGAAGATGTCTGACTCAGAGTGGACTCTCTTTGTGTGTGTCTCTGCTCTACTTCTCCTTCCCCTCTTGCTACCCCTAGAACCTACAGTGGACAGTAGATTTGTATAATAGTCTATTCCTGCTATCCCTTTTTTCCTTTCTCTTTCTTTTTCATTTAGATTTGGTTGCTATTTTTTCTTGAACTGGAGACATTGTGGGACTAACTGGTATTGGTTAAACTGCTTCAGTCATTGCTTTCATTACTATTGTAATTTCTGAGGGTGGTGATTGCATTTGTCTTAAAGGTATTTAGTATAGTGTGGCTTGTACATAAAACACAACAACTGAGGAACAACAGAACATAAAAATAAAAAACACATTAAAAAATGGGTAGATCAAGAGAAAATAAAACTGCTAATACAATGAATGAAGAGCCTAAAAGAAACTACAAATCAGCCAGAAGTAACCATAGATAAGAAAAGCATTCAAGCAATAATAAATTTACTAATCACAGAAATGAAAACAACTTTGGAGGAAAGGAATAGCAGTATTAGGGAAACAACAGATGAGACCCTCAAGGAAAATACTTAACTACCTTGAGGCAATTAGAGAACTGAAAGCTGAAATAGCTGTAATGAAGAAAGCAGCCGAGGGAAGGGAAAGCAGACTAGCAGCAGAAAACAGAATGAGCCAGACAGAGGATGAGCTAGAGAAAACTAAGAAAGAAGTGAAAGAGCTCAAAAAGAGATTGAGAGACACTGAACACAACAGCAGAGACATATGGGATGATCTCAAAAGAAGTAACATTCGTATAATGTTGTTATTGTTGGATAGGACAGAGAGAAATGGAAAGAGGAGGGGAAGACAGAGATGGGGAGAGAAAGACAGACACCTGCAGACCTGCTTCACTACCTGTGAAGTGACTCCCCTACATGTGGGGAGCCAGGGGCTTGAACCCAACCCATTGTACTACCACCCAACTCCTGACAACATTTTTTAATGAGTGATCAACATAGATGAAAAGTTCTAATCCATAAACCTAGACTATCAGTATCAAATATTGTAATCCAATGACAAGTGTTAGAATAAAGGAGTCATGAAATGTTTTTGATAGTCAACAAATCATGAGTGAAAGAGAGGATCAATCATTTTCTTTCAGCAGGTAGATGTTATGTGATGCTTTTCACCTCCTCATCTAGAGGGAGATAGACCTCAAACATTAACCTAAAATCATACTTATATAACCCATATCCAATTTCAACATGTTACAATCAAAAGGAATCCCATTATATGTCTAAAGGGTAAATTTTCCTTCTGACATTCCTAAATATAGTTGGCATACAACACTGTATAAGTTTAAATGGCATATACTGTAAAATGTTTACCATAATGAATTTAGATACCATCACTTTATATATAGTTAACATTTTTTTAACTTGTGGTGAAAACATCTACATTTTACCTTCTTAAAATAGACCATCAGCATTCTTAACTATATGTAACTACAACATGTTTATATTATATCCCCAGAACTTGTAACTGGAAATTTGTGCCTTTTGACAGCCTCACCAATTCTTTTCAACCCATACCCTTCTGCCTTTTACAATTATTAATCTGATTTTTTTTCCACAACTTCCCCCTCCTAGACACCACTTGTTACTGAAATCATACAGTATTTAACTTTCTGTCACTTATTTAATTTAACATAGAGTCCTCAGGGTACATATATGTTTCTACAAATAATAGTATTTCCTTGCCTTATTATGGTTTATTATAGTTCATTGTTTGTTTGTAAATCACATTTTTATCTACTCATTTATTTCTCTCTTTCCCTTTCTATCAGTTTGTCTTTCACCTTCTATCAAAAGAAAAAAAAAAAAACTGCCAGGAGTAGTAGAGTCATTGTGTAAGTACCGGGCCTCAGCAATAACCCTGATGTGATTTTATTTAGAATTTTATTAACACTACACAAAAGTAAAATAATTTCTTTTTAGATCCTTAAAGGGATAAGATTTTGAATACAAGCATAGGAATACTTGTCCTCTCAACACTTACTCTTTTTTAAAAAATGTTTATATTTATTTATTGAATAGATAAAGCCATGAATGGAGAGGGAGAAGGAGTGAGAGAGGGAGAGAAACAGAGAGAAATCTGCAGCACTGCTTCACCACTCAAAAAAGCTTTTCCCCTGAAGATGGGGTCTGAAAGGAGTGTGGGGCTTGAACCTGGGTCCCTGTGTACTGTTACATGTGTGCTCAGTAAGAGCATTACTACCTGGCCCCTCAACACTTAATCTTTAGGAAAAGTCCAAGTGACCAAATCCTTATACTAACTAGGACATGACTAATAAAGCTTAATGTATACCATTCCTCTGGAATTTTAAACTATAGTCAGGAAAACCTTAAATCAAAGATAATTTCAGACAGAGGAGATGAGGTATGTGATATTTTTATAGCATAAAGAATGGCAGGACCAGGAACTAAGAAGTGGTGTACTTGTTAGGTAGAATGCACATGTTATCATGTTTGAGGAGCTAGGTTTAAGCCTGATGTCCTCCTGTAGGGGGGAAAGATCTAAGACCAGTGGACCAGTGCTTCAGGTGTCTCTTTTCTTTTCTCCCTCCTTATCCCCCATCCCTCTCTACTTTTCTGTCTCTACTTTTTAAAAGAGAGAAAAAAAAAGGCCACCAGATGCAGTGTTGATGTAGGCACCAGGCCTCAGTGATAATACAGAGAGAGAGAGAGAGAGAGAGACTGATTTTAGAAAAGCTACCAGGACCACACATTCCATGGATTCATTCACCTGTCATCACTGTCCATTCATCACAACTTCATTCCTGTTTGCTTACTCATTAAACTGTCAGAACTTTCTCTACCTTTTTCCATTTTGTCTTTTCACAGTGATACTGGTGACTATGCAGCCAGTATGAAGTACAGTGTATTTTCATAGTTAGCACAGTAGTCAGCTTGAGATGCTGTCAGCAAGAGCATCAGAAGACCTAAGACCTTCTCATCACACAGCACCAATGAGATATGGTTCTCCTATGTGGACAACTACTGGAAAAAAATAAGCAAACAAAAATGATTCATAGAATGCTCTCTTTGTTCAGAGAGTGAATAAATAAATAACATACCAAGGCTTTTATAAAAGATAGAGGAAGGGTACTTCAAAGGCTTCAAAGGTACTTCAAAGGTAATTCAAAGGCTGAATTACCTATTTCTGTTAACTAGATGGCTACAAATATTTTTTTTCTCTGTATAATGAGCCCTGGCAGAGCATGGCTAGTGCTCAGGCCTTAGAGTCTGCACAGTAGTGCAGGGGCCCAGGCCACTAGGACAGCCTCCTCCAGAGCTAGCCGGATTTCTGCCAGCCCAGGGCTCCCTACTGGGAAAGGCCTTCCCTAGTGGCTGATGACAGAGCTTGTCAGCCAGCTGGGAAACAAGAGTCAAGTGCTGTGGAAAGGTTGAAGATGAAAGACTGGTGAGGTGCTAATGTTATTCCCTCCAGAGGGTAACCAGACAGAAGAAAGCCTTCCCTGATTTGTGCAATAGGCTTCATGTTCATGCACCCTGCAGCAGCCTGCACCACTGGGTACCAGGTCAGGGAGAGTACAGGCCTATCAATACTGAGGTCGCCGAAGCCAGATTAATTTTCTAGGCAAGTCCTTTTCACAGGGGATTAGAAAAACAGAAAGGATGCAGTTGCCTCAACAGATTCTGGGAACACAGCTAAGGTTGTAATGCATATAAAATTTCTGAGTACATGGCCTGAAGTGCTCATTAATAGAATGCAAATGTTCTGGAAATAGCTTTTCTTTTCCATTCCCTTTAGGGCATTCAATTTATTTTTGTAATGTTCAAAGAAAACTGCTTGCCTATGTGCTCTGCATTACAGCTCTCTACTACATGCTTGGTTTAGAGATACACTAAAGGACACCCAGCTAAGGTATAAATCAATAAGGATAGAATTTTGTGCTAACAGGAGTTGAGTCTCTGCTGGTGAACAAGACATTCATCAATGTGGTGAAATGTGCATTTATAGAAGGTGAACTCTGTATAATTAGGCTTTAGCCCTTGGAATTATTGGCCAGGCTCAGTTTTTATCTAGTTGTCTATCTATCTGCTTGTTATTAATATTTTTTTACCAGAACACTGCACACCTCTGCTTTATGGTAGCTCTGAGGATTGATTATACCTGGGACCTTTGGTGTCTCAGTCATGATTTTCTTTTTATATAACTATTATGCTGTCTCCCCAACTGCTCAGCTTCTTTAATACACTGTCTGAGGAATCAGCAACAGAAGACCAGAGAAAGTATCCAGGCTAGCCTGATGTTTATTAATGATCCCAGGCTCAGCTGAGATTCAGTAATCACCATATGAAGCAGGAGTTAACACAGAACTAATACTAGATAGGAGACATTAAGTCCCAGAAAATATCAAGTGGGGAGTTGGATGGTAGTGCAGTGGGTTAAGCAGGTGACTCAAAGTGCAAGGACCTGCGTAAGGATTCCGGTTCGAGTCCCTGGCTCCCCACCTGCAGGGGAGTTGCTTCACAGGCAGTGAAGCAGGTCTGCAGGTGTCTTATCTTTCTCTCCCCCTGCTGCCTTCCCCTCCTCTCTCCATTTCTCTATGTCCTATCCAACAAAGACGACAATAATAACAACAAGGGCAACAAAAGGGAATAAATAAATAAATATTAAAAAAACAAAACATCAAGTGAAAGGAAAGACTAAACAACCAGGTTTTTTATTCTTTCGGTGCCTGAACTTTTTATTCTGTTTCTTTCATCTTTAAATGGAATTTATTTGTTTTTCACTGAAAGCAAAAGCTACGAATATATCTATTTCTTGCAAATGCTTCTCTGTGTAGAAAATCATATTCATGTAATATTAGGAATAGTCTAACTCAGTTGCATTAAAAAGCCTAAAGTAACACTGCCAGGCTGGAGTAGTGGCTCTGCCTGTGATTGAGACAGACAGGAAGACCTTTCAAGTTCAAAACCTGTCCTTCCCAGAAGCTGGTGGTTCACTGCAAAAAAAAAAAAAAAAAAAAAAAAACCAACAATTTTGTGGCTTTTCAATAAGGGGAACAAAAGGGAATAAATAAATATTAGAAAAATAAAATAAAATATTTAAAAAAGAAAGCCTAAAATAAATGTTTCATTCTTGAGGAGAAAAATTACTTTCATAATCCAGGCCTCCAGATTTCCCAGCAGTCTTTATGTGTAGTCTTTCATTTGCCTAAAGCACCAAAAGTAAAGCTTCTCACTCTTCCCACCCCACGGCACAGAATATCTCTCATGCTTGGTTTGAGATATGCTGATATATGGATATGAACCTATAACCTCATCTTCTTGCCCAGGTTCCATGGACCTCTGTAAACAGTCACACAGAAGCAATAAGGGAGAGAGAGAGGGAAAAAAAAACCTTAAGAAAACTAGAAGAATCATCCACCCTACTACATTCAAATAAAAATCCAAATTTGAAAAGATACCAAACCCAAAGTATCGTCCTTTCAGAATTTGGAATAAGTGTAATAATTACTAAAATATAAAAAATTTTTAAAAAGGTGGGGGGGTCAGGCATTAGTGCAGCAGGTTAAGCTCACATGGGCAAAGCTTAAGGACTGGCTTTGCCCCCCTTCCCCTTCCGCCCTCCCCCCCCCCACTCCCCACCTGCAGGGGGTGTTGATATGCTTCCAGGAGATTGTGGTTTAGTCTTTGCCTTTTAGAGCTTCTCCCTTCTCCCCACCCCCTACCCTACGTACTTCCTGGATTCTTGCCGCTGCCACTGAAGATGGAGGAGCACATTGCGTGATGATTAGGTTGTTTGCCCGCTTGTGAATAAAGATTAAACTGCGTTCTCAGCTCAGCCACGAGTTTCTGGTAATCTGTTACCCACCCGTGAAGCCAGCCCAGCGAAAACAACAAGGGGAGTCATTTCACAAGCGGTGAAGCAGGTCTACAGGTGTCTTTCTCTCCTCCTCTCTCTTCCCCTCCTCTCTCAATTTCTCTCTGTCCTGTTCAACAACAGCAACATCAATGGCAACAAGGACAACAAAAGGGAAAAAATAGCCTCATCTGTTACCCACCCGTGAAGCCAGCCCAGCGAAAACAACAAGGGGAGTCATTTCACAAGCGGTGAAGCAGGTCTACAGGTGTCTTTCTCTCCTCCTCTCTCTTCCCCTCCTCTCTCAATTTCTCTCTGTCCTGTTCAACAACAGCAACATCAATGGCAACAAGGACAACAAAAGGGAAAAAATAGCCTCATCTGTTACCCACCCGTGAAGCCAGCCCAGCGAAAACAACAAGGGGAGTCATTTCACAAGCGGTGAAGCAGGTCTACAGGTGTCTTTCTCTCTTCCTCTCTCTTCCCCTCCTCTCTCGATTTCTCTCTGTCCTGTTCAACAACAGCAACATCAATGGCAACAAGGACAACAAAAGGGAAAAAATAACCTCCAGGAGCAGCGGATTCGTAGTGCAGGCACCAAGCCTCAGCAATAACCCTAGAGGCAAAAAAAAAAAAAAAAGAAAAGCTAAAATATTGAATTTTCTCTACCACTTTGTAAATATTAGTTTTGTTGCTAATTGCCAGATCTCTTCTCGATGACAGGTATTCGAAAGGAAGTATTTATGTTCAATCGTGGAAACTTCAGGATGAGATGTTGTGCAGGAAAAATTATGGCACAGATATATTTCGAAGTAGTAATGGTGTGGGGTGGTGGACAAGATTTTGTCTCTGATGAATTCATGAAGTGAACTTAAACTTTTCATACCTTTATTTTCTTTCACACAAAATAGAAGAAAACATCTCTGGCTGTTGGAAGGTCAAGTGAGATAATGTATATACAAATGCTTTTTAAAATAATTAAGAAAGGAATCGGGCAGTAGCGCAGTGGGTTAAGCACACGTGGTGCAAAGCACAAGGAGCAGCATAAGGATTCCAGTTCATCCCCCAGCCCCCTACCTGCAGGGGTGTCACTTCACAGGCGGTGAAGCAGGTCTGCAGGTATCTATCTTTCTCTCCCCCTCTCTGTCTTCTCCTCCTCTCTCCATTTCTCTGTGTCCTGTACAACAACGAGGACATCAATAGCAACAACAATAATAACTACAACAACAATAAAAAACAACAAGGGCAACAACAAGGAAAATAAATATTTAAAAATTAAATAATTAAAAAATACAATATGTATTTTTATAATTACCTCTTTAGTAGACCGCATACTTCACCAGTGTCCTTTATGCTCTCCAGAACACTGGCATCCAGAAGTCACCCACGACTCACTTTAGAAAAATGTCCAAAGTATATAAAGACTAATTTATTTTTCATAATTCCTGTCCCTCTTTCCACATTAAAAAAGGATCACCTATTGCACCAAGGTAAAAATGTCTCTGTGGAGAAGGGGAAGGGTCTATTTTTAGCTCCACTATAGGAGCCTGGGGGTAAGGACACAGACCTTTGGTGGTAGGAACAGTATTAATACACACTCCTATTAACTCATCGTCTTATAAATCATGATTTAATCAGTATGAGAGAGGAAAAATCGATTGAATGTCTCAAAGTTTTTGATGTATAGGCTCCAGTTCTGAGTATATTCAACCTAGGCACTGAAGGTCTCAGACTGGTAACTTGAATTTTAACAGTGGGCTTAAGTTTTTTTTTTTTTTTTTTAAATCTTTATTTACTTATTGGATAGAGACAGCCAGAAATTGAGGGGGAAAAGGGAAGGAGATAGAGACCTGCAGCCCTGCTTCCCCACTCGCAAAGCTTTCCCCTTGTGCAGGTGGGGACCGGGAGCTTGAACTCGGATCCTGTGAAGCTTTCTTCTTGAAAGTGGGGAAATAAAAAATAGACTCAGAGCTCAAGTTTGTAGTCACCCAGCCCACAGTATGTGCTTTTCTTAACCATAGTACGTACCCCTGCCAAAACAGGGGCTCAAAAAATTGAGACAAAACTCAGAATTGTTTCTCTCCACGGAAATCTTTAGTAAAAGGCGAAAGATTTATGCGATCTGAAGAGAAACCAGAGTATGGGCTTAAGTTTTTAATACACATCTAATAATAACTTTTCCTTTGAAATATTAAATATTTACAATCTTAGACCAGGGATACCAGAAACAACTGGTCTTGTCAGTATATAAGATACAATTATTTGTAAATAGCATTAGATGACATAAATCATGGTATAAGGCCTTGTATGGTACAGTAAATCCTAACCATAGGATTTACAAAGTAAACCAAATTCCCAAAAAGCTTGGTTACAGGAGTAACTATCTATTGCCTTCTTAAACTCTAAAATAGTAGGGACTTTCCCCATTCTCTATAAAACCCATCTTTCTCCCAGTCCGGGAACCCCTGGGGTGTGGCTAATTTTCCTGCATGCTTCTCTTGATCCATACCATGTGATACTGCATCTGCTGATCTTAACCAAATTAATGCAGCCAGTTACCACCTCAACCTGTTTGATTTCAGTTTGTGTCCAGAGACACCAGGAATGGAATGTCAAACCTTCAACTCCATTACTCTGGTGAGACCTTTCCTAGCTCATAGGACTGCTTAATTTCAATTTAGGTAGCATACTTCCTAACAAAACCACAGAACTTAGATATAGTCCAGGGTCCATGAGCTAGAGTACATGTGCACATGTATCCATAAGTTAGAGGAAAATATATACCTTAACATAGAAGTGAACAATAGTTTGCAGTGACTCAATAAGTGCAGCAAGTAAGTAGAGAGACCTTAAAAAGACACCATAAAGTACTTAATTAAATAGTTTCTACTTAGACTTAGATATCCTCCTCACTTACTTCCTATTTCACTTCCCTCAATTACTGTAAAACTAACCTTCTCAGACAAAGTAAGGACTACAAAAACTGTATAAGGTCAAGAGACTAGCATACTTTAATGATGACTCTTTTGGTCACTACCAGGCCTCTCCATCATCCGGGGCCCTAGTCAGGGAATACTGGAATTCCCACATAGGCATAATGGGCCTAAACCCCTATCAAATCCCCCACCATCACTGGTCATCTCTATTAGAACGACACAGTGGACCTTCTTCTGGGCATCTACAGGACCTTGCTCTCAATGTAGAACAACAGTGATTGGGACTGCCCCCCCCCCCCCCCCCACTTTCCAAAGGGAGACTGGGTCAACATACACACAAGGAAGATAGTTCCTGAAATGAGTGCAGTCTCCACTACTCCTAGCTATGACCACAGAATGTGAGGTTAGAGCTGCAGGGATGCAGAGGTTACACAAGTTCCTATGCTGAATATGGGACACAGATCAAATCAGTGGGGTTTACAGTTAATGGTATTTATCTATTTTTCCCATAGTTAGGAGCTATGCTTTTCCATGATCCAGATTTATAGTCCTATTTCCACCTCTGACACCATATCCCCAGATAATACCTTTAGCACATGAGCATGTTAGCTATTGAATTCAGTCAAAAATTACTAAAGTCAGGGGTTGGGCAGTAGTGCAAACATGGCGTGAAGCACAAAGACAAACTGCCCACCTGCAAGGGGTCACCAAGCAAGTGGTGAAGTGGGTCTGCAGGTGTCTATTTGTCTCTCCTCCTCTCTGTCTTTCCCCCCTCTCAATTTCTCTGTGTCCTATCCAACAGCAGCAATGACAAGAATAACAATAATAACAAAAAAATAAATAACCTCCAGGAGCAGTGGATTCATACAGGCACTGAGCCCCAGTGATAACCCTGGAGGAAAAACAAAAAAATTAGTAAAGTTATGGTCCCCTTGCAATATACCTAAAATAGACTTCCTAGCTTTTTCCAAAATGGAGACCCCAAATTTCATCTGCTATATTTTTACCTTTAGGCTCATGATTATTAAAAAATTTGTTCTGCTATATATCGTAATACTTTTCAGCCATCAAATTGCAGATGCTACCATGAAGCCTACATGACTTCACTGGGCAGATGACCTCACCAATGTGTCCTGGAACCCCACCTCTTGAAAGCCCTGCCCCACAAGCAAGGAACTCTAGGGAAGAATGAAGAGACAGGATGAAGGGACATTGAGGTCCTGATATGTCATAAAGACACCAATAGAGGGGAGATGAGAGGCTATGCATAGGGGTTAAAGAACATTGAAAACATTATCCCCCCAATTAAATTATACATATATATTTAATAGTTTTATGTATTATAACCAAAAATCATTAAAAAATAAAACTCAAATGTTTTCCAACAAGAGGATAGACAAACTATGGAATATTCATACAATAGAATACTAAAGAGTTTTAAAAAATTGTTAACTGAATTAATATTATTTTATGACAGAAAAGATTCAGATGTACCACTGAAAAATAACATGCTCATAGATTTCATTTATCCCAAGTTTGGAAATTAGTCTGTTCAGCGTTGAGCAGGATTATCCATGGACCTGTTCGGGAATTATCTGATGCCATTCACCCACTCCACAGGTGTTCCCATATGGTAACCTGGAGCTCAAACTCATATCGTTTTTCATTGTAACATGTGAGCCTTGATCAAGTCTTTAAAAAAATGTTTTTATTATTTAAGAAGACAGTGAGCAAGTGCTGTGTACCCCTCTCATTTTATGCGGTGAGAATAGCATCTAGGCTCTCCTGCATATAAGATATGCATTCTGTTTCTTACCCATCAGTCCACTCCCTGGCTTACATGCCTTGATGGTACCTCTCAGTCCAATGTGTTTGGTATAAATGCTTAGAAAGATTCTTGGAGCCTGGCAGTGGTACAAATGGGAAAGCATACAAGTCACCACGTGTGAAGAACCAAGTTTTATCACAACCTCTTCATCTCCTACCTGCTGAAGGGTAACTTCATGATTAGTAGGACAAGCTGCAGGTCTCTCTCTATCTTGCTCTCCCTCTCTCTCTCCCCTCTTTCATTCAATTTTTCTCTTTCCCTATCATATCAATTAAAAAAAGACCATTAGGAGTAGTGGATTTGTCAGGCACTGAGCCCCAGCAGTATTCCCAGAAGCAAAAAAAGAAATTTTTCTTGCCGCCAGGGCTATAGCTGGGGCTCAGTGTGGCATCATAAATCCACTGCTCCTGGTGGCCATTCCCCCGCCCCCATTTGATTGGGTAGAACAGAGAGACAGTGAAAGGGGAGGAGAGATACAGAGGGAAAGATAGACATCTTCAGACTTTGTCACTTGTGAAAAATCACCCTTGTAGGTGGAAAGTAGGAGCTAGTACCTGGATCCTTACACTTCGTACTATGTGAGCTTAACTGGGTGTGCCACTGTCCGGACCTAAAAGATACTTTAAATGTAGTACTGTATACAAAGACAGAGTTAAGAATCTAACCAGGACTATGTAAGGAACTATGAAGACTTAAGTAAATCTAAACAAAACTATAAATCCACCGAACTGCACTTAGTGTGGGGAGATCAAAATTCTCAGTGTTCCAGATATATACCTGAATATATGAATAAAGCTCAGGCAGTAGCATAATGGCATAATCATGCCAGAGGCTCTGAGATCCTAAGTTCAACCTCTAGTATCACCATCAGTTGGAGCTGTGTAGTTATTTGGTAAAAAGAAAAGTGTTACTAATTAGGTATCACACTTCCAGATCTCAAACTATATTATAAAATTATCATAATCAAAACATCCTGGTACTGGAAAAAAAAAGATATACAGAACAGTGTAACAGAATTGAAAGCCCAGAAATAAACCCTGACACCCATCAACACCTAATTTTTGTTTCTCACCAGAAACAAAAGTTACCTCCAAATGGATCAAGAACCTAGATGTTAGACCAGAAATTATCAAATACTTAGAGGAAAATATTGGTTGAACACTCTCCCATTGAAGCATCAAGGGTGTCATTGATGGCACAATCCCAATTGCAAGGAAGACTAATTAAAAAAGAAAAAAACAGTGGGACTTCATCAAATGGAAAAGCTTCTGCACAGCAAAAGAAACCATCACCCAAATGAAGAGACCCCTCACCGAATGGAAGAATTTTTTTTTTTATTTAAGAAAGTATTAATTAACAAAACCATAGGGTAGGAGGGGTACAATTCCACACAATTCCCACCACCCAATCTCCATATCCCACCCCCTCCCCTGATAGCTTTCCCATTCTCTATCCCTCTGGGAGCATGAACCCATGGTCATTGTGGGTTACAGAAGGTAGAAGGTCTGGCTTCTGTAATTGCTTCCCCGCTGAACATGGGCATTGACTGGTCGGTCGGTTATCCCAGTCTGCCTCTCTCTTTCCCTAGTAGGATGGGTCTCTGGGGAAGCTGAGCTCCAGGACACATTGGTGGGGTCTTCAGTCTAGGGAAGCCTGGCTGGCATCCTGATGACATCTGGAACCTGGTGACTGAAAAGAGAGTTAACATACAAAGCCAAACAAATTGTTGAGCAATCATGGACCCAAAGCTTGGAATAGTGGAGAATAAGTGTTAGGGGGGTACTCACTGCAAACTCTAGTGTACTTCTGCTTTCAGGTATATATTTTGCAGTAGTTTACAGATACGTGTGAACATATGCTCTCTCTCACAGAACCTGGTCTATATCTAGGTTTTGGGACTTTGTTAGAAAGTGAACCACCTGAGATGGAATTAAAGTATACTATGAAAGGAAGGGTCTCACCCGAGGAATGAAGCTGAAGGGTTGTCATTCCACATGTGAAGTCTCTGGACACAGTCTGAAGTGAAGCATGTTGAGGTGGCAATCGTTGTGTTGGTTAGGTTGTGATCGGCAGATGCAATATTATTTGATATGGATTGGGAGAGGCATACAGGAAAGTGGGCCCTATCCAATGGTTCCAGGACTGGGGGAAATATAGGCTCTATAGTGGAGATGTGAGGTTCCTGCTGTCTTAGGGTTCAAAAAGACAATCGATAGTTAATGTTATCATCACATTATTTGGTAATTGGGTTAACTTTGAAAAGTCCTTTTGTTAGGGTTTGCTGTACAGTACCCAGTATCTTGTATATAGCTGTTCTATTGGATGCTTCTGATCTACTTAGTCTAGGCTTTTGAGAGAGTCTGCATATCAATTACACAGCCTATATATTGAAAAGATTCAGTTTGTGTTTTGAAAAACTTTGAGACATACAATTGATTTTCCCCCTCTCATATTAATTAACTAGTGATTTATATGACTACATTTTACTAGGAGTGTACATAAACACCATTCCCACCACCAAAAGACTGTGACCCATCCCTCCCACCCACTCCCACCCCCCACTGGCCCAGGAAGCTGCATGTCTACCCCTCACCACAGGGTTTTTACTTTGGTGCCCTACTTACAATTTGGTCAGGTCCTGCTTTTAGTTTCCCTTTCAGATCTTCTTACTCAACTTCTGTTGATGAGTGGGATCATCCCATACTCATCTTTATCTTTCTGACTTAGCTCACTTAACATAATTCCTTCTAGCTCTGTCCAAGATGGGTGGTTTCATTGTTCTTGATAGCTGCATAGTATTCCATTGTGTATATATATATATACCACAGCTTTCTCAGCCACTCATCTGTTGTTGGGCACCTGGGTTGCTATTTTTACAAGCTATATGTCAGACAAGAGGCTAATAACCAAAATATATAAAAGTTCACTAAACTCAGCATCAAAAAAGCAAATGACCCAATACAAACGTGGAGAGAGGAAATGAACAGAACATTCAATACAGAAGAGATCCAAAAGGCCAACAAACATATGAAGAATTACTCCAGGTCACTGATTGTCAGAAAAATGCAAATAAAGGCAACAATGAAATACCAGTTCACTCCTGTGAGAATGTCATACATCAAAAACAACAATAGCAACAAATGCTGGAGAGGCTGTGGGGACAAAGGAGCCCTCCTGCACAGCTGGTGGGAATGTCAATTGGTCCAACCCCTGTAGAGTACCCTGGAGAACTCTTAGAAGGGTAGAAGTGGACCTTCCATATGACCCAGTAATTCCTCTCCTAGAGATAAATCCTAAGGAGTCAAGCACACCCATCCAAAAAGATATATGTACACCTATGTTCATAGCATCTCAGTTCATAATAGCCAAAACCTGGGAGCAACCCAGGTGCCCAACAACAGATGAATTACTGAGAAAATTGTGATATATATACTCAATGAAATACTACTCAGCTGTTAAAAATAATGAATCTACCTTCTCTGGCCCATCTTGGATAGAGCTAGAAGGAATCATGTTAAGTGAGGTAAGTCAGAAAGACAAAGGCAAGTATGGAATGATCCCACTCATAATCAGAAATTGAGAAAGAAGAGCAGACAAGGAAAAACAAAGTAGAATTCAACTGAGTTTGGAGTATTTCACCAAACTCTGAGTGGGGGAAGAGGATCTATTTTTAGCTTAACTATAGGGGGGTGGGGCTGTAGTGGGGGTGGGGACACAGACCTTTGGCGATGAGAATATGTATGGAATGATCCTATTAACTTATAATCTTACAAATCATTATTTAATCAATATGTGAGGGGAAAATAGATTGAAACTCTCAAACTTTTTTTATGCACAGACCCCAGTTCTGAGTATATATTCCTTCAATCTAAGCACTTCAGGTTTCAAATAACTTGACTGAATTTTAACAGTGGGCTCAAATTTTTAATACATTTCCAATAATAACTATTTAATTGAAATATCAAATCACCTATAGTTTTAGAACAGGGAGAGCAGAAGCAACTGCTTGTGTCACAATATAAGATACAGCTATATGTAATAGCATTAAATGGCATGAATTGTGGTAAAGTCTTATATGATACAGCAAATCTCAACCATGGAATTTTCAAAGTAAACCAAATTCCCTAATAAGTTGGTTACAATAATAATATACAATATCATTTCTTAAACTCCAAGACTGCAGGAACCCTTCCCATTCTCTATAAAACCCATATTTCTACCAGTCCTGGATACTCTGGGACATGGCTTGTCTTCTTGCATGCTTCATTTGATCCATACCATTTGATACTGTGTCTGCTGAGCTCAGCCAAATCAATGCAACCAGTACCACCTCAACATGTTTCACTTCAGATTGTGTCCAGAGACAACAGGCATAGAATGTCAAACCTTCAGCTCCAGCACTATAGTTAGACCATTCCTAAATCATAGGACTCCTCAATTCCACATTGGGTGGTGTACCTCCTAACAAAGCCACAGAACCTAGATTTATATCAGGGCCCATGACAGAACACATGTGCACATGTACCCAGAAGTTAGGGGAAAATATATAAGTACAAAATAGTTCGCTGTGACCCAAAACAGCAAGTACCTAGAAAGACCTACAAAATGAAAGACACCATAAAATGATACTTATATACTTTTCCCATATTTGGGAGCTACTCTCTGCCCTGATCCAGCTTTCTAGCCGTATTTCCAACTCTGACGCCATCTCCCCAGACAATACCTTTAGTCCACCTGCATATTGGATGTCAGGCACAAGCAAAAACTAGTAAAGTCACTGGTCCCTTGGAATATACCTACAATAGACCTACTAGCTTTTTTCAAAATGGAGACCCTCAAATCTCATCTGCTGTATTCTTGCCTTTAGGTTGCTGACTACTAGACAATTTGTTAGGCTTTGTATCTTAATGCTTTTTCAGTCAACAAGTTGCAGATGCTACCATGAGGCCTACCTGACTTCCCTGGGTAGATAACCTCACCAATGTGTCCTAGAACCTCACCTTCTTAGAGCCATACCCCACTTGGGAAAGATATGGATCAACCTGCAAGCACCCACGTTCAGCTGGAAAGCAATTGCAGAAGCCAGACCTTCCACCTTCTGCACCCCATAATGACCCTGGTTCCTTACTTTCAGAGGGATAAAGAATAGGGAAGTTTTCAAGGGAGTGGATGGAATGAGGAACTTTGATGGTGAAAATTGAACAGGATTGTACCCCTCTTATCCTATGGTCTTGTTGATATTTTCATTTTATAAATAATTTAATAACAACAAAAAGAAAGTATTATTAATTAAATAAAATAATAAATACTTCATTTTGTTTTCCAAGACTAAGAAGACGGTAAACACATGGTGCGCAATTACTGTTTTTGAGTAGTACCTCTCTTTTTTTATTATGTGTTCTCAATTTCTGTTCATTATTTTTGTATTGGTCTATATTAGAACACTTGCCTAAATCTAAAGAGATTTACTAGTTTACAGAAACTGTGGTTTCTGCTAACCTGTTTTTAAGTCTTAAGAAGTCTACAACTTATTTCTAACCTGTAGCTATTTTTATTCTACTGCACAAATTAATGCAATTTAGGACTCCCAGAGAGACTACTCCTTTTTTAATAACCAGAATTTGAATTTGCTATTGATTCTGCTTAGTATAGTGAATGAGTATTGAAAAACTATCATCTTTTGGTAGGGGAAGAAAAAATGAACCACCACTTTAAATCCTTTTCCCATTACTTCATGGCCTTTAGCAATCATTTCATCTCCACATATATGAGTTCCCTCATCTGTAAAATGGAAATGCTAATAACCCCAGCCTTGGAGGAGAGAGAATTCAATAAGTCATTATTTGAAAAGTATATAGAACTGTTTCCAGTACATATTCAGGTGTTTGTTAAGTAAAATAAATTTAAAAGCCTGAATCAACTAGACCTCACTCGAATCGGTAAAAAAAAATCCTCCTTTGGATTCTCTTGTGTGTCCTGTTTACATGTCCAGGGTTCATACAGCTTCTCAAATCCACTTAGGTATAACACTCTAAACACCAGAAGAGCCAGATGCTCAGCAGTAAGGGGCCTAGTAAAAGACACACAACACTCATTGGTCTCCAGTGCATCCTGCTAAAGGGAAGAAGCCAAAGGCAAGAGGCTACAGATTAAATGATTTAATTTATTTGATTTTCTGTAAAAGGCAAATCTATTGCAAGAAAAAATTACAGTGGTTTCCAGGAACCAGAGATCAAAGATTAAAGGAAAAATTAACTGCAAAGGAGCATCTGGAGTGTTCCTTCTTTGCCATGCAGGAGCATAAGTTCCAGTCTAGCCCCCACCCCCTCTACATTGGGGGATGCTTCAGTGCTGTGGTGTTTTTCTCTCTTTTTTTTTTTTTTTGCCTCTTTCTGAAAAAGTCAGCCCAGAGTGGTAAATCACTAGCAATGAAAGCACACACACACACACACTGCAGAGGGGTGGGTGTGAAGGAATTTGAGAGCTAATGCACAATTTTTATATCTTGACTGTAGTGGTAGTCACAAAACTATATACATTTGTAATGAAACAAAGAAATTATTTCTAACATGTAGTCTTACAACTATATGCATTTATTAAATCACAGAACTGTGGTTTGAAAAGAAAAAAATTACTATAAGTAAATTATACCTATTTTTTAAAATTTCTTTATCGGGATATTAATGGTTTACAGTCAACAGTAAAATGCAGCAGTTTGTACATGTATAACATTTATCCTCAGTTTTCCACATAACAATTCAACCCCCACTAGGTCCTCCTTTGCCATCAAGCTCCAGGACTTGATCCCTCACTCACCCAACCCCCACCTTAGAGTCTTTTACTTTGGTTCAATACACTTACTACAGTCCAAATTCTGCTTTGTGTTTTCCCTTCTGATCTAGTTTTTCAATTTCTGTCTGATATCTGTCTATGATCATCCTTCTCTTTCTGACTTATCTCACTTAACACAATTCCTTCAAGCTCCATCCAAGGTGAGTTGAAGAAGGTAAATTCACCATTTTTAATAGCTGAGTAGTATTCGATTGTGCATATATCATAGCTTTTGCAGCCACTCATCTGTTGTGGGACACCTGGGTTGCTCCCAGCTCTTGGCTATTACAAATTGTACTACTATAAATATAGGTATACACAGATCTTTTTGGATGGGTATGTTTGGTTTCTTAGGATACATGCCCAGGAAAGGAACTGCAGGGTCATAGGGAGAGTCAATTTCTAGCCTTCTGAGAGTTCTCTAGACTTCTCTCCACAGAAGTAGGACCAATTTACATTCCCACCAGCAGTGCAGGATGGTTCCTTTGTCCCACAACCTCTCCAGCATTTGTTGATGCTACCTTTTCTGATGCAGGCCATTCTCACAAGAGTGAAGTGGTATGTCATTGTTGTCTTTACTTGCATTTCTCTGACAGTCAATGACTTGGAGCATTTTTTTCATATGTTTGCTGGCTTTTTGTATCTCTTCTATACAGAATATTCTGTTCATAGCCTCTCTCCATTTTTGGATGGGGTCATTTGTTAATCAGTTTGGTTAGCTCTTTATATATTTTGGTTATTAGCCTCTTGTCTGATATATAACATGATCTTCTTACATTTTGTAAGAGGTCTCTTTGTTTTGGTAGTGGTTTATTTTGCTGTACAGAAATTTCTTAATTTGGTGTAATCCCATTGTTTTATTCTTGCCTTAGTCTTCTTTATAATTGGATTCATTTCATTGAAGGTAACTTTAAAATTTATGCAGAAAAGAGATCTGCCTATGTTGTCCTCTAAGTATCTGCTAGTTTGTGGTCTAACATCAAGTCTTTGATCCACTTGGAATTTACTTTTATTTTTAGTAAAATATAGTGGTTCAGTTTCATTCTTCTGCATATTCAACAAAAATTTCTCAACACCATTATTGAAGAGACTCTCCTTTCCCCATTTAATAGTCTGGGCACCTTTGTCAAAGATTAGATGTCCACAGGTGTGGGGGCTTACTTTTGAGCTCTCAATTCTTTTTCTTATTCTTTTTTTAATATTTATTTATTCCCTTTTGTTGCCCTTGTTGTTTTATTGTTGTAGTTATTATTGATGTCCTTATTGTTGGATAGGACTGTTGGGACTATGTGTAAGCCTGATAGAGCTTAGGGAGAACGACCCCCATCCTTGGATGGAGGTCTGATAAGATAATCTCTTGGTAAGTCTTTCTCAACTGAGGTGAGCATAAGGGGGGAAACTCAGACTTAGTTATTTCCTTCTTGACTCTCAGGCCCACAGAAACCCCAATACTTCCCTCCATTAACTGCAGGCCACATGGCCGCAGATTCACTTATTCAAAGTCACCTTCTGATCACTGAAGAACACACCTTATCACACACTTCATCACACACCTCAGAGCCCAGACAAGAGAAATTCCAAACTATATGGCTTTTTGATATCCATCTTCTCTCTGTCTCACCCTACGGGTTTAACCCCTATGCTTCTCTCAGATATCTTTGGATAATTAAGTTGTTTGCGTCATGGAGAATAACTGTCTTGTATCTCATCAATTCCTATCATGCCAGCCCCCTACCTTAGGGGCATGCTGACCGTTAAGAAACCTGTAATTTCTGACATATTTCAACAATAATTCCCTTCATTGTTTTTCTATTTAACTCATGTCTACCTTGCTAATAAACGAGTTCTGAGTTCTGAGTTCTGAGTTCTGAGTTCTGAGTTCTGAGTTAACATGCTGAGGAGTTCCCTGGTGTCTTTTACTTCGTGTCACCCCTGTCGTGAGAAAGAACCAGTCCGTTACCTTTCCCCTGGAGATCACCCCGCCAGAGAGACACGAAATAGTAATGTAGAGTCTACTGAATATAACATCCTACTTTTCAGTCTAGAGTTTGCATTACTGAGGCTGTCTTTAAGACTACCACGGTCCTTGCACAGTCCTGCAGAACAGCATTTCATTGAAACTGTTGCTAAGTCTGTGTGCTGGAAGTCATTTCTTTTTTTCTCAACAATCTCGTATAAATCTCTAGCAAATGCCGAGAGTGGTTTTTTTTTTTTTTTTCTCATCTATCTTTAAGCTCTTCCTGTTCTCTTACTCCCATGCTTTGACATTTTGCTCGTTCATTTTATTCAACTATTGAAATGTTCTCATGGAGTCTGAAGACAAATTACCTGGGTTCAAACCCAGATTCCAGAATCTCCCTGTGTGACCTCTCTGCTTCAGTGTTCTCATTTATAAAGTCAGGATAATACTATCTATTTTATAGGACCAGCTTGTGAGGCTTGTATGAGTTTAGAATAGTAAAGGGCCTTTTTATTTTTTCTGCTGGGACAACTAAACAGGGGATCCCTAGACTTTTGGTAACTGTCAGAGTCACCTGGGGAGATATTGTAAAATATGGAGTTCTGATGAACTAGACATATAAGGATAACACTACATTAACATGTGATCTATAGAGAAAACAAACATATTAGCAAAACTACACTGTAATAAATGTTTGACCTATAAAGCCAATTAATGGCTACCAGACAGAATAGGAAGGCTGGAGGTGCAAATCAGGACAAAATGGGGCATACAAGTTGATTTTTCAATGACACACAACTGAGAACTATACAGTATTAAAAATTAATAATACTTCAATTTTAAAAAGTAGAGTCTTGGTTCCACAGCCACAGGATTCTGATTCAGGCAGTCTGGGGAAGGGGAGAAAATGTTGCAGCTGGTTAATGCAAAATACTGCTTACAGTTCTGGCTCTATCCTTGCTGTTCTCTCCCATTCTTCTGAGCTTTCTATCTTCTCTTATGCACAGATAGTTATAAGGCTTTGCATACTTTTTTGTATTTACCTGTCAATGGTGAATCTCTGTAAAGCTACCCATCATCTTACTAAACTGGTTTCATAGTATACTTTTGTGGACACTTTTCAGGGTCTGTTTGTAACCTCTGTTACTGAAAAGAATTACATGAAGGTTCCAATTAATATGTCTTTGGGATGGTAGAAGGTAGTCTGTTTCAGATTTTAGAACATGTATGTAGGTGAAGGTAGTTTAGCTTCAGGGCTGTGGATATTGTAAGGTAGGTGAAACTTCAGTGACTTGATTACACAATGTAATGTGTATAGAGAAAAGGGGAGTTTCCTGAACACTTGAGAGAAGAAAGGGAGGTATTGCTTTCTTTCTTTCTTTTTAATATTATTATTTATTTATAAAAAGGAAACATTGACAAAACCATAGGATAAGAGAGGTACAACACCACAATTTCCACCACCAGAACTCCATATCCTATCCCTCTCTTGATAGTGTTCCTATTCTTTAACCCTCTGTGAGTATGGACCCAAGGTCATTCATTGTGGGATGCAAAAGGTGGAAGGTCCAGCTTCTGTAATTGCTTCTCTGTTGAATATGGGCGTTGGCAGGTCAATCCATACACTCAGCCTGCCTCTCTCTTTCCCTAGTGGGGAAAGGTTCTGGGGAATTGGAGCTCAAGGACACATTAGTGGGGTTGTCTTTCCAGGGAAGTCTGGTTGGCGTCCCTATAGATCTGAACTCACATTCTGTGGTCATCAGTAGGAACATTCTAAGCTGTCCCTATATCAGGAATCATCTTCCTCAGCATAGAATATGTTGTCCAAGGGAGCTGGGCAGTAGCGCAGCGGGTTAAGTGCAAGTGGCGCAAAGCCCAAGGACCTGCAGAATGATCCCGGTTCAAGCCCCTGGCTCCCAATCTGCAGGGGGTTCGCTTCACAGGCAGTGAAGCAGGTCTGCAGGTGTCTATCTTCCTTTCTCCCTCTCCGTTTCTCTCTGTCCTATCCAACAACAACAACAGCAATAACAACAACAATAAGAACAGCCAGGGCAACAAAAGGAAATAAATTAAAAAAAAAAAAAAAGAATATGTTGTCCAGCCTCCCTTCAGAGGATGAAGCATTTTTTACCGTTGTTGATCCAAGTTGAGGGCAAGGTCCGCTGAGGGTCCACAAAGGGGAGTGTTTCGTTGTTCCTAATAAAGATGACCAGTAACAATGTAGAGAGGGATTTATTTGAGGTCTAGGCCCATCATGTTTGTTTGCGAATTTCAGGACTCCCAGACTAGGGCCCCAGCTGATGGGGTGGGCTGATAGTGAATAAAGAGTCACCGTTAAAGTATGCCAGTCTCGTGCCCTTATTCAGCTTTTGCAATCCTTGAGTTGATAAGAATAGCTTGGGAGTGAGTGAGACAAGTATAATAGAAATAGGTGAGGAGGGTATCTAAGTCTTAATAGAGACTATTTCATTAGGAACTTCATACTGACTCATTGTAGACTATTGTGTACTTTTGCTTTTTTTTTCTTTTTGCCCTAGTTTAGGGATACATGAATATGTATACATGTGAATATATGCCCTATGTCATGGGACCTGGTCTATATCTAGGTTTTGAGATTTTTGTTGGGAAGTGAACCACCTGGAATGGAATTAGAGAATCCTATGAAAGAAAAGATCTCACCCAAGTAATGAGGGTTGATATTCTATGCCTGATGTCTCTGGACAGAGTCTGATGTGAAGCATACAAAGGTGGTACTCGATGTAACTAGGCTGGGATCAGTAGATGCAATATCATTTGGTATGAATTGAGAAAAGCATGAAGGAAAGTGAGCCCCACTCTGGAGGTTCCAGGACTGGGGAAATATAGGCTCTGTAGAGGAATCAGGAGGCTCCTGCTGTCGTACGGTTTAAGATGGCAATAGATAGTTATTGCTATAATCATATTATTTGGCAATTGGGTTAACTTTGAAAAATCCCTTTGTTAGGATTTGCTGTATCATACACAATATCACCATAATTAGTGTCCTTTGATATAATTTGTATATAGCTGTGCCACTGGTTGTGTCTGTTCTCCCTACTCTAAGTTTTTAAGAGAGTCAACATATCAAAGAATCAGCCTATGGTCTGTGCATTAAAAAGTTTGAGACATTCATTCAATATTTCCCCTCTCATATTAATTAATTAGTAATTTATATGACTACAGGTTTACAGGAGTGTACCTAAACACCATTCCCACCATCAAAAGACTGTGTCACATTCCTCCGCCCCCACCCCTGCCTACTCCGTGAAGCTGAACATACACCCTCACCCTTATCCCAGGGTTTTTACTTTGATGCCCTACTCCAAATTCAGTCAAATTCTGCTCTGAGTTTTCCTCTCTGTTCTTCTTTCTCAACTTCCGTTTATGAGTGGGATCATCCCATACTCACTTTTATCTTTCTGACTTAGCTCACAACATAATTCCTTCTAACTCCATCCAAGGTGGGTTAGAGATAGTGGGTTCATTGTTCTTAATAGATGCATAGTATTCCCTTGTGTATATATACCACAACTGTCTCAGCCACTCATCTGTTGTTGGGCATGTGAGTTACTTCCAGGTTTTAGGTATTACAAATTGTGCTGCTATGAAAATAGCTGTGCAGGAGTCGGGCTGTAGCGCAGCAGGTTAAGCGCAGGTGGCGCAAAGCACAAGGACTGGCATAAAGATCCCGGTTCGAACCCCGGCTCCCCACCTGCAGGGGAGTAGCTTCACAGGCGGTGAAGCAGGTTTGCAGGTGTCTGTCTTTCTCTCCTCCTCTCTGTCTTCCCCTCCTCTCTCCATTTCTCTCTGTCCTATCCAACAACGACGACAACAACAATAATAACTACAACAATAAAACAAGGGCAACAAAAGGGAATAAATAAATAAAATAAATATTAAAAAAAAGAAAATAGCTGTACATACATCTTTTTGGTTGGGTGTTATAGTCCTTGGGGTATATACCTAGGAAAGGAAATTACTGGATCATATGGAAGGTCCATGTCTAACCTTGTGAGAGTTCTCCAGACTGCTCTCCACAGAGGCTGGACCAATTTAAATTCCCACCAGCAGTGCAAAAGGGTTCTTCTGTCCCCACAGCCTCTCCAGCATTTGTTGCTGCTGTCCTTTTTGATGTATGCCATTCTCACAGGGGTGAGGTGATATCTCAATGTTGTCTTTATTTGCATTTCTCTGACAATCAGCGACCTGGAGCAATTTTTCATATGTTTGTTAGCCTTTTGCATCTCTTCTGTAGTTAATGTTCTGTTCATATCCTCTGCCCACTATTGGATGGGGTCATTTGCTTTTTTGTTGCTAAGTTTGCTGAGATCTTTGTATATTTTGGTGATAAGTCTCTTGTCTGATGTATGGTATGTGAAGATCTTCTCCCATTCTGTGAGGGGTCTCTTTGTGTGATAGTTTCTTAGCTGTGCAGAAGCTTTTCAATTTGATGTAGTCCCACTGGTTTGTTTCTGCTTTAGTTCTTCCTTCCAAGTGGATTTGTATTATCAAAGATGTCCTTGAGATTTAGGTGGGAAAGTGTTCCACCAATGTTTTCCTCTAAGTATTTGATAGTTTCTGGTCTAACATCTAGGTCCTTGATACATTTGGAGTTAATTTTTGTTTCTGGTGAGATAAGGTGGTTGAGTTTCATTCTTCTGCATGTTTCAACCCAGGTTTCCCAGCACCATTTATTGAAGAGAGCCTCCTTCTTCCATTTAATATTTTGGGCCCCTTTATCAAAGATTAGATGTCCATAGTTGTGATATTGATTTATTTTCTTTTCAGCTATTCACTATATCCAAAGCCTTATTTAGCTCTATCCAGAAAAATAAAAAATCTGATGGCTCTGGAATGAGTGACATCCCAGGGTTAACAACGTTAAGGAGAAAAAAATGTGCAAAATGTTTTACAATCTTGAAAGAGAAGAAGCTGTAGTAGGATAATAGATGGGTATTTTCAAAGGAGATATATTCCATAAGAGATTGGGCACTGGGCATCCAGAGAAGAGAAAGGAGAATGTGCCCAATAAGGATGGAAGCAGCTAAGCAGTTTAAAAAGCTACTTCTCATTTTCTGTTGAAGGTAGATTGTATGTGTCAGATATTTTAGATGTTAGAGGGGACATCATTGATGGAAGGATGCCAACAGACACAGTATAGGAACATGAAGTTTCTTAATGATAAATTCAAAGGGAAAAATAGCTCTGAAGTGAAGTAAAACAGAAGACACATTGCACTCTGTTGGGAACATGTGTGAGGGAAGTACTGGGGTATCTGTGAGCCTGATAGAGCTTAGGGAGAACCACCCCCATCTTTGGATGGAGGTCTGAGAAGATAACCTCTTGGTAAGTCTCTCTCAACCGAGGTTAGCATAAGGGGGGAAACTCAGACTTAGTTATTTCCTTCTTGACTCTCAGGCCCACAGATACCCCAGTACTTCCCTCCATTAACTGCAGGCCACATGGCCACAGATTCACTTATTCAAAGTCACCTTCTGATCACAGAAGAACACACCTTATCACACACTTCATCACACACCTCAGAGCCCAGACAAGAGAAATTCCAAACTATATGGCCTTTTGATATCCATCTTCTCTCTGTCTCACACTACGGGTTTAACCCCTATGCTTCTCTCAAATACCTTTGGATAATTAAGTTGCTTGTGTTATGGAAAATAACTGTCTTGTATCTCATCAATTCCTGTCATACCAACCCCCTATCTTAGGGGCATGCTGACTGTTAAGAAACCTGTAATTTCTGTCATATTGCAACAATAATTACCTCCATTGCTTTTCTATTTAACTCATGTCCACTTTGCCAATAAACGGACTCTAGGATTCTGGGACTCTAAGGACTCAGATTCTAGATTCACGCTAAGAGTCCCCTGGTGTCTTTTACTTCGTGTCACCCCTGTCGTGAGCGAGAAAGAACCAGCCCGTTACCTTTCCCCTGGAGTACACCCTGTCAGAGAAGGAGGGAGACACCCCGAAAGCAATCCCCCAGTCTTAGATTCCTAGCCTCTGACAATGATGTACAACTACCAATGAAGCCACCCAAGCAGAGTAACCATCTTTGGATATGTCACCTTCCTCATTCTTATAGGTCCTTGTATACAATCTTGAATCCTTTACAGGTTACTGGTTGGGAAGTATAAACTTTTGCTGCCAATGACTATAGCACATCTAAATGCCTAGTGCAAAATTATTTGGCAAAGACCATATTGCAGCTGGCCATATTTTGGGGGCTGCTGGAGATTTCTTCCTAGAATTTCAGTAATTGCCTTGTGTTTGAAGCTAGACATGACTTTGTACATAATTTCAATACTCCTTATGTGTAACTGAATGACTAGCAGTAAAGCTACTTTTTAATATTTATTTATTTATTCCCTTTTTGTTGACTTTATTGTTTTATTGTTCTAGTTATTATTGTTGTTGTTATTGATGTTGTCACTGTTAGGACAGAGAGAAATGAAGAGAGGAGGGGAAGACAGAGAAGGAGGGAGAAAGACAGACACTTGCAGACCTACTTCACTGCCTGTGAAGCAACTCCCCTGCAGGTGGGGAGCTGGGGGCTAGAACCAGGATTCTCATGTGGGTCCTTGGGCTTTGCACCATGTGCGCTTAACTCGCTGCACTACCACCCGACTCCAAAAGCTATTTTTTTAAAAAGATTTTATTTATTTATGAGAAATATAGGAGGAGAGAGAAAGAACAAGACACCACTCTGGCATATGTGCTGCCACAGATCAAACTCGGAACCTCATGCTTGAGAGTCCAAAGCTTTACCACTGCGCTACCTCCCAGACCACCAGTAAAGCTATTTTTATGTGTGAAAGAATTGGTGGCACATCTTGCTCTTTTTTTTCTATTAAAAATTAGATATTTACAAAGAAGATTGAATCAAAAATAAAGTAGTGGTACTACCCCAAATTAAAAAGTTTCTGCACAGCAACAGAAACCACCACCAAAACAAAGAGACCTCTTACAGAATGGGAGATCTTTACATGCCATATATCAGACAAGAGGCTAATAACCAAAATATATAAAGAGCTCACTGAACTCAACAAAAAAATAATGACCCTATCTAAAAATGAGGAGAAGATATAAATAGAATATTCACCAAAGAAGAGATCCAAAAGGGAAACAACCATAAAAAAATGCTCCAAGTCATTGACTGTCAGAGAAATGCAAGTAAAGACAACAATGACATACCACTTCATTCTTGTGAGAATGGCCTGCATCAGAAAAGGTAGCATCAACAAATGCTGGAGAGGTTGTGGGACAAAGGAACCATCCTGCACTGCTGGTGGGAATGTAAATTGGTCCTACTTCTGTGGAGAGAAGTCTAGAGAACTCTCAGAAGGCTAGAAATTGACTCTCCCTATGACCCTGCAGTTCCTTTCCTGGGCATGTATCCTAAGAAACCAAACATACCCATCCAAAAAGATCTGTGTATACCTATATTTATAGTAGTACAGTTTGTAATAGCCAAGAGCTGGGAGCAACCCAGGTGTCCCACAACAGATGAGTGGCTGCAAAAGCTATGATATATGCACAATCGAATACTACTCAGCTATTAAAAATGGTGAATTTACCTTCTTCAACTCACCTTGGATGGAGCTTGAAGGAATTGTGTTAAGTGAGATAAGTCAGAAAGAGAAGGATGATCATAGACAGATATCAGACAGAAATTGAAAAACAAGAGCCAGGCAGTAGTTCAGTGGGTTAAGTGCACGTGGCACGAAGCACAAGGACCAGCATAAGGATCCTGGTTCGAGCCCTGGCTCCCCACCTGCAGGGGGTTTTCTTCACAGGCAGTGAAGCAGGTCTGCTGGTGTCTATCTTTCCCCCTCTCTGTCTTCCCCTCCTCTCTCCATTTCTCTCTATCTTATCAACAACAACAACAATAAAAACAACAATAAACAACAAAGGAAACAAAAAGTAAAAGACTCTTTGGGGGTGGGGTGGGGGTTGGATGGGGGAGGAATCAGGTCCTGGAACCTGATGGCAGAGGAGGACACAGTGGGGGTTATATTATTATGTGGAGATGTTATACATGTACAAACTATTGTATGTTACTATCCACTGAAACCTTTAATCCAACAATAAAAAATACTTTTAAAAAGCTCATACAGAAAAGCAAAAGACAAAAATAACAATAATTCACTAAAAAAATAGGCCAAAAACTGAAAACATAGTTTTCTGAAGAAGAGATATCTATGGCCCATAGACATATGAAGAAATGCTCCACTTCAATTACAACTACAGAAATTATATTAAAATTACACTGATATTCCACTTCACACCTGTAAAAAGGACCCACGTTTTTAAAAAATGAGATAAAAAACATGTATGCATAAATTAGAGCAAAATATATACCTGAAAGCAAAAGTGCACAATAGTTTGCAGTGAATCAATAAATGAAGCAAGCAAGTAAACCTAAAAAGACACCTTAAAGTACTTAATGAAATAGTTCCTACTTAGACCTAGATACCCTCCTCACCTACTTCCTATTACACTTCCCTCAGTCACTCCAAAGCTAACCTTATCAAAGTAAGGGCTGAATAAGGACAAGAGACTGGCATACTTTAATGATGACTCTTTAGTCACTTCAGGCCATCCCATCAGCTGGGGCCCTAGCGGGAGTTCTAGGATTCCCACACAAACACAATGAGCCTAGACCTCAAATAGATCCCTCTCCCCATTATCACTGATCATCTCCATCAGGTACAATATAATGGACCCCTTTGTGGGTCCCCATAGGACATTGCCCTCAATGAGGATCAACAATGGTGGAGAATGTTACATCCTCTGAAGGTGAGTTGGATAACATACTCTATCTACCACCTTAAGAGCATGGGTCCTTGGGTGGGGGTAAATAGCGTAGTGGTTATGCAAAGAGACTCTCACACCTGAGCTACACAACCCGACATCTGGCACCTGAACATGGACCTTAACCCATCCATCCCCCAGATAAGTATAAGCCACTTGGCTGTCTGCAGCCTCGTGTTTTATGAAGGCATTTTGATTCTTTTTTTCCCTCTTATTATTTTTCTGAGATCCCTCTGCCATGGGCGACCTTCCTCCTTATGAAGATGTTTCCCAAACCCTCTACTCTTTATCCTCTATACAGTTTTTATATCTCTGGGATGTTTTGCTCAGGGCCACACCTTGGATCCTCTTGACCATGGTCTCAGCTTTCAGGGGATATGTAGGGCACCCTCCCAAAAGGCTAAGGGACCTTGAGGCTGAGATCAAAGAGTTTAGGGAGATGGTCATTGCACTTACCCAACACCATACATGCTTTCTAGAGAAAGCAAAGCCTGTCCTGATCCTGACCCACCCTAAGCCCTCTGCATTTTGCCCTGAGGCTCCCATTTTGGCAGACATGTGTCCGGCAGCCACTTTTCCAGAGGCTTCCACTTCCGCGACTCCTCCCCCTGCTGCTATGCCACTATCGGACACTGAATACCTTTGCTGGCTTTGTGATGGAGCTTTTCTTCTGGAGCAAGTCCACATATTCCCAGTAAATATTGCCCCCAATAGACAGAGACCTCAGGCATGGTACCCGTATTCCTCCACAGATCTTAAAGAATCTCACCAGGCAATTAAGGAGGATGGAATTCATGCTCCAGGGACCAGGTCTGTTTTACAAGGCTGTCTCAAGAACATTAATACACCACAAGACTGGAGGGATGTAGCTCCCACTATACTCCCAGGCCTGCTCTTCCTTCAATGGGAGGCATATTTTTAGAGATGAATGTTTACAGTAATCCTGGAGAAATAGCCA
This sequence comes from Erinaceus europaeus, assembly GCF_950295315.1. Lineage (NCBI taxonomy): Eukaryota > Metazoa > Chordata > Mammalia > Eulipotyphla > Erinaceidae > Erinaceus > Erinaceus europaeus. The sequence continues at coordinate 43,582,223 of NC_080177.1, read as the reverse complement.
GAATTAGCCCGAGTGGGATTTTTGAGGCTCTGTTTGGAACGGGTTATTTGGAAACCAAAATTCAACAGGCAGAGGCCAAGTTGCCACCCAATTGTTTTGATCAGGTATGCCTCCGCACATTACAAGCATGGAGAGGTTAACACCACCCACAGGAGTGGCCTCAGCCCCCATTCTCTCCCTTCGCCAAGAACCTGATGAATCCCTAGCTAAATTTATTACCAGGGTCCAGTCAAGTTTGGAGAGAAAGATTTGTAATCCTGATGCCCATTTCCTCCTCCTGCATTCTATTGTCTAAGATGGCATACTTCCTGAATTCCATCAGGCATGCCTCAGTCTTAAAAATGAACCCCCAGACACCTGGATTTTAGTGACACAGGACCTTAGATCAAGCTCTTGTCAGGCATCCATTATGACACAGGCCTATGCAGCTACCCTACATAAGCGAAAGGGGGCTTGCTTCCAGTGCAGTCATCAAGGGCATTGGCATAACCAATGTCCAGAAAATAAACCTTCCAGTCAGGGAGCCAGAGGACCCGAATGCCTTGTCCTAGATTCCAGAAAGGTTTTCATTGGAGGAGAGATTGCTGGTCCAAGTTTCATAGAAATGGCACACCCCTGCTGAATGTAGATTTAAACAGGGATTTAAACTAGGTGTGGGGCATCCTTCAGCCCCACCTTCAAGAGGGAGTCAAGTGGGTCACCCACTCGGTGCCACGCCTTTCTTCCATAAACAAGAGCCCAACCTGGGACCCAACCCATCACTCCGCCCACCACGCCATGTAACAATAACAGAGGGTGAGGGGGGGGGAGTGTGTGGCATGTGGGAACTCCCAGCGAAAAAAATAGCTGACTGGAGCATGTGAACAGTGAAAATTCAGAGGCTGAGATTTTGTGGACCACCCCTGTTTTAGAAAGGGGTCACCCTACTAAGAAAAAATAATTACTCAAAACCTGTCTGGCTTCCTTTCCACCATGTCTGGCAATACCCACATGTCCCTGAGGAACAAGAAACACTGCAAGAGGACTGGCTGCAGGACACACCCCAGGACCCATAATACGACATGGCAGAATCTGAAAAATCCGGTTCACAGAGCCCTCTCTCTTCCCCCCCCCCACATTCTTTGAATATCTTATGCTATGACTGGCCAGTTGAGTTTTGTGAGTGAGTTAAATGACTAAAAAAATTCTTTTTTACTGAGTTGAGTGCCCAAAATTTTTTGTACGACTCATTTTGCTCAGAGTACTCTGAAACTTAATTGACTTTATATAAAAATGCTGGACACAGCCATGGTTTCTGGAGACATCCAGAAACAGTCCAAAAATTTGTTTTTTCCTCTTTTTATTTTTTTTATAAGTCTTGGTATAAATGTGAAATGTTTAGTCTTAAACTGTGCTAGTAAAGATGGCTCAACTAAGACAGTATGATCTAAATTTGTGTTTGAAATGATATATCTTCATAACAAAAGTTTTTCTCCTCCTGTGTGTTATAAACTACCTCTTTATGTGTGTGTTTCAAGTTTGTAAACATTAATTTAACGGTTAAAAGTTTAACTTTGAAGCTACATTCTTGCCAGGCAAGGTAAAATTAATTCGCTAAAGTAACTATTTAAGTAAAAATCTAGATATTCAATGTGACAATTTATCATCTCCAAAAATAAAATACAAATTTTCTATACAGGAAATTTTTGGAGGGCCCCCAAAAATGCCCTGTAAACTAATCTTGTGAAAATTAATCCACAACAAATCTGGCATCAATCTGACATTGTAAATGTTCTTAAAAAAAAAATGTCACTAACACGTGTTAACAATCTAACCTGAGTCTGTTTTTAGTCCAAAGTAAAAAAAAAGATTAAAATCAATATATTTTAACTAAATTTGGTCTGAAAATGCTGCTGTACAGAGACTGCTACACAAGGTCACATAAGATGACACATAAGATAAACAAAATTATAAAGATACTTAAACCAATTATAATCATCAAGTTATCAATTATAATAAACTTCTAACTTGTTAAAAGTTTTTTTTTCACAAGTAATTGACAACAACTATGTCAAAGCCTTCACATGAAGAAGCATCTGCTCAAATGGAATCCTCACAAATCCACTTGGACCCCTGTCCTCTGACATTGCCCACAAGATGGCATGACTACAACGCACCCCCTGAAACCCATGATGTTACCTGGCACTATCTAAAGAACCTGACTCACAGACTCCAAGGACAGAACTTTCTTACTGCCTTTCTCTCACCCATCGCTGTCTGCCCTTCCTGCTTCTGCTTCACCTGTCATGTTTTGGTGATTCCAGCTTACTGTCTACAGAGAAGCAAAGTTCCAGTGGCTGTCCTCCCCCATTGAGATAGACATGTGGCATTTCTTCCCCAGGCGTTGGCATTGGACTGACGCTTCTATCGGACTTGCTGGTACACCTTTGGACACTCCCTTTACACTGCTGGACTTCTTGAGGACTGACTGTAGCAGTCCATGGACCTTTCTACCAGCTTTCTCAGGACTTTGCAACGCCAGATCACCCCTCTCACCCCTTGGCCTTTCAGGCCCCCACTCCTCCACTTATCAGGCAGCACCCCCTTTCTGCCCATCAGGCAGCCCCTCTCTACCTACCAGGCCTCTCTTCAGTCTCCCACTTTCCCTTGCTACTCTTATTTATTGGTCCTTGTCTTATTCCAGTTCTTTTAAAAACGCCTGCACAATATCATTTAGGTTTATGCCCAACAGGTTTCTGTTCACCCCTACACTACTATTTCTCTCTCAGAGATGGAGTGTTTTACAGACATTGACCCATTTAAATATGGCCATTGGAAAGAGGGAGATGTCAGGAAATTGTGAGGATGTTGAGCTTGGCTGGGCTTGAACCTGAGGGGTGCATGCAATCCTGTTAGTCTCTCCCTCTACTGAGAGGTTGAGCAAGAAGGGACAGTAGTACCTCAAAAGTGTGCCTCCTCCTATCAGACTCCCTGTCTCACAAAGAGCCCCACATTCCTGATACTATGGCCATTAGATAAAAAGGAAAGGGGAGATGTTGGTCATTACGCCAGGTCCCCTGCATTGCTTGATGCTGTGGTCTATTTACATAATCACTGTTTTGCCTGAGACCCACCCTGCCTGCAGGGTATTAGTTTAATCCCATTGGTTAGAACCTTCGCAATAGCTGCTATGGAAGCTTCATACCTTTGCACTCTTTTATTTCTCCACCCCATTTCCTAGACATTTCCTTTTCCCACTTCCGTTTAAAAAGATATAAAGGCGTTGTCTCTGATCAATAAAGGCATTGCATTGCATTCCCATTCAGCCATGAGCTCCTGGTCTCTTCCCTCTCCAGTGACGCTAGCTCAGCAGAGGCTCCAAAGTTCCAGGTTCAATCCCCCACACCACAAGCTAGAGCTGAGCAGTGCTCTAGTAAAAAATACTAAGAAAAAAAAAAAAAGATTATGGGTCCTGAAATTGGTACAATTTGGAATGTTCCTACTCATGACCACAGAATGCAAGTTCGGACCTACATGGATGTAGAGGTTACATAGGCTCCTATGCTGAATATGGGCCCCAGATCAAATCCATGGGATTTACAGTCAACAATATTTATACAGCTTTCCCATATTTGAGAGCTACTCTCTTCCCTGATCCATCTTTCTAGCCCTTTTTCCAGCCATGACATATCTAACCAGACAATAACCTGGGTCCAACTACATATCAGATGTCAGGCTCAGGCAAATACTAATAAAGTCATGGGCCCTTTAGAATATACCTAAAATAGACTTACTAGATATTTCCAAAATGGAGACCCCAACTTTTCATCTGCACTATTCCAGCCTTCAGTTTCATGATTGCTCAACAATTTGTTTGGCTTTGTATGTTAACTCTTTTTTCAGCCACCAGGTTCCAGGTGCTAGCATGATGCCAACCAGACTTCCCTAGACAGATAACGCCACCAATGTGTCCTGGAGCCCTGCTTCCCCAGAGCTGTTCCCCAGTAGGGAAAGAGAGAGACAGGCTGGGAGTATGGATCAACCTACCAAAGCCCATGTTCAGTGGGAAAGCAATTACAGAAGCCTAACCTTCCACCTTCTATACCCCATGGTGACCCTGGGCCCATACTCCCAGGGGGCTTAAAGAATAGGGAAGCTATCAGGAGAGGGGATGGGATATGGGAGCTCTGGTGGTGAGAATTGTATCCCTCTTAACCTATGGTCTTGTCAGTGTTTCCATTTTATAAATAATTTTTTTTAAGAAAGAAATGATAGATACTGGTGACATTGTAAAGAAAAAGGGACTCAATTACACTGTTGGTGGAAATACAAACACTTGCATCACCTTTGAAAGACTATAGAGAGTCTTTAAAAATAAAAATAGAATTCTTTTATGACCACCAATACCAGTGTTAGGCATTTACCCAAATGATAAACAAATATTAATTTTAAAGGGTATATGTACCCCAATGTTTCACAGTAGTCAAAGAGTAGAAACTGTCTAAATACCCATCCATAGATGAGTGGATAAAGAAGTTATGGACTATGTACTCCATGGAATACTACTCTGCATTCAAAAAGATAATATTGTGTCCTTTAGGACAATGGATAGAACTGGAGGTGATTATGCTTCCAAAAAAAAAAAAAAGAACCATAAGCAAATAGTCTCTAAGATTTTGTGAGAACTGTTGGGAAGGTGAGGACACAAAATTTTTCTAGTGGATGTACTGTAGAACTAGCCTGTAATCCTACAATATTGTAACCTACTACTAATCACAAAAAAATAAAAATAAAAATAAAACAGGAGTTCGGCAGTAGCGCAGCAGGTTAAGCACACATGGCATGAAGCCCAAGGACCAGCTTAAGGATCCCGGTTCAAGCACCCAGCTCCCCAGCTGTGCTTCACCACAGGAGGTGAAGCAGGTCTCAGGTGTCCATCTTTCTCTCCCCCTCTCTGTCTTCCCATCCTCTCTCCATTTTTCTCTATCCTAACAACAACAACATCAATAACAACAGCAATAATAACTACAACAACAATAAAAAGGGCAACAAAATGGAAAGGAAATAAATAAATAAATATAAAAAAATTAAAACATAAATATTTAAGAAAGATGCTTAGCATCCCAGGAGTTGGTACAGTGGATAACGTGTCAGTCAGATGCTTGAGCGTGAGGTCCCCTGTTGAGTTCCTAGCATTGCAGTATCATAGTGAGGTTCTGGTTCTCTCTCTAATTACTAAATAAATAAATATTTCTAAATAAGAAAAATGTTAAAGACGAGTTTACTCTTCACATACAGAGTCTAGAAAATCAAATCAAGGGAAACATGCCAATCTCTGAACATTCTATTTAAGGAATTTTTACTTCGTTGTTGTTTTCCCATTGTCTAAAAGGCATCCTTTTTTTTTCTTAGATGGACACAGTGATGTCATACTTACTTGCCCTCTCCTGACCTGAACCATAATGAAACTGATGTCCTTAAAAAACCCTCCTGCTCAGATCCAGGACACTCAAAGCTTATTCAGATATGAGACAATTGTTCTGATAACATCTAGTCTAGACTCAGGGGCTCATGAAAGAAGGTTCAATTAGAACCATTTAGTCTGGGCTTGATGTCTTCAGACAACTTTTCTTTAAAGATCTGATTTTAGTATGTGTTATTTTTGTGGAAAGAGGAGAGCAAACATTTTTCTCAGGACTTCACTGGAGCAGTTAATTGTGTTCTTCTTTCTGTATCCTCTGCAGCTGTCAGGGTCAATAGTTGAGCCTGTGATTGGCAGGCAGAATTTCTTTCACAGCAGTCACAGAGCTCTGTGAACCTAAACAAAAGTACTGCAAGACTGGCTCCCCCTTATTTCCAAGAAGGAGTGGCTACTCCTAAGGTCATAACAGAATCACCATGGACTTGTTCCAGGTACACAAGGCACTTAACAAGATGGCAGATTGATTGTTGTTGCCTAAAAGATGGCCCGGATGTGACACTTTTAAAGTACAATAATATGGAGATAGCAACACAGAAAAAACAAATCTCCCCCTCTCTGGAGATCTGTCTTATCAATCTTGTTTCCACTAAAGTAGCAAACAGAGATGTCAGAGATGTTGCAGATGATGACTCAACAATGTTATGATAAAGCAGGGGTACCAATAGCACAACTAAATTATATATAAATGAAATATCTCAGGTGATTTTAATCAACACAATTCTTTTTTAAATTTTTTATATTTATTTATTTGTTTTCCCTTTTGTTGCCCTTTTGTTTTAAATAATTTATTTATTCATGAGAGAGATAGAAGGAGAGAAAGAACCAGACATCACTCTGGTACATGTGCTGCCGGAGATCAAACTCAGGACTTCATGGTTGAGAATGCAATGCTTTATCCACTGTGCCACCTCCTGGACCACGCCCTTGTTGTTTTTTATTGTTGTTGTAGTTATTATTGTTGTTACTGATGTCATCGCCGTTAGAACAGAGAGAAATGGAGAGAGGAGGGGAAGACAGAGAAGGGGAGAGAAAGATAGACATCTGCAGACCAGATTCACTACCTATGAAGCAACTTCTCTGTAGGTGGGGAGCTGGGGACTCAAACTGGGATCCTTACCCAGTCCTTGCACTTTGTACCATGTGCACTTAACCAGGTCCTTGCACTTCATGCCATGTGCATTTAACCCACTGTGCTACTTACTGCCCAACTCCCTAATCAACACAATTCTTACCATAAATGTTAGAGATCAACAAAAAAAGGGGAGAGATGATGCTTTTATGTTCATGCAAATAACTGTTAAATGGATAAAGACACAATCATCTACCACAATGTATTTACTCATTACAGTAATCCTCATCTTTTTTTTTTTTCTTGGTCTCTCTGCTATCTTTCCCAGACATTCCCACCTGGCTATAAAGTACCATGGAAATCACTAAAAATGTTCTATTAGGGCTGAGACTGGTGAACCAAGTAGAGCACACACCTTGCAATGCACAAAGACCACTCCCCACCTGCAGGGGGAAAACTTCACAAGTGGTAAAACAGTTCTGCAGGTATCTTTCTCCCTTTTTTATCTCCTTCTACCCTCTTTTTTTAAAAAAAGATTTTTTATTATCTTTATTTCTTTATTGGGTAAAGACAGTCAGAAATTGAGAGGAAGGGGGAGATAAGAGAGGAAGATAGACACCTGCAGCACAGCTTTACCACTTGCAAAGCTTTCACCATGTAGGTGGGAACCAAGGGCTCCAACTTGGGTCCTCCATTTTGTAACATGTGCGCTCAAACATAAGTGCCACCACCCAACCACTCTTTCTTCCCTCTTAATGGCTCTATAAAAAAAGACGGAGGGAAGAAAGGGGGTAAATTATGTCTAGTCTAGTCTGGCCTTCTACTAGTTCTCCACATTGTCAGAGAATACTTTTTCTTTTTTTCTTTTTTCCTTTTTTTTTTTTTGCATCCAAAGTTATCATGGAGCTTAGTGCCTGCAATAGAATCCACTGCTCCTGGCTATTTTTTCCTTTTTCTTGCCTTTGTTTATCATTGTTGCTATTATTGTTGTCATTATTGTTGGATAGGACAGAGATAAATCGAGAAAGGAGGGGAAGACAGAGAGAGGGAAAGAAAGATAGACACCAGCAGACCTGCTTCACAACCTGTAAAGTGAACCCCCTGCAGGTGGGGACCGGGAGTTCGAACTGGGATCCTTACGCTGGTCCTTGTGCTTTGAGCCATGTGTGCTTAATCTGCTGCGCTACTGCCCAGCACCCAAGGATGATTTTGCTAAACTACAAGTCTGATCATATCAAGTTCTGACTAAACTCTTCTGTAGTTCCTTATTTTCCACAGTGGTTGAAATGTCATGGAAGGCATTTCCTAAACCCAGACTATTTCTTCTGTTTCCTGTGGACCTACCAACACACGCTGGCCAGGCCATTTGCTCATTGTGCCAATCACTCATTAGTCAAAGAATAAGTCATGCTCTGCCCTACACTCATGTTTCAGGCAAAAGTTTGAGTCTGTGAAGACCCATCCCTTCCTCCCAGCCCCCAACCCCCTTTCTTCCTTTCTCATACTTCTTTCAGAGACAGGGTCTTATACATGTACAATCTCACTACTCACAAGTCACTTTTTCAGACACACAGAGAAAGAAGGAGTGGCAGAAATACCAAAACACCAGAGCTTCCCCTGCTGCCATGCTATCTGCCATGTGATATTGGAACTGGAATCTGAGTTGTGCTCATACCAAGGCATGAATCTTAACCAGTGAGTGATCTCTCTAATCCCAAAGCCCCATATCAAAGCCATTCCTGCAGTCTCTATTCTACCTCTCTTCTAAAGTCTGTGCTGATAAGCCAGGCAAAATTAATCTCTCTCCTGACACATTCTCTACTTAGTCTTCTCTGTGCTCCCATATTGTTTACTGTTCTAGATACTTAGCCACTTTGACTAAAGACACTCAACTTCTTGAGATAAAATCATAGACCTATTTTGCCTTTCAAATGGCTGCAGCTGAGTTTATTCTAGTCAGTTCTTTCCTCCTGGGCAACACGCTCCCTCAACAATATTTTATTCTCTCCAGGAACTCTTTAGTCTCTCCTGTTTTCTCAAATACCCCGGTCCTATAAAATATCTCATATTTGGTTCAAATCTCTATGTCCCCAGGCAGGGCAGGCTAGGCAGGGCACAAAAAACTCTGGCATGGGTCTCTTCTGACTTAAGGTATCCAAGTGAGAGGGAAAATTAGAGTCAGGTACATTTTTTAAAGTGAGTTCTCATCACCTCTAGTGATGAAGTTGTTGGCAGCTGTTTTTCACTGTTGCTAGGAGGACATCAGCCATTGCAAAAAAAAAAAAAAAATAGGTGTAGTTAAATGAAAGCCCTAAAAATCTCCATTAAAAAAGATTCAGTCCCATGGGACCAGGAAGTGGTGTAGTGAATAAAGTATTGGCCTGGTGGACATGAAATCCTGAGTTCCATTCCTGGGACCATGAGTGATGCTCTGGCTTTTCTCCTCATCTTGTCTGCCTCATTAATTAATAAATAAGATTTAAACATGAACTACTCAGTCCCATGAAGGAGTCCTTAGCATTAGGGATTCACTTCTACCTGAACCCACCCAGCCAGCAGTCCCATTCTCTGAAATGTTCCACTCTTGCCAGTAACTTATGTACACCAATTTGGAGCTCTTAGAAAGTTTTTTAGACAATTTCACCTGTTCAAGTTCTAAAACCAGTAGTAAAATCATGAAAATCCATATTTATGTACTTGGATTTAAAATAAATATTCCAAAAGACATCAACTTTATTGAGAATTCTTTTTTTAGTTTTTTTGTTGTTTAATTTACTCTCGGTTCTCTTAGAAAAATGTTTGACTGTGTACTAAATTAGGATGTCATATGTAGCCAATTGCTTTTTTTTAATATTGCAACTTTAAATCATAAATAAAAATCCACGTATCTTAAAATATAATTAAATCTTAGAGACAGTCTGTCCCCAGCATTTCTCTGAGCACTTTCTGGAGAACTAAGAGCTGTCCTGTCAAATAAATAGTCTAAGAAACAGTACATCTCCTAGACTTATTCCTCAAAGGTCATAATCCAAATCAGAAACTAAAATGCTCTCAGAAGTTCAGATAAAAACGACCTTTCTAACTTTCTTGAACCCAAAATTTTGCAAAATTATCTGAGTTCTGAATTTCTTGCCCCCCAGTTTTTAGCCTGTGTGACACCTATTGACCCAGCTTGGAACATGCTGTTTTTTGTGATGAGTCAATGTTGCTGAATGCCAGGAAGAATATTAAGAAATAGTAGTTATTAGATGCATTTTCTTTGTACCCCACAGCACTCCAGGCACAGAACTCTACCTCTTAATAACATTTCCCCAGCATCTGTGAAAACTGGAATAATTGAGTTCCTTGCAGCTCCAACTGTTAATAAGATAGGCATTCAAAAATGGCACTGTTACTCAGCTGCTGAAAATTAATAGTAAGGCATTGGGAACTGTGTGTGTCTTAGTAAACCTATTGAAAATCTACCTGACCAGGCTTTTAAAACCTACATATAGACTACATATTTTTAGATATATTTTACTTATTGAGAAAGGAGGAGAGAGAGAAAGAACCCAACATGTGCTGCTGGGGATTGACCTCAGGACCTCATGCTTGGGAGTCCAATGCTTTATCCACTGCACCACCTCCTCAAACACAGACTACATATATTTATAAGAGGTAGAAAGATACGCCTTTTTAGGAAAAGAAACAACAGATTAATTTTAAACAATTTGATTCTAAAACATAATAATAAAAAGTCAAAGAGGTGATTTCTTATTAATTTTAGTTTTGTGTATAGATGGCAATATAAAATACATTTTATGTTTTCACATGCCAGTGTTCTTTATAGATAGTACTAAACACATATCATTCAGACTATGAAAACTGTAGAAATCTGCATTCATTGATTTTGCATGGATTTATCAGGCAGATAAATCAAATCAATAGAAAATTTATTTGCATATTTATATTTCTAGCATTTAGATAGAAACTATTCAAAGTCAAGCAAATATTATACCATTTGAATTTTTAATTATAAAACTATACAAATGAAAATACACTCAGAACATCTTCATCAGATTGGGTTTTTTGTTTGTTTTATTTTCAGTTGAATTTGGATTTTCTCATTCTAGTTAGACATTTCTGATTTCCTTAGTAGAACTCAGACTGAAGGGCTCTAGCCACCTGAAAATGGCATCTGGCTTTCAGTCAACATGCCAATTCCTGGGGCTACAAAAGAGGGATTTCCCCTTTTCTTCCAACCTCCCTTTCAAGGAGGGGGAAACCACATTTATTTCTACCCCAGGAAGAGCACCATTTCAGATTACAATTGGCTCCTTTCAGATACTTTTGTGTGAGAGAAAAAAGGCTTTGGCGGGGGGACGGGAAGGGGGGAAGGTCTTTGTCTTTTAAAATATGATTTTTGTTTTCTCACTATTCTTACTGACGTCTTTGTGTGGCTGGGATCCCACTGCATTTACATGGCAACCAGGAAATCACTCATTCAAAGTTGCCATGGTAACCAGAGGGGGCTGGGAGAAGTCATTTTTATCTCAGTGTTCTGTGTACCTTCCCAGAAGTCTACAAATTTTAGAAAGAAATCATTATGAACACAACAATAATAAAGGTAAATAAATTCTCTGTTGGCATCAAGACAGACTCGAGTTTTGGCATCAGAATCCCTCTGTAAACAGAGGGTATGAGCGAGCGTGGTAAAACTGACAACATGCAAAGGCTATTGCCTTCTCCCCTGAGGACTTGTGGATGGGGGTGTGGCTGACTGGGTCTCCTAGTGAGGCTGGAGCTGCTGAGAGAAGGCTGCAAGCACAAACCCTGCTCTGCATTGCCAAACTCTCCTTAAAGCTTCAGATCTGCAAAGAACAGGCAGGTAAATGCTGTTGTGCAAGGAGCGCCAGGCTCAACTTGGGGAGGGACGCAACTCTACTTTTATGGTAAAAAGAGGCCTGAGCCTGGGCTGAGGTGGGGCTAGCTGCTGTCCCAAGAAAAGCGGAAGTGTCTGTTGGGTCTTGCTTCCTGTCAAATCTGCTTCTGGAACAGAAGGTAGTCCTATTAACAAACAAAAACAAAACAACAACAACAAAAACAAACAAACAAAAAACCAAAACCAAACAAACAAAAAGTCATGTGAGGCTAACAGGCTATCTTTTGGAAGCATAATTAAAATCCTCAGCCTATAGTCAGGTTCTGTTTATAATAAACAAGAGGAATCCTGGGCCCCCAGAACAAATTTGGCTCTAAAATTTATTTAATTTGACCTTTTGGTGGGGGGAGGGGGACAGATGACTGAGAAATGACCACATGTATAACTAAAGTTGAGGATGCACTATGATGCTTCTGTTACCTGACCCCTCCTACCTCCTTCTACCTTCCCCCACTCCTTTATTTCTCTTGGTGAATGGGTTCTGCAACATTATTCACCTTAGGGTCTTCATTGCTCTTAATCTTCTCCCCCCACAACCGAATTGCTAGTAAATTCTTGGGTCTAATTTCAAAATATATCCTGAGTCTACTATCCCATCACCATTGCTGTTCATCATGGTAGACCAAGGTCATCATTGTCTCCCTACATACTTGAGTAGTGTCCTGCCTCGTTTCCCAGTTTCACACAATAAGTTAGGCCATGTCATGTTCTGTTTAGACCACAATCCACCAAAATTTCCTGGATATGGCCCTTGACTACCTCTGCACCCTCATAACCAAGGTTTTCCTCTTTGTGCATTGCATTCTACCCAAACTGCCCTCTTTGGTGTCCTTTGAACACATCAAAGGTTCCCTCATTTGAGTGTCCAGAATGCTTTTCTCTACAAAGTAGGAGATCTTCTCTTATCTCCTTCAAATCTTCAAATGACTTTCCCTACAGAAGGCCTTTGGCATCAATCTGGACTTTAGTAGGAAATAGAAGGAAAAAAAAATTAGGAGAATGAAGGGACTAGTTACATGTAAGGAGGGTTTAAGGATACCAACAGCAAGATCTGATACCACACGGGGATCAAATTGTGGAGCAAAGGGATAAATTCTGTTTATAGGAGCACAGGGAGCTGTAGTCCTAGAGAACCTGGGGTTGTCCAAAAGTTATTCTGGCTGCTGAGGGAGGAAATCAGGATCAGAGCTGAGAAATGAGCACATCGACCTCAATTTCCATGCACTGGCCAAAATAGCTAGAAACCAGAATCAAAGGGAGCTAGGTAATATAGAATTGAGCCCCCCCCCAATAGATATAGATATAGATATATCTATACCACCATCCCCCCAAGTACAGTGGCTCAAAGCAAATATGTATCTTATAATTTCTGTGGATCAGGAGTTTGGAAGAAGTTTATCTTGATGTTTCCAGCCTCAGTTGTAATGAGATTGCAGTCAAGATGTCAATCACGTAGAGACTTGTCTGAAGAGGAGGATCTGTTTCAAAGGTGGTTTCACTTACATGGTTAGCAATGCAACAAACATCTAAGATTCTTTTCATGTGGGTCTTTCCACAGGGTTGCTTGAGTGCCCTCCCAACATGGCATCTGGCTTTCCCAAGAGAAAATTATCGAAAAGGCCAAGGTAGGAGCTACAGTGCTTTTTATGAGCAAGCCTTGAAAATCAGATTGTGAACTTGCCAGCATTCTGTTAGTCACTCAACTCAGTTCTGAGTCAGTGAGAAAGGAGACCACACAAGGGTGTGGGTAGCAGAAGCCTAGAATAACTGCAGAAAACCTTGCAGATAGCACTGGACATACAACAAAGCAAAGATGGATGGAGAATGTATGGAAAAGCATGGGAGGATGTGAAAATCAGAAACTAATCAATAGCCTTCCTTAACATTTGTACTTAAAATACTGAATACATTCCTACCCCTCTATTGACATTTATTTTCTTAGCAGAATTTAATGCTACCTGGCATATTTATTTTTGCTAATCATTTTATATTTGTTTCACTTTCTAGCATATAAACTCCATGAGATCAGAGATTTAATTTTGTTTCCTGTTAGTACGCTAGCTTGAGTACTTGGATGTGTAGATTAAACCCAGTTTTAGATAAAATTTAGATGCTTTTAAATGACCAATTTTAGTGATAGTCTCCCTTTTTAAACTGCCATTTCTCCTCAGAATAAAAGGACTACTCAGTGATTTGGAGTTTTTACCAAGTAGTTGCTTCTTGGTCTTTTCTCCTATATATTCTCTTACTGCTCTTTGCTATTTGTTTGATATGATAGTAGTCATATTTTTCCTTTATTTTAATACCAAGGTTTTATACTCCTCTCTCTTAAAAATAACAGTGCAACCCTTTGCCTTTTATTTCTTTGACTTTCAGTTGATTTCTCTTTTCAGATCTAAGTTAAAAAAGTGACTATCCTGGAAAAAAATAAGTCTTTCCTTTCTAGTTGTTCCCCTTACCTCTCCTCTTCTTATATAGTTATGAAACATGCCAAAGCCACCTGTCAAAATTCCTAGTCCTCTGTAGCGTCTATAAGTTAAAGAGAGTGCAGACCTCTGGTTACCAAGGGTCAGAGGAAGACAGCTGCCAAGCATGAAAGCATTTCTTTTGGATGCCAGGTCCACTGTGCAGAAGACAGAAAGTAGCCTCAGGAGATGGCATCAAGTTGAGAGACAAAGCAAACTCTAGATGGCTCTTCTCCATCAGTCCCAGGGGGTGCATCATAAATTAACATTTCCCAGACATTAATAGAGAAACTGATCCCTTTTTCTATGAAACAGATTCCCTTGGAAGGGAAAAGACAGGCTGGTTGTCAAAAAAGGGTGCTAAGATATGACTTGATCTAACATGAATATTTATTAGCAGTCCACATGAAATTGTAATGCCTTTTGACAATGACAGGCATCTGATCTTACCATCTATAGTAGAACTGGCTGTTTTGTTCTCTTACTAATTTCAAATCTCATAATTTGTGTGTACTGTAAATATGAATAGCAAGTTCCTGTTGTTTTTATAAATTCATTAATTTAACAATGATTTAGTGAGTGTATATTATGATACCTTATCATCAGGATCCTGGCTTATCAAGGAAAGCACACAGTCTTCTTTCTAGAAATCTAGGGGTAGAAAGCTGTTTTTATTTTCCCATATGATGATTGTAGTAAGTAGCATATATCTGAAGAATTCCTAAAGCAGTTACTTCATAATTAAAAAAAAAAAAACTTTTGTTGATAATCTAGTAAAGCTATTCATTCTGAACATCTTCATTTCTTCCCTGAAACCTTAGCTATAGGTATTTACATCTTCTTTCCCCTCTAGATTATGTTGTTTAAGGTTAATGCTACCACCTTCTTCAGAGATAAAATTGTTGTTGTATGTGATCTTTCTAAAAAATATTTATTTATTTATTTATTCCCTTATGCTGCCCTTGTTATAGTTATTATTGTTATTGATGTTATCCTTGTTAGATAGGACAGAGAGAAATGGAGAGAGGAGGGGAAGACAAAGAAGGGGAGAGAAAGACAGACACCCGCAGACCTGCTTCACCATTTATGAAGCAACTCCCCTGAAGGTGGAGAGCCGGGGACTTGAACCGGGATCCTTACTCCAGTCCTTGCACTTCACGCCACCTGCACTTAACCCACTCTCATACCATACTCTCATACCAGAGTGCCAAATGTGTTTATTGAGTATTGGTGGAGTCTTCAGTCATGTGCATATTGTCAGCTAATATAAGTTGACTTGCTAGGTACAAAAATTGGGGTACAAGGAAGTGAGAGGGATATGTATAGATACTTTAACAACAACAAAAACTGAGTTGGCTATGCTCTGTACCATTTCCAGTACTTTAAACTGGGTAAGAATCAAAACAATAACTAATCATAAACAAATAACCTTCTTTTAATTTGGAAGAAGGAAAACATAAATGACAATGTCTAGGGAGTAGGGCAGTAGCACAGCGGGTTAAGCACACGTGGTGCGAAGCAAAAGGCCTTGCATAAGGATCCCGGTTGGAGTCCCCAACTCTCCACCTGCAGGGAGTCACTTCACAAGTGATGAAGCTCTCCCCATCTCTGTCTCCCTTCCTCTCTCCATTTCTTTTTGTCCTATCCAACAACAACGACATCAATAACAGCAACAACTACAACAGTAGAAAAAAAGGGGGCAACAAAAGAGAAAATAAAGATAAAAAACAATTTTAAAAACTGACAATGTATAATGACAAGTTTGATTACTAACAGGATACTATAAGCCTTCATTGATTTTCTTTTTTAAATTTATAAAAAAATTATCTTTATTTTGTTTACTGCATAGAGACAGCCAGAAATCAAGAGGGAAGGGGGTGATAGAGAGGGAGAGACAGCGGGACGCCTGCAACACTGCTTCACCACTTGCAAAACTTTACCTCCTGCAGGTGGGGACTTGGGGCTCAAACCTGGGTCCTTGTGCACTGTAAGATGTGCGCTCAACCAGGTGTACCACCACCTGGCCCCTGATTTTCTTTTTTTTCTTTGCTTTGACTTTATTGGTTTTCTTAAAGTTACAAATAAACTTACAGATGTTTATCTTATAAACTTCACCCAAAAATTCACAGGAAATTTTATCAAATGTTTTGCATTAGTGAAAAATACATCTTTCACATTCACATATTTGCAGAAAAAGAACAATAAAAGGATGAAGCTTTGCAAGAGCTTTCTACTTGTAGAGAGATTACCTAAATACATAACAACATAATTTCTACTGGTTTGATGTTATTGGTAATTTCAAAGTCTTACCTTTTTCACCATCAATATCACATTGTCCTCATGCCATATACTCTTCTCATTTTCTTTTAAATTCCATTAACATTTTGGGTAATAATTTAAATAGATTTGGTAGTTTGGTCTTCTCCTTAGAATTTTATTTTATTTTATTTTATTTTATTTTGTTTTGTTCCTACAGGGTTATTGCTAGGGCTCAGTGCTGGCACTAAGAATCTACTGCTCCTGGCAGCCATTTTTTTCCATTTTATTGGATAGGACAGAGAGAAGTTGAGAGGGGAGGGGAAAAAGAGAGGGAGAGAGAAAGACACCTGCAGACCCGTTTCACTGCTTATGAAGTAACCCCCCCCCCCCGCAGTTGGGGACCCGGGAGAAATTTATATTATGTATGCTCTAGTACTTTTAAAGTGGTCAGTATTACCAAGAATTTTTTCTTTGGGGTCTGTTTAAGTTAAAATTGACAAATATTTCTGAAAGCATGCAGCGTGTCAAGTGCTGTGATGAGTGCTAAATATAGAGGTGAGAGATAGAGCCATGGTCCTGCCAGAACTCTTAGCCTAGTCATCAGACACATAGCACCAGAATTCTCTCCTCAGTCCCTATCATAGGAACTTTGAGACTTAGGAGAAGGGACCAGGTTGTGGTGCACTTGGCTAAATGCACACATTACAGTGTGCAAGGAGTTGGATTCAAACTCCGAGTCCCCTCCTGCAGGGGGAAAGCTTCATGAGTGAAGCAGTGCTGCAGGTGTCTGCCTCTCTGCCTCCTTAATGCCCCTTCCCCTCTTGATTTCTCTGTCTCCAGTAAATAAATAAGTAAATTAAGTTTTAAAAAAAAACTTGGAAGCAAAATAAAGCCAGGGAGTTCATAGTCATGACAGTCTGAAGACTCTCTGTAGGGGAGAAATCAACAAAGGCACAAAGATAAAATGCCTCCAAATACCTTTTGTCCTCCATTCTCTTTTACTGTCCCACTATCAAAATGGATCACTTTATGAGGTTTGACTTATTCACTGCAGGAAAACCATGCCTTGACTATAAATTATTGGAACTATTATTGTACAGCTGCTCTTTCAAGACACTTCAATATGATTCACTCATGTGACATTAATCATGCCAATTTGAATCCTTTAATTTTAACATCCCTTTCAAAGGACTGTTTTCCTAAGGCTTTGCTTATACATGATGTTCTCTAACCTCTGTCATACTTTCTTGCTGACACACTCCTCTTGATCTTGCTGCTGGCTTCCTGTTTTCCCTGAATTTCTGTTTGTATCTTCAGAGACATTTAGAAGTAACGAGTTTATTTTGTGGGTTTACCATTTCCATGCTTTATAGCAATGATGCCAGTGGTTTGAACCTTCTCATCACCCAGTTAGCAATCCAACTCCAAATTCCGCTGGGGACAGTTTTGGAACATCTCCTGCTTGTAAGAAAATTATAACTTAAGATATATCACAAGTATCATCCACTGAAGCGTGTTTAACCTTCTTAAATTTGTCCAAATTCCTCTTAAGCCTAACTCTTTGGGTCCACATTCATGCAACTATGGCTCTTTCTACCTGCTCTCATCTCTAACTGTGCCTCCCTCCCCATCTGCTTCCTTCTCCCTTTTTGTATTCCTTTATACCCACAGAGAAGACCTCAGCAAGACATCATGCTTCATAATTAGCCCCCTCCTAAGTCTCCCCACTTCAATCTGCTCTGATTCCCAGTCCATTCTCTCCTGTTCCTCTTCCCATCAACATATGAATTATTTTTTTCTTCATGAGATGTTAAGAAAGCAAATTTCTTCAACTCACTTATCACTGACAAGTTCCCTAGGGCTGCAGGTATGTAGCACACACACACACATATATACTCAATCTAACCCAAATGAGTTTCATTCTGGTGACATTTCAGGCAGTACCACAGAAGGATTAGAGGAGTTCACACTTGCCTAGGCAAAGAGAAAGGAAAAGTAATGTCTCTAGCACTTTCTCCTCTGGAAGGATACTTGGCCATCACTGTGCAAATAATCTTGTCTTACGGGCTCTTGTGCAAGATCATTAGACAGACTGACATTTTTCATTAGTGAGGGACAAACATATTCTCTTAAGAAAGATGATTTCTGCTCATCTTATCCCACCCCACCCCCTAACTCTTTAAGCCAATCTCTTTCAGTCTTCTTGGCTCCTAACAGCTGGGGTAGGCCCAAATGTCTGAAGTGATCCTGTGACACACTGATCAGATCAAGATTATCCTTTTTTTTTTTTTCATTTTTATTTTTTGTGCCACCAGGGTTATTGCTGGGGCATCAGTGCCTGCCGTATGAATCCACTGCTCCTGGAGGCTACTTTTTCCTGTTTGTTGCCCTTGTTGTTTTATCGTTGTTGTGGTTATTGTTGTTGTTGTTGGATAGGACAGAAAGAAATAAGAGAGGAAGGGAAGACAGAGAGGAAGAGAGAAAGTCAGACACCTGCACATCTGCTTTACCGCCTATGAAGTGACTCCCCTGCAAGTGGGAGCCAGGGGCTCAAACAGTGATCCTTACACTGGTCCTTACACTTTGTGCCATGTGTGCTTAACCTGCTGCACTACCACCCAGCCCCCTGATTATGCTTTTCTTCCCCCTTTTGTTGCCCTTGTTGTTTAACATTGTTGTGGTTATTGATGTCATTGTTGTTGGAGAGGACAGAGAGAAATGGAGAGAAGAGGGGAAGACAGAGGGGGGAGAGAAAGATAGACACCTGCAGACCTGCTTCACCACCTGTGAAGCGACTCCCCTGTAGATGGGGGAGCTGGGAGCTCGAACCAGCTGTCCTTGCACTTTGTGCCATGTGCACTTAACCCCGCTGTGCCACTGCCTGACTCCCCATGATTATGCCTTTTTTTTTTTTAGGAAGCATTCAGAGAGGTTTCTTTTTGGCTGATCTAAAAAATGCCTAGGTTTCTGGTTTTTCTATGTTAAGTACTTATCTATTATAGCTGCTGAAATAACTACTAATGTGTTTATTCTTTATTATTATTTGGCACTACAATTAAATAAAATATATGTACTAACACTGGGTATAAGTGAACAAGATTCATTGCTATATGAATTTGCCTTCTTATTTCCATTCTATTCTTAGCAATCTACAAGCACTTGAATGGCTTTACTGATGAGTCCTTTCTAAGAAAAAGATAGACACCAAAACTGAGAGATGGGAGGGAAAGTAAAGAAGGTTTACCAAGAAAAGGTGAGAAAGTAAAAATAGTAAAGGATTAGGTGGGCAGAGGAGAGGGGGAGCTTGAGGCAGGAACAGTGCTGTGAAGAGATTAGAGGAATAGTTGGGAATTTGGCATATGAGAGACTCCAAGATAGCTATGTGGTGGCAAAAGTGGAAAGTCAAGAGGGAATGTGAAAAGTGTTTCTAGCTTATAAATTAATCTCTATAAAGTTCACCCAGACATTTAAATAATTAACAGGTTTCTCTCCTTTTTAATATATATTTTGCAAAATGTATACTACCTTTTGTTGCAAGCTTGTTTTCCTTTATAAGCAATTCAATGGAACAGAATCAGGGATTTTTTTTTAAGATTACCTATATAACAAATATTCAGAAATAGTATGCATGAGCCATGGTTTTCTGCAGAAAAGTTGCAAAAAAGTTATCTTATCTCATGACAAACTTCTCATATCAGAGACTTCTCATCTCATTCTCATATCACTCCTCTTAAGCAGTTGGGGAATTTTAGCCAGGGATGACTTTTCATTTTCAAACAATGATGGCTAGAACATGACCCTAGCTTTAAGGGGATCAGTCACAGTGAGTTGGCTTCATAAGAACTCACTAGAACAATGCAGCTATAGTTAAAGGCAGATGGCTAACACTCAACAAGAAGGATCTAACTCTGCTTGCATAGTCAAGGAAGGTTTCAGAGAGAAGCTGAACCTTTTAAGACACATCGGGGTTTACCAGCAGACAGAATGAAGGAAGGGATGAAGGCATTTACAGCAAAACAAAGAGCCTGGCCCCATGAGAAACCTGCTATGAAGGTGGAAGGTGGGAGTGTATCAGGTTAACCTGAATGAAAAAGGCCCTGGCTACATACATACATACACACATATACACACACACACACAGAGAGAGAGAGAGAGAGAGAGAGAGAGAGAGAGAGAGAGAGAGAGAATGTACTTTTAGAAACAAACTTTTGGGTTCTGAAGATAGAATAATGTTATGAAAAACTTTCATGCTTGAAGCTTTGTAGTCCCAGGTCCTCTCTCTGTGTGTGTCTCTCTCTTTGTATCTTTATCACTTATCTTTCCCATTAAAATAAAATACCAAAAAAAGGGGGGGTCGGGCAGTAGTGCAGCAAATGGTGCAAAGCGCAAGGACCATCTTAAAGATCCTGGTTCAAGTTCCCGGCTCCTTACCTGCATGGGGGACACTTCACAAGTGGTGAAGCAGGTTTTCAGGTGTATATCTTTCTCTTTCCCTCTCTCTGTTATCCCCTCCTCTCTCAATTTCTCTCTGTCCTATCCAAGAACAATAACAATCACAACAATAACAATAAACAACAAGGGCAACAAAAGGGAAAAAGTAGCTTCCAGGAGCAGTGAATTTGTGGTGCAGGCACCAAACCCCAGTGATAACCCTGGAGGCAAAAAAAAAGAAAAAAAAAAAAGAAGAAGAAGAAGAATCTTTTTCAAAAAGACACTCAGGGTGAGGAGACAAAGTAGGGAGTGTTACGGTCAAAAGAAAAACCAAACAGTCATGGTCTGGGAGGTAGCACAGTGGATAAAATATTAGACTCTCAAGCATGAGGTTCTGAATTCAATCCCAGCATGACATGTACCAGAGTGATGTCTGGTTCTTTTTCTCTTTCCTCCTATCTTTCTCATTAATAAAGAAATAAATCTTAAAAGAAGAACGAGAAGAAAAAGAAAAACCAAAGAGTCTAATGTAAGAAGACAGCAACAATAGAAATAGGATTTGTTCAAAGAGATAGTCTGGTAGCAGGAATAAAAGGTTGAAGAACTTTAAATCTAATATGGAGAAACACAAGCAACTGGTTCTGATACCAGTATTACATTTCCACTATGGGCACTTTATCTATATTCCTCAGTAAATGAAATATAGAAAGAGAAACTGACTTTGGATGAAGTGATATATTCAGTAATTCGGGAAATGTTAATATTAAAGAATTCCAAGGATATCACAGAGACTGCTCAGCAGTAGGACATGGAGCTTACAGGCCTAAGGCCCAGCTTGATTCCTCGTACTTCATATACCAGGCTGAATGGGGCTCTGGTCTCTCATAAAATATAAACACACACACACACACACACACACACACACACACACACACACACACACACACACCAGTAGAGGGAAAATAGAAAAAAAAAAAAAAAAAAAAAACCTCCAAGGAGCAGCCAGCTAAAATTTTAGAATGTTCAATAATGCAGGAGAGATAGCAGGCCATAATGATGGCCTATTTATTATCATCAATTTCTTCTACCAGGTCGTGTAGGGAATACTAGGGATCAATGCTGACAAATAGGTCACTGACAAACATTATTTTACAAGTTTTCACTTCAGATATTGATAAAATGTATCTAAGATAGGCTCATGTTTAATAATAATAAACTGTCAGATATAATTCTGTCTCCTAATAAATTAATATTATTCCCCACCTGCAGGGTGAAAGCTTCACAAGTGGTAAAGCAGGGCTGCAGGTGTCTCTCTGTCACTTTCTCTATCAGCCCTTCCCTCTCAATTTCTGACTGTCTCTAGCCAATAAATAAATAAAGATAATAAAAAAGAATTGAATAAAATAAATACTTTGTGTGGCTGGAGAGGCAGCTTAGTGGTCTGCAGTCATGAAATCTTGAGTCTTGAGTTCGACCCCTAGGATCATACATGCCAGAGTGATACTCTAGTTCTTTTTCTGTCTCTCCCTTATAAGTAAAATTTTAGAAAAAGAAGTGAATGCTTTGTAAGCTTAGTAAGTATACTTACCATGCTTGTGTTAAAAGTTCTGAGCAGGATTAATTTTATCTATTGGCCAATCTACAACCCTGTATTATTTTTTTCTCCTGAAAAAGAGATTACTAAAACCAGTGGGAAGCAATTAGGTTAATGAGGAAGAGAAAGAAAAGTTTCATGTTCAGTTTTGAAGAATGGTTGGCTGGTACTTTTCAGCAATGGCCAGACTTAGCCTTCTAAGGGTTTTATAAAAGACAGAGATAGACAAATCAGTTAGAAGGCAGTAGGACAGGTGTGGCAGGGTTAATAACATAATGGTTATGCAAAAAGACAGTTATGACTGAGGTTCGATCCCTGACAAAACCATAAACCAGAGCTGAGCAATGCTCTGGTCTTACTGTATATATTTTTCTCTGTGTCTCTTGCATTAAAATAAAACAAAATATAAATGAAACAAACAAAAAAAGACAGCAGGACTAATCCCTATATATTTTACAATGTGAAAGATATTTTTCCATATAAATTTAGAGGTTGAGAGTATGATATATATATATTTTTTTCTAAAAAGCCCTGTTCAAATCCAAGTCTAACACCAGAATCCACCAGTTTAAAAATCAACCAAGGATTTATTCCTATAATCTTGCAAATCAGTAATAATTGTGTTTAGGCTTGGTATTGTTAATTTTTCATAGACGTGATGTCATTTACAATTTTTTTATGTAAAAGCCCCTGATAATGTTTGGCACCTGTATTCCTAGTTTGTTGATTGCAGGTGGCTGTGGGACTCTGTGTTCAATCCTCCTCGATAATTTGCTCTGCTGGTAGCTCAAAAGCAGTTCCTAAATTTTAATCTTAAAGCAATCCATTTTGTAATTTATTTTTTTTTCATTTTGTAATTTTCTGATCTTGGTAAGTTGACATCAGTGTCCTTTTTAATAAAATATTTTCTGGAAGAAATAAACAGCCTTTGATTACAGAGTATCAAACCAAAACAAAGGGTATCCTGGGACTAGCTGAGAACATGTCAGAGAAATTAAATTCTGTAGCCTTCTAGGCCGGTTGTTAGACTAGAGAGTTTCATCTGGTGATGTCCCTGCCTTTCCTGTTATCCTGCATCAAGCTTAGATTTCCACTATTTCCAGTTAGTTACCTTTCTAGCAGGCTGAATCAAGACTAGATTTAAAAGGTGGGGCTGGAGGATTAATTTTGTTGCTTGGGAAGACTAGCTTTCCAGCCAGTGAATCCTAAAGAGAGTTTTCTTCACATTGTTGCCTAGATTCTAAACAGATTCCCTGCCCTGCCCCCAGTCAGCCTTTAATTTGTTGCTTCCTCCAAACAACCTGTGTTGGTTTGGGGAGGTGGGGGAAAATGACTCACAAATTGTAAGCAGGAGCATCATAATTTAGGCTTAAACATACTACTGTGGACAGTCAGTAGCCAAGCACTAGACTAGTTTGGCTAACTGCTGAAGTGTCTTATCTTTTCAGAGCTCCAGTGTCCTCTACACAGTAAGAGTTAGTAGTTAACAGTCCCGGGACCTGTTATTAGTATTTTAGATTCCATCTCATTTAATCCTCAAATCTCTGCTGTGAGGTGATTATAATCATTTTGATTGTGCAGAGTTAGAAATTCGGACATGGAGAAATTGAATAATTTGTCTGACTTCATTCAGTCAGTAATGACACTTTGAATTCAACTCTAATGCATTGTGCCACCTCTTAAAATGAAGAGAACGGATTAGAGAGAAGTGGAACAAGTTCTTCTCTCCTATGTGGGGAGGTTGCACTTCTGGGCTGGGACTGTGCAGCATTCAGGTACCACCTCATTCCTTCATACTACTTTGAGTATTCTGGGAATATGTCTTCCCCATCAGGCTACAGGTAGCTTTGTAGGACTTGTTTTAGCTCCTGTGCCCCATAATATTTATTAGGGTCATTCTCTTCTGAGCAAGTGTGTTAAGTAAGAGCTCAGAGGTTGTGAGGCCTTGAGGAATATAAACATCTGGATTGCTGGCCACAGAGGAAAATGCTGCAGCAAGAAGCTGCAAACTGCTAGCTCCCAGCTAGTTGACTTGATCTTGACCAGAAAGATCCCTAGTAATAATAGTAATAGTAATAGTAGTAGTAGTAGTAGCAGCAGCAGCAGCAGCAGCAGCAGCAGCAGCAGCAGCAGCAGCAGCAGCAGCAGCAGCAGCAGCAGCAGCAGCAGCAGCAGCAGCAGCAACAGCAGCAGCAGCAGCAGCAATGTTCAAGTTCGGGTTGAGAGAGGAGACTGCGGGAAGCTGTTGTGTAAGAGGATGAGAGAATAAATGGAAAGGGAAAGGAAGAAAACAGCACCAGGGGATTTCGAACAAAGGGATAAAGGGGATTCTAGTCAAATTAGTGTAAGTAGCCCTGCAAAAGAACTACTAGTGAGTTCTGAAATGAAATGTGAGGGAAAGAAGAAAACCATATAGGGCTAAGAAGAGGAGGAAGTGGGAGATGCGCTGCTTCCTGTACAAAGAGCGATGATCGAAGACAAAGCTGGGTGGAGACTAGTCCCTAGGCTGCAGGCGCCGCTGCTACGCATACACACAGCGGCCGCAGCTCCGTGGGCAGCTCCTACTACTGCTGGGCTGGGCTGGGCTGGGCTGGGCTGGGCTGGGCTGGGCGGGCTGCGCCAGAGCTCGCCTGCACACATTAGCTGCAGAGAGAGGAGAGCCACGCTTCTCTGACCAGCTTCTGGAGCCAAGGTAAAGGATACACTTTTCGTATTGCATCTCACCCCCCACCCCCTTCGTGGGAATAAAACCACCACCGGCTGTAGTTTTAAGGGCAGATTTCTAAGGGGTGACAGGGACATTGTTTTAGGATAGGGACCTGATTTGGATGGACCCTTTTATAAGGGCTTTTGAGGATGGTCACATTTGCAGCACATTCGCTTTAGAAAGATCTTTATTACTGCTCAGCTTTGCTGGTCTGTCAGGAAAACAAGCTGCATGTAAAAAGCTGTTTGTATAGTTCTCATGGAAGAAAAGCAGGGCTGAGTTGCAATCAAGTAGGGCTGTGAAATTGTGGGCAGATCATACTAAACCTTGTGGTCCTCTACTTAGGGGGTGTACGTGGTGTAAAACGTTAATTGCTTTATCTTTCTTACATATTGCACGGTGGTCTTTTCTGTTTTGTATTATAATGACTGTTTTTTTTTTGTTTTTTTTTTTGCTGTTTCTGCTAAATCCTTTTCTACTTAGAATTTATCAACAAAGGCTGAATTGCGTATGTGAGGGACATTAGTTACCATTAGAATTAAAAGCAAACAACAACAAAAAATGTTTCTTCCTCCCTCTGCTCAGTATAGCTGCTTTCAGGATGGCTCAGAAACAGCTAACATTTGGTTGTAGGTTTTACCGTAAAGTTACACCCTTTCCCAAGTGAATGTAACCGTTTGACTAGTCTAGAGTTGGTTACCAGGTATATATATATATGGATTTTATGTTATTGTGGATTTTATTCATGTCTAGGTCCAGCTGCATATTAATCTCAGTGAGGAACAAAATGTAAAAGTAGAGCTGGGATGTTACCTTAATTGTAGACACCATAGAACAAAGTAGTAAAATCAGAACATAATTTTTTATCATTTGATTTTTTTTTTGAGCGTTGGATGCTTTTAATGAGAGTCTATGAGCATGACTTATTCATATCTATGAATGACATGTAAGAATGCAGTAAAAAGGTATGTTGGGTTAGAAATATGTTTGTAAGGTTTCTTTGGCAGAATATATAAGAAAGAGTTTAATGTTCTAGTGTAGCATGATTTAAAAAATTAAGATTTGTTTCCAACAGAAAATGCAGCTTAAGCACAAAATGGTCATTCATGAGGGTTTTACTTGGATCTTTAGAATGAAGAGCGCTTTTCAAAGGAAAGAGTTGCTCATAGTAGAATAAAGTAATGAAAATATTATACTTGGGTATTCATAATTTGTTAAAACTTGGAGATTTTAACCTGAAATATGCCAACTGAGGATGTATATGCCACCTCATTGGTCACCATTCTAATTTGTGAAGTGTTAATAGGGGATATTTAAAGTGTCATCTTTAGAAATTGATTTGACATCTCAAAATGTGTGGTGTAGAGGTAAGTAGCTTTTAGGTACTAAAGATAAATGTGTTCTTTTCAGAGGCTACTACCCATTATAATGAACCTGTGCCATGTCTAAGATGTGATAAATTGCTGATGTTGAATCCATGGTGCTCTCTTGACAGGTTCATTGAATTTAATCAAAGCTGTGGGCAAAACAAGTCATGCCATGTATTCCACAGTTCCACTTCCCATTTGTCTCTTAAAGGAAAATATGTGTAGAGGACCATCCCAAAAGAGTAGGTCTGCTGTAAGCTTGGATCCAGGATACCTCTCCTTGCATTCTGTGATCTGGCTGCCAGTTATTAAATGAAACAGAAAGGTGAGATCTGGGCTGTCTGAATGAGAACAGAGCACACGGTGGTACTTGTGTATAGGCTGCATTCACTATATCATGCCAACACCCTGCTTTGTTTGGGGCTGTCTAGATAATCTGTGTAGCTCTTTTCTGTGTGTTCACACCAGGGTAAGAAAATGAAACCTTGGGAGTCGGGCTGTAGTGCAGCGGGTTAAGCACAGGTGGCGCAAAGCACAAGGACCGGCATATGGATCCCGGTTCGAACCCCGGCTCCCCACCTGCAGGGGAGTCGCTTCACAGGCGGTGAAGCAGGTCTGCAGGTGTCTATCTTTCTCTCCTCCTCTCTGTCTTCCCCTCCTCTCTCCATTTCTCTCTGTCCTATCCAACAACGACAACAACAATAATGACTACAACAATAAAAAACAACAAGGGCAACAAAAGGGAATAAATAAATAAAATAAATATTTAAAAAAAAAAAAAAGAAAGAAAATGAAACCTTGGCCCCTGTTCTCTTTCAGAAAATAAATCATAGGTGCCTATTTACTGTACAGCACAAAACATTTCCTTAACTGTTAAATTTCAACGTGAAACACAGTAGTGAGTAATAGTACAGCAGGTTGTGTGCTTAGGAGCAAAAAAAAAAAAAAAGCATGTATTCCCATGCTGTAAAATGGGACTGATTCTAGCCACATGGAATAATGGAAAGATGAAATGCTTTTGCTCAAGCATTTGGTGGCTTTTGGAGTCAACCAACACTGAAAATTTAATTGTATAAGTCTTATTCTGCTAGATGGCCAATGGCTGAGTTGGAAACATGACTCCATTATTTCATGGCAAGCCCTGGACTTCATATGGTGGATGTGTTGAGAATGGACTCTTTAAACCAACTTTAGAAGGCAAGACCAACTTTTAAAATATAAAAGCCCTGTAGTCAAAGCAAAAACTTGTTCAGAAGAATTGAGCATACTGAAAAGATAGCATAATGGTCATGCAAAAGGACTTAAGTTCCTGAGACTTTGATATACCAGATTCAATTTTCAGCACTTCCTTAAGTTAGAACTAAGCAGTGCTTTGGTGAAAAAGAATAATAAATAAATAAGAGAAAATCCTACTATGGGTGGAAGAAAGAACATTATGAAGATAAAGAAGGCTTCTAGTCAGACATGTCTAGGGTTTGAGGGAACATGCTAATTTTGTTTGTTTTTTGCTTTTTGCTATTATATGTGGCTATGTGAGTGCTTAGCATACAGTAGGTATTTAAATTTTTTTCTTTCTGAGTGCCTTAAGGAAAAGTTAACTTTTTTCCTTTTTTTAAATTTTTGCCTATCTCAAAGGTTCCAGAAGGCTTTTTTTAGAGTAAAATATACAGAGCATAGAATTTCCCATTTAATTATTTATAAATGTACCTGTGACATTAAACCTACTGACATTGTTGTGCAACCATCACCACTATCCAGCTGTGAACACAGTTGTACAAATATTTTTTCACTTCTTTGGGAATATACTTAGTATGGAATTACTGGCTTATATGATAGTTTTTAATTCCTGTAAATATATATGTATATTTACAACAGCATTGCTCAGATTGGCTTATGGTGGTACAGGAACTGAACCAACTGAACTGGACCTTGAGCCTCGGGCATGAAAGTTATTTACATAACTGTTATGCTGTCACCCCACCCCTATATAGTAATTCATATGGTTTAATTCTTTGAGGCATTGCCATTTTCCCCAACAGCACACAGATTCCAATTTCTCCACATCCTCATCCAAACCCTGTTATTTTTTAGGGGGGTTGTTTATTTCTAATAGTAATGATACTAATGCTGTGAATTGTTATCACCAAACAACTGTTATTTGCATTTCCTTTAGGTTTAGTGATGTTAAATACCTTTTCTTGTGCTTATTGGCATTTATATATACATATTTTTGACAAATGTTTACTGAAGTCCTTTCCTATTTTTAAATGGTAAAATTTCTTTAAAAAAATTGTGTTATAAAAATCATTATTATAATGCTTGTATGTGATTTCCTGTGTCTCATTTTCTCTTTTCTAATATTTTACTTATTTTATTTTATTATTACTATTTTGACCATTTTATTTTGATGAAAGAAATATAGAGAAAGAGATAGAAGAAAGAGAAAAGACTAGATTACTGCTAAGCTGTGATTTATGGTGATTTGGGGGAATGAACTGGTGTGTTCGACATGAAAGTCTGGTGCATAAACCATTATATATGTCTCTGGCTCTATTGTTTCAATACAGATTTTACTCCTGATTCTGAAGCTGGAGAGGCAAGTTAGGGATGGAGCTGAGAATAGCTGTGCAGGAATACTAGACAGAACTCTACTGCAGTATTATTTGAGCTTCATGCTGTAGATACCTACATTAACCTTAAATGATTTGAAGTACTTCTATATGATCATATGCTAATTTAATGTAAAGCACTCAGAAATGGGTTGTGATTCCTCCCCAATTTTATTTAATTTAAAGATTTATTTATTCTACAATTACTGGAATTATGCCTAGATTCAGTAGATCCATGTGAGAAAGAGTAATTGACCAACTGTATGAATGAACACTTAGCCTCTGGCCAGGACACTGTAGAATGAAAGAGAGCTGAATTACCTGTGGTAATGATGGAAGGTGTGTGAGTGAACACAATCTGTATTAGTTCCTCCATAATAGGTAATTACAGAGACCCAGGGCTTAAATTACCCAGAATTTAATTTTAAGGATTGCATTGTTATGATGCCTCAACTCCCAATTCAATATCCATTTCATGCAATTATAAAAAAGAAGACAATGCTTTTTTAGGAAAAGCAGAATTTCTGGGTTCAAATTTGTCTAAGTGTAGAGATGCCACTGTGAAACCAAAATTAAATTTCAGAATTTTTCTTTTAATGTATATATAAATACACATAATACATTATTGAGGCAAGACCATAAATATATGTTTTTCATATTTTCAGGGTACACATTTCATGTGTTTCATATATCCTGAAACTATGAAAACTTTATTGTAGAACTTCAATATAAAATATAATGTATATTTATATTCTTATATTTAAACAGTAAGTCATATTTCATGGGAATCAATGATCAGACCCTCTCCCTCAAGGACTTTATTAAATATTAAAAAGAAAGACAATTAAATTCTCAAACTTTAGTGATAGCATGCTTCTTAGAAGTGGTACCATCATATATCAAGGTTTGAGATAGCAGGAGTAGCTTTTTTATCTCTAGGTAAATATGTCTGAACAGACCAATTTTTAAAGGAAAGGCTTTAAAGGGGTCTTATGACCCCTCTCTCTCTCTCTGCTTCTCTGGCCTTTTCTTGCTTTCCTATTGGTTGGGTTACCAGTGGCAGACATTTCCATGATCCACTCCCCCAAACATCTGGCACTCCCAGCTAATGGAGAGGGTTTGGAAATGGGAGTGACATGTTCTACTCCAGATTTATTTCAACATACACTGGCCTATTGCTGTTCTTTGAAAATCCACTTTTTTCTTTTACTATCCTGTGTGCATTTTCAAAACCATTAGACCTAGTTTCTTAGGTGACCTTACCTTCTGTATATTCTGAGACAGAATATAATACAGGCTTCCTCAACCTCATTCTTACTACCTCAAAATATCTATGTATATTTCTAAAGAGTCCTTAAATAAGTAAAAATGGAGATACTTTTTTATTAATTTTTTCAATCTTTATTTATTTATTGAGTAGAGATAGCCAGGAATTGAGAGGAAAGGGGATGATAGGGAGAGAGACAGAGAGGCAGCTTGCAGCAGTTGCTTCTCCATTCATTAAGCTTTCCCCCTGCAGGTAGAGACCAGGGGCTCCAATCAAGCTCCTTGCATATTGTAATATGTCCACTCAACCAAGTGCGCCACCACCAGGCCCCAAAATGAATTACTTTATCATGCTGTAATATCATTCTTAGGCCTTTATCTAAAGGATAGGCAAGCCCTAGTGATAACCCTGGTGGCAATAAAAAAAAATAAATACAAAAGAAAAGGAAGGAAGGAAGGAAGGCAGGGAGGAAGGAAGGAAGGAAAGAAGGAAGGAAGCCAGCTCTACCTTTCCTGAAATATGCTCATTTATAACAGAAGTTAACACAATCTAGTATTGAATGGAGTTATTTATTTATATATTTATTTTTTCCTTTGCAAAGTCTTTGAGGATAGTGTCTACACCGAGTTTCACCTTAGTCTTCTCTCAAATATTTTATTTATTTATCGGACAGAAACAGAGAAATTAGAGAGAAGAGGAAGATGGAGAGTAAGAGAGACATCTGCATCACCGTTTCACCACTTGCAAAGTTTCCCCCAGCAGGTGGGACCAGGAGTTTGAACCTGGATCCCTGAGCATTATAATATGTCTGCTCTACCAAGTGTGCCACTGCCTAGCCCCCGTCTTTGTCTTCTTTATAGTACACAAGTACTTTCTGATACCTTTCTTTTTTTCTTTCTGATTTTTTTCCCCTTTTCCCTGTCAACGGGGCTTTACTGTTGCATGCCACTCATTCCAGGTAGAGACAGAGACAGAGGGAGAAAGGGAAGGAAGACATAGCACCAAAGCTTCCTCTAGTGCAGTGGGAACAGGATTCAAATCTAGGTGGTATACAAGACAAAGCAGGCACACTGTCTAGGTGAACTACTTTAGCAGTCCAGGTTTGTTGTTTTATGTTTAGTTTTAATAAAGTGTAGTTGACAAATACAATTGTAAGATACTTAAAGTGTACTTGATGCTGAATATGTATGTACCGAAAGAGTGTGTACTATTGACTTGAAACATTAGTCATTTCACACATACTTTTTTTTTTTTTTTTGCCACTGGTGAACACTAGAGCTCAATGCCTGCAGAACTCAACCATTCCCAGTAGCCATTAAAAAAATGTATATATATATGGGATAAAAGACAAAGATAGTGGAAAACAGAGGCAGGGAGAAGAAGA
Source organism: Erinaceus europaeus (assembly GCF_950295315.1). Taxonomy (NCBI): domain Eukaryota; kingdom Metazoa; phylum Chordata; class Mammalia; order Eulipotyphla; family Erinaceidae; genus Erinaceus; species Erinaceus europaeus. The sequence continues at coordinate 43,550,689 of NC_080177.1, read as the reverse complement.
GACTTCTTCAGTAGTGCTCTACCATTTATGAAGTGTCTTTTCTGTAGTTGGAGACCTGAGGTTTGCATCTGGGTCCTTGCCCATGGTAATGTGTATGCTTTACTGGATGAACCACCACCTGGCCCCCATACTTATTTTTTCTATTTGAGAGTATTTAAATTCACAGATGCAGTTTATTAATGGACTTTCAAAAATCACTTATGTTTTCCAGCAGAGTGGACTACTCATAAACATCCTGTTCAAGCTCACAAACCATTGTAACAGTGCATACATAATGACAGAATTGCGATCGTTTGTCGGTTCACAAATCTTAATTGAATGTCTGCAGTATACCACATTTCCTTCAAGGTGTCAGAGAGCCTTGGATGAACTAAAATAGGCCTGTTCTTTGTTTCTTGAAATTTATATTCTAGTGTTGGGAGAGAACCAAATAAACACATAAACCAGTGATTGCACACATTTGAAATCACTAGGAAGTGCTTCAGAAAAATACCTATTTCCCAACCTTAACACAGACTAATTACTTCAGGGTCATCCAGGACTAAACACCACTGACAAACAAATTATGATACATAAAATTTCAGGTGGTGATGTCTACTGAGATGGATAAAAACAAAAACAAAAAAAGGTTGAATGATGGTGGTGGTAAAAGAAGTTTGCTTGTTGGGAGTTGGGCGGTAGCGCAGCGAGTTAAGCGCAGTGGGTTAAGCACAAAGCAGAAGCACCTGCATAAAGATCCTGGTTGGAGCCCCGGCTCTACCTGCTGGGGAGCCGCTTCACAGGCGGTGAAGCTAGTCTGTAGGTGTCTATGTCTCTCTCCTCCTCTCTGTCTTCTCCTCCTCTCTCCATTTCTCTGTCCTGCCCAACAACGACGACATCAACAACAATAGCTACAACAATAAAAACAACAAGGGCAACAAAAAGGAAATAAATAAATAAATATAAAAAAAGAAGCTTACTTGTTTTAGGCAGTTACTGAGGTTTTCTCTGAATAGGTGGTATTTGAACTGAGACCTAGGAGTTAGCCATCTGAAGGCCTTTGGGGGAGAAAGTTTCCAATTAGAAGGTACTTGCCTTTCTGTCAGAATGTTGAGATTAAATTCCTAAGGAAGCATGGCTTTCTTATATGTTTATGATGATCTATAAAGTATATCTTTCTATATAGAAATCAGCTTTTCAGTTAAACTAGTCAGACCAATTGTGAAAAACATTTAGCCTCTATTCAAGACTTTGTTTAGGTTGAATTTTACTTAGATTAAATTGATTTACATAGACAGGAAGATGACTTACCTGTTTAATTATATTTTTCATCAGTGCAGTCAGCACTACAGTACTTATCTGAAATAAACTCTGATCTTACTGTTTAAAATTGCCTTACCTATTATGATGTCAACCCTTATACAAATAAAGAAGAGAAAACAGTAGCTTTTCCCTTTAATTCTGTTTAGGGGAATCAGTGAAAACCTTTCAGAGGTTTCATGCAAACCACATGATCAAGTACTCGCTCATGTTTGAATAGGTCAGGATCAATATGATTTTAGAATCAAGTTGAGAACTAGTGTTTGCCAAGCATTTAATTTGTGCTCTGAAGTCCAACTCTATCAAGATCCAGAGAGAGAAGAATGGGGGAGGGGGGAAGGAAGGGCACTTAAAAGTAGTAGGTGTGACTTAGAAAGGAAGAAAAGGTAGAACCATAGAAAAAATTGGTAAGTATCTATAAATATAGATAGATAGTTGTAGAAATAGTAGTCAACCCATATCTGTGATCTTGGGAGAACTAATGCAATTTCCAGTGGAGGGAATGAAGACACAGAACTCTAATGGTGAGAAAGGTATGGACTTATACCCCTGTTATTTTATATTATGTAAATCAATATTAAATTACTAATAAAAATTTTAAAAGGTTACAAATAAGGAAAGAATGGTAATAAGCCCCCCCAAATAATAATAATCCAGTGAGATAAGAACAATATTTCTCTATCAATATTTTTAGCTTTTGTTTTAAAAAAATTCTACCAAAATAGTTTAGACAATAGGGACTTTATCTCAAGCTCTCCCTTTAAGAAACTTAACTCCAGAGTTACCGTCAATAAGTTGGCTTATCCTATTAAAGGGCAGTTCCCCTCTATATGTACAGAGAAAGCTACTGTAATTTCACTATTATAGGCAGATTTCAATTTCTAGAGGCACAATTTTATGGTTATTTCTCCCCATGTACATTTTAAAGTTACAGAACTCTTTAAGAATACAGAAAAGAGGCCCCATCCCCACAACTTATACATCTTATCTATCCATTAGACATAACTACTGTAATTGACTAACTTAAAAGTTTTCTTCAGAGACTATGGAGCAGCCCAAACACCCTGAAGCTTGTTGTCATCAGGCCCCAGAAAAGACATTTGCTCCAACAAGCAAGAAAGAAACTGTTAATGATTAAACATGGTAGACAGCTTGCACAGTTTGCCACTACTGATATTCTTATTTTATATGTGGAGAGATCATGACTCAAAGAGATTGAGTAATTTACCAGAGAACATAGCATCGAACTGAGCAGTTTCCATACATTTTCTATTAGAAAAACAAATACATATACATAAAAGTTTAAAAAATTCTGTTTGTGTTGATGATGATCTACAGAAAATGGACAAAGAATCCTGGAGAAAAACATAAAATAGCTGGCATGAGACAAATAAAATAAATTATTGTAGAAGAAACTACATCAGGTACTATAAAGCAGTAAGGATAGCACTTACTTAAGACTGCCAATCCCACATTTCTGAATTGTATAAAAATAATTAAATTGAGTCTTCCAGACTGGTCACTTAAATCAATTTGATCTAAATAAAATATACTCTGGACCAAGAAATGAACTAAAGAGGCAAACAGTGCTGTGTATGTCTGTAGGAGTTAAATTAAAATCTAATTTTCTCTAGAGAGGTATGTATGTTGTTGATTATTGTTCCTGTAAGAGAAGAGTTGATAGTTTTTGATTATGAGTGATTTCAAAAATATGTTTCTACTGTCCAACTCCAGAGACAACATGCAGTTCCATTACTGTTGCATTTTCTTCATGGTTCTTCCTTTCCACGTTGGCATTGTATTTTGGAAGCTATACGTGTGAGACAGCAATTAGGAAAAGGGGAAATATCAGTAGAATTGCCCTCTTCACAGTGTTTTGACTGCTTTTCATGAGGTGTAGTTTGATTCATTCTTGTCATTATTATGATAACAGGCTAATTATTAATGATAGAAGCACTATTTCTGGGATAAGTATTTGAGTGCTTTCTACTTTTATAGTTGCAACATTTTTTTAAATAGAAAAGTCAAATTAATTTCTAGGTTTTGCAAATTCAGCTCTGTTTAAAAATAGTGGGTTTTGCAGAGCCGTATGAAAAAATTGTGAAATAAAGCCAAACAGAAAAAAACAGCTATATATTTTTAAAAGCCTGGGTATTGATGATTAGTGTTTTTAATGTCTGCTGTGTTGCAGACATTATAGTTATTTCATTAATGGATTTATGTTGCTTTCTTTGGAAAGCAAATTTGATGATGAATAGCACCAAGAATTTAAAAATTAAGACAATTAAAAATTAAGTAAGAAAAGTTAGGGAAAAGATCATGAACAAAGGAAAAAAATGATCCAACTTGTCTTTTATTATAAATCTGAAAATAATTCTAAAATACCATAGTACAGAAATGATGTTCTGAGACTTAATACACAGCAAAGTAAAGTTAAAAATGTTTTGGAAGTATTCAGTAGAATCTCTTGGGCAAGTTTTAAGGTTTCCTCAATTTCCTTATGTGCAAATGGGGAAACAAAAACAAACGGAAAAAAAACCCACTTCTTTAACAGAATTATTAGGAGAAAATTATATGTGTATAAAATGTATTGTTTTACCAGTGTCTGATTTACAGTAACTATTCAGAAGTGTAAATATTCTATCTATGGGATATTTTTTTCCTACTAGAGTATTGTTTAGCATTGGCCTATGGTGGAGTAGGGACTGAACCTAGGACTTTGGAGCCTCAGGCTTGAGAATCTGTCTGCATTACCGTTATCTATCTCTCCTACCCTTATCTATGGGATTCTTATCAAATTCTAGTAGAGATTATTGTCATCCAACTAAGTCATAGGTGGAAGAACTTGGAATAGGAGGTCACCTGAGAAAATTTATGTTAATGTGATTTAATTGTCAGTGTTAGGCTTGGATTATAAATTCATATAATCCATGTGTTTATTCATATACTTAAGTTTCCTTTCCAACTCCTGATGGTATTACACTTGAAAAACTTAATATAATCTCATCTTTTGTGAGACTGTGGAATTGTTATCAAATTATAATCTAGTCTATCCTAACTGATTCTTTCTGGTTATCCTTTTAAACTGTAGAGAAAAAAATTATTGGTAACAATATATAAATTATGTTGCTGTTTGGACAAAGTAACTTTATAATGACTGTATATTTTATGCTATATTACACAAACGTCAAGGGACTTGAAATTTTAGTTAAATGGATTTATATCAAAAGTTTTCATTTCTTTTAAAATAATATTTCTCCTTTACACAGAGGTTAGTCAACATACCAAAAAATCATCAGTTTTTTTTTTTTTGAAAGAGTCAATTGTGATGTCAAATTTAGGACTCTGAGATTTGACATTATTCTTGCCTAGGAGTTCCTCTTCTCCTGTATGTAAAGCAAAGTTTCTTTTTTTGTGCTACCTGCGCCATGCCCTTTATGCTCAGTAAGAAAGTAGCCTTCCCTACACAGTATTGTAATTTTCCACTTATAAATAGTGGTACTTACTATTTATAGAGTGGCTTATATTGTAATTTTCCACTTATAAATAGTGGTACTTACTATTTATAGAGTGGCTTAAATAATATGTATTAAATGAAGGAATAGAGGGTGGGTGGGGTGGGGTATTAGAGCACTGTTCAGCTCTAGCATAGGTGCTGGGGATTGAACCTGCAACCTCTGGGGCCTCGGGCATACAAGTTGTGCTGCTAACCTACAACCTCTAGGGCCTTGGGCATGTAAGCTGTGCAACCTAAGTTGCTGCTTTATGTTCCTGGCCCTGAAAATAAATGTCTTTGTTTTGAACATTAGCTTGAAAACATCTAAGTATTGTTATCTAGACATTAATTTCTTTGTAACTCTTCAGATATGTGATCATGTTCCCACAGATTTAGCCTATTTCATTTGATATTTTTTGCTGATTTTATCTCACATATTTCATTTGGGTCTCTAAAGCTACATTATAAAATACTTTATTTAAACTAAAACCAGATTAATTATCTTTAGTGTACATACTCAAATTAATTTCATTATTAATTTGAGCTTTAAACTGATTAATCTTGGAGCACTTAAAGAACTAAAAATATATATTTTTTATCATTTAACGAGATGAGCACATTTGATTAGATGAATCCTTCTTCACTGCACCAGTTATGCTAATAAGAGTAACAAATTTGCAGGAAAACTTTGTATGGATTTTATAAACCAGCCAGAAACCTGTGTATCTGGGGCTTCTGGGGTGGAACAATCTATGAGTCATTTTAAAAAACAAATACACTCATAATCACAGCTCATGTTGTTTCCATGGTAATTAGGTCTGTCTTCCCTTGCTTGTGTTCCTGTAAAGGAAAGAGAGGGAGATAAAGAAAATTCAGAGCTTTGACTATCAGCTTCAATTTGCCTATTGCAAGAGGGACTTTAGGGGGTTCTTGAGAACATACTGGCACAGCCATCCTGTGAGGGAAGTGAAGGAACCCTGGCATTCTGCCATTTTTATTGAAGGTAAGTTAGCCATATTAATGTTGGGTGGTGTGATTCACAAGGGAAAAAAGGACTATTTGGCACTCACTTAGGGAGAAAGGAAAAATAGGTTCTTTATCTGATATATAATTACTTCTAAGTCTCTAAGGCCTACTTAGTGAATTATCTTGGTGCATGTGCACTGGGCTTTTAATGATTCTCTGCATGACATCAAATGCCTCTGTTATGTTATTGTAGTTCAAGGGATTTTTGGTGCATTATTATAATAATACAGAGAGGCTGATTTTAGTGGACCAGGTACCATTACTCTATTTTACAGACTAGCATAACTCTTTAATAAGACTTACAATTAAATTAACCTTTTAATACAAACTCATGGGTCCTATGGGTCCTATGGTCCCATAAGTCCCAGAGGAAATTAGGGACTCTGCCAATTCTGCCACCTCTTTAGAGGACAGTAAATCAAAGCATAGACTTGGTTGATGAGCAGTCATCAATTTTACTAGACCAGTGCACAGATATCAGGAATGATTCATTATGACTGTATATGGAGAATAAACAACATCCTTAAAGACATGATTGTACAGACAAAACTTTTTAATTCTATTTATAAGTTTATTGTAAGAAGTATAGGTATAGTCTTAATAAGTAATAGTAGTAGATTGACTAGAGGTTTTATTTTTAGCATATTCTTTGAACATATTTTATTTGTAATTTGATAACTTTTCCTTATTAAAATTGTTTTTCAAAAGTGCCATGACGGGGGCAGTGGAGTACCTGGTTAAGTGCACATATAACTATGCTTAAGGACCTGGGTTTGAGCCCCTTCATGAGTAGTGAAGCAGACCTGCAGGTGTCTGTCTTTCTCTCTCTCTTTCCTCTCATTTTCTCAGTATTGTTAAAAAAGGGGGGTTATGAATCAGCCACTGGGGGCAGTTGATTCATAGTGCTGTCACCATCTATAGCCTGGGTGGCAAAAAACAAACCAAAAAAAAGGGGGGGGCTATGGGGTGTGACTTAAAGTATCATATAAGCTCTGAGAATTCATGTGTGATCTGTATCCTGGCAAATGATGTAACGTGTTGGCAAACAGTCTTCACTATTTTAATTTTCTTAATGTTTTTTAAAAAGAAACCTTAACTTAATTTTCCCCTGATAATCAATGTAACTTATGGTGGTTTGTTGAAAATTTGGAAAGTGGAGCAGATGAAGTAGCTCACTTGGTTAAGTGTACTGCTTTGCCATTTACACCAATGGGCTTGAGCTTAGGCTCCCACTTCACTGAAAGAAGCTTCACAGTCTATTTTTCCACCTCTTCACATTCTGTCTATCCACCTCTCTGTCTATATCAAAGAAAAAGAGAAAGAAAGAGAAGGAAAGAAGAAAAGAAAATTTCTACAATGTTTTAATTGTAAAAAATAAAATAAATTGGGAGTCGGGCTGTAGTGCAGCGGGTTAAGCACAGGTGGCACAAAGCACAAGGACCGGCATAAGGATCCCGGTTCAAACTCCGGCTCCCCACCTGCAGGGGAGTCGCTTCACAGGCGGTGAAGCAGGTCTGCAGGTGTCTATCTTTCTCTCCTCCTCTCTGTCTTCCCCTCCTCTCTCCATTTCTCTCTGTCCTATCCAACAATGACAACAACAATAATAACTACAATAAAACAACAAGGGCAACAAAAGGGAATAGATAAATAAAATAAATATTAAAAAAATATATAAAAATAAAATAAATTAATTTTCATTAATTTTAGCTTGTTGGTTCAACTGCTTATAACAAAATCCTGATTTCATAGTGACTAGCAGAATTTAGATGTTATTTCTCTTTAATGTAACAATTTTTAAAAATATTTATTTATTTATTCCCTTTTGTTGCCCTTATTGTTTTATTGTTGTATTTTTTATTATTGTTGTTATTGATGTTGCCATTGTTGGATAGGACAGAGAGAAATGGAGAGAGGAGGGGAAGACAGAGAGGAGGAGAGAAAGATAGACACCTGCAGACCTGCTTCACCGCCTCTGAAGCGACTCCCCTGAGGGTGGGGAGCCAGGGGCTCAAACCGGGATCCTTATGCCAGTCCTTGCACTTCGGGCCACATGCGCTTAACCGGCTGCACTACCACCTGACTCCCCTTCATATAACAATTTAAGAGATGGGTAGTATAGGCCTGTTAAGATAGTTCTTCTCTACCAGATCATCCAAGGGTCTAGGCTCCTTTGATCATGTTGTTTCATCATTCTAGCATGCTTCCTGGTCAAGTTGTATCACATCAGTTTTGCTTCCATCCGACTGAATTTTGTTTCCAGCAGTGAGGGAGGCTAGGGAAAGTAGTTTGTTTTTTTTAATTTTGAAGACATAATTGTATTTATTACATCTGACAGAGTTTCATGTAAGTCAGAATAGCAGAGAGCAAGAGACAAACCAAATCACTACTCTGGTCTGGTATATGGTACTGGGGATTGAACCAGGACCCTCAGACAAGAAAGTATGATGTTCTATTACTATTTTCCCTTGCTATCTGAAAGCAGAAAGTTCCCGTTTGTATTATTATTATATTATTTTTTACCAGAGCACTGGTGCAGTGGGATTGAATCCGGAACTTTTGGAGCCTCAGACATGATAGCCTCTTTGTATAACCACTAGGCTATCTACTTCCACCCTTGTTTGTATGATTTATTTATATTTTTGCCATCAAAAATATTACTGGGGATCCACACCTGCATGATTCTTCCACTCCTAGTGCACTTTTGTTTCCAGCGAAAGGATGAGAGATAGAGAAGTAGAGGGCGATAAATAGAGGAGAGGAACGAAGAAGCTATGCTCAGGGACTTTCAGAGGTGTGGCCAAGGAGTAGGAGCCCTTTCAGATCTCACTTCTGATAAACTAGAAAAAAACAACAAAAAATTACCTGAAAACTCAACAAAATATAACCATATCTCCCCAGAAACTAAGCCACAGCCACTAGGTTCCAGATGCTACTATGATTTCTTCCTGAACTCCCTGGGCAGACAACCTCATCAGGTCCTGGGACTTCACATCTCCAGAGCCCTAGCCTATTAAGGAAAGATAGCAACAGGGGTTGGGAGTATGGATTGACCTGCCAATACCCATGTCCAGCAGAGAGACAATTACAGAAGCCAGACCTACCACCTCAAAGAATTTTGGTTCATACTTCCAGAGGGATAAATGTTAGAAGAAGATGACCAGAGGGCTATGAACTCTAATTCCATCAGGACACAGAGGGAAAAGGGGTGGGAGGAGGAAAGGTGCTCAGAAGTAGTAGGTGAGACTTAGAAAGGAAGAAAAGGTAGGATCATGGGAAAAATGCACAAATATCTATAAATAGATAGATAGTTATAGAAATAATAGTCGACTCTACTCATATCTGTAATCCTGGGAGAACTAGTACAGTTTCTATTGGAGGGAATGGGGATACAGAACTCTGGTGGTGGGAACGATATGGAATTATACTCCTGTTATCTTAAATTACTAATAAAAAGATGAAAAAAAAGAGGAGAGATATTGCAGTGAGGGCTCCCCATGCAGGTACTTACACATGATAACCTCAAGCTTAAAATTAAGCCTATTTCTTTGTTTGTAACATGTGCACTCAACCAGGTGCACCACCGCCCATCCTCTTCCCATGTCCTTATTAATGCTAAAGTGTACACTCTACTGAGTGAACCATCTCTTGGACCCTTTGTTATTTTATTAGTTATATTTTTGGGTCCAGGAATAATAAAAAATTCCACATAAAGTAATCACAAGAGCATTTCAGGACACCACCCTACAATTAGCTGTCAAATCGTAGCAAATAGGAGTCTTCTACTTACTGATAATGGAGAAAACCTATGCAAAGACAAGAGAAGAACAGCTATTCGGAATACCTGGCAATTTCATTTGCTTCCATTACCCTACATGAAAAAAATAATATTCTGTTTATAGTTTTTATTTACCTTTGTCACTTCTGCATTTTAGAAAAATATAATAGTTATGTATTATTTACTAGAAAAAATATATATTATATGTTAGTATACTGCATACAAAATACATAAATTGTGTTAGAAAATATTATTTCATTAAGTATGTATATATTAAAGAGCTAAATGCCAGGTGGTGGCAGGCCAGTAGAGTGCACACATTATTTTATGCAAGAACCTGGGTTCAAGCCCCAAGTCCCCACCTATAGAAGCTTCAGGAGCAGTGGAGCAGTGCTTCAGATCCCTTTCTTTTCTCTACCTTTTTTTTTTTTTAAATTAAAAATTTTTTTTTTATTTAAGAAAGGATTAATTAACAAAACCATAGGGTAGGAGGGGTACAACTCCACACAATTCCCACCACCCAATCTCCATATCCCACCCCTCCCCCGATAGCTTTCCCATTCTCTATCCCTCTGGGAGCATGGACCCAGGGTCATTGTGGGTTGCAGAAGGTAGAAGGTCTGGCTTCTGTAATTGCTTCCCCGCTGAACATGGGCGTTGACTGGTCGGTCCATACTCCCAGTCTGCCTCTCTCTTTCCCTAGTAGGGTGGGTCTCTGGGGAAGCTGAGCTCCAGGACATATTGGTGGGGTCTTCAATCCAGGGAAGTCTGGCCGGCATCCTGATGACACCTGGAACCTGGTGACTGAAAAGAGAGTTAACATACAAAGCCAAACAAATTGTTGAGCAATCATGGACCCAAAGCTTGGAAAAGTGGAGAGGAAGTATTAGGGAGGTACTCACTGCAAACTCTAGTGTACTTCTGCTTTCTTACTTTGGTGTCATACTCCAAACTCAGTCAATTTCTGCTTTGCCTTTCTACTTCTTCTTCTTTTTTTTTTTTACATGCATAACATTCCCCAGATTCCCATTTAACAATACAACCCCCACTATTTCATTCATCATTTTTCATGGACCTGTATTCTCCCCACCCACCCACCCACCCCAGAGTCTTTTACTTTGGTGTAATACTCCAATTCCATTTCAGGTTCGACTTGTGTTTTCTTTTCTAATCTTGTTTTTCAACTTCGGCCTGAGAATGAGATCATCCCGTATTCATCCTTCTGTTTCTGACTTATTTCACTCAACATGATTTTTTCAAGGTCCATCCAAGATCGGCTGAAAACAGTGAAGTCACCATTTTTTACAGCTGAGTAGTATTCCATTGTGTATATATACCACAACTTGCTCAGCCACTCATCTGTTGTTGGACACCTGGGTTGCTTCCAGGTTTTGGCTATTACAAATTGTGCTGCCAAGAACATATGTGTACACAGATCTTTTTGGATGGATGTGTTGGGTTCCTTAGGATATATCCCCAGGAGGGGAATTGCAGGGTCATAGGGTAGGTCCATTTCTAGCCTTCTGAGAGTTCTCCAGACTGTTCTCCACAGAGGTTGGACCAATTGACATTCCCACCAGCAGTGCAGGAGGGTTCCTTTGACCCCACACCCTCTCCAGCATTTGCTGCTGTTACCTTTTCTGATGTGTGACATTCTCACTGGAGTGAAGTGATACCTCATTGTTGTCTTGATTTGCATTTCTCTGACAATCAGAGACTTGGAGCATTTTTTCATGTGTTTCTCGGCCTTTTGGATCTCTGCTATGGTGAATATTCTGTCCAAGTCCTCCCCCCATTTTTGGATGGGGTTATTTGTTGTCTTGTTGTTGAGTCTGGCAAGCTCTTTATATATGTTGGTTATTAAACTCTTATCTGATGTATGGCATGTAAAGATCTTCTCCCATTCTGTGAGGGGTCTCTTGATTTGGGTAGTGGTTTCTTTCGCTGTGAAGAAGCTTTTTAATTTGATCCCTTTAAGATCAAAACACTACAAAAAATAGGAATAGATGGAAAATTCCTGAAGATAGTGGAGTCTATATATAGCAAACCTACAGCCAACATAATACTCAATGGTGAAAAACTGGAAGCATTTCCCCTCAGATCAGGTACTAGACAGGGCTGCCCACTATCACCATTACTATTCAACATAGTGTTGGAAGTTCTTGCCATAGCAATCAGGCAGGAGCAAGGAATTAAAGGCATACAGATTGGAAGAGAAGAAGTCAAACTCTCCTTATTTGCAGATGACATGATAGTATACATGGAAAAACCTAAGGAATCCAGCAAGAAGCTTTTGGAAATCATCAGGCAATACAGTAATGTGTCAGGCTATAAAATTAACATTCAAAAGTCAGTGGCATTCCTCTATGCAAACACTACGTTAGAAGAAATTGAAATCCAGAAATCAGTTCCTTTTTCTATAGCAACAAAAACAATAAAATATCTAGGAATAAACCTAACCAAAGAAGTGAAAGACTTGTATACTGAAAATTATGAGTCACTACTCAAAGAAATTGAAAAAGACACAAAGAAGTGGAAAGATATTCCATGTTCATGGGTTGGAAGAATTAACATCATCAAAATGAATATATTACCCAGAGCCATCTACAAATTTAATGCTATCCCCATCAAGATCCCAAGCACATTTTTTAGGAGAATAGAAAAAATGCTACAAATGTTTATCTGGAAGCAGAAAAGACCTAGAATTGCCAAAACAACCTTGAGAAAAAAGAACAGAACCGGAGGCATCACACTGCCAGATCTCAAACTGTATTATAGGGCCATTGTCATCAAAACTGCTTGGTCCTGGAACATGAACAGACACACTGACCAGTGGAATAGAATTGAGAGCCCAGAAATGAGGCCCCACACGTATGGACATCTAATCTTTGACAAAGGGGCCCAGACTATTATATGGGGGAAGCAGAGTCTCTTCAACAAATGGTGTTGGAAACAATAGGTTGAAACATGCAGAAGAATGAAACTGAATCACTGTATTTCACCAAATACAAAAGTAAATTCCAAGTGGGTCAAGGACTTGGATGTTAGACCAGAAACTATCAGATACTTAGAGGAAAATATTGGCAGAACTCTTTTCCGCATAAATTTTAAAGACATTTTCAGTGAAATGAATCCAATTACAAGGAAGACTAAGGCAAGTATAAACCTATGGGACTACATCAAATTAAAAAGCTTCTTTTCTCTACCTTTATATATTCCCTGCCCCTCTCAATTTATCTGCCTATATAAGAAAAGAAAGAAAAAAGGAGAAAGAAAAGAAAAGGAGGAAGGAAGGTAAGAATAGAGGAAGGAAAGTAGGGAGGTAGGGAGGGAGGAAGGAAGGACCTGCTAGGAGCTATGGATTTATTACACACCAAGTCCCAGCACTAACCCTGGTAGCAATTAGAAAAAAATAACTGATGTTGTGCTATATGTAATATTATGTTCTCTTTTCATATAACTTAATTTTATTTGTAAGTTCCATCATTTAAATATTTCTTCTTTGTTGTTTCAGTGTTTACTCATACAGAGTATTTCTGTTTTACTTAATATGTTGTATTGATATTCAGACTATTTCTAACACCTTTTTTTAAATTTCTAACATCTTAATAATAGTTCTTTGTCTACATTTTAGGTTACTTTTATGAAGTCAAGGAGTGGCAGAACTAAAATAATGACTGATAACATAGTTGAAGGTATTAGTAACTAGTGCCATACTTCTTTCCAGAAAGGTTGTACTAATTTATGCTGTTAATGATGATATCTCCGTGTTAACCTCAGAGCACCCTGATAGTCTTATTTTTCAAGGTCCAGCTGTCATTGTTAGCCTTAGGGTTCGGTTTCTGAAAATAATTTTTGTTTGTTTGTTTTTTTACCTTGGCTTGTTTTTATTTTGTTTTCTGTCATTGATCATAAGGTAAGGATTTTCTAGTAACTTTGGTTCATTTTAAAACACATGAACAATTATAATCATATGGGTATATGCTTTATAGGGTTGAGATTCTAGCACTGCGAAAACACTAGAAGCACTCTTGCTCATTTGGTTGTAGAGTCCACCCTCAACCATAATACTCAGATATAAGGTACTTCTTTGTTATGAGATACAGCAGGATGGGAATTGTGAAGCAGTCTCAGAGACTTGGACAATTCCTTTTAAACTGGGTGCTTGATAGGTTTTTCTATCAAGGTTTTTCTATAGGTTTTTCTTGATAGCTCTACATGGGAACTTTCACTGATATGAACCATACTTGACACTAGTCAAAATCAGACCAGCTCTGTTCACTGTCTCAGAGACTGTTAAGGGCTAGGAATACAGCATATTGAGCTTCTACTTCTAAACAGCTTATAGAAACTTTGAATGCTAGAATGATTTAACTTGTCCCAAATTACTGTCTTCAAGAGTAACAGAGCAAATGAACACTCACCTAAACACAAGTGGAATCCCAACTCTGTCCTTCATGCAAAAAGCTCAGGGTGTGTTGTCTCTATACTCTGGTCGTACTGGGAGCAGATCAAGATTAGGTCTGATGCAAAATTTGTTCTTATTCATCAGTTTCTGTTACCAAGTTTTCTGCTTTGCCTAGTTGCCCAAACTAGCTTTGTGTTTTCACATTTTCTTACAAAATAGGCAAGTACCCAAAGAATAGGACTCTAATTTTCACAAACCTTAAGAGTTAACAAGGGAGTCAGGTGGTAGGCAGCAGGTTAAGCACACGTAGTGCAAAGTGCACTAACCAGCATAAGAATCCTGGTTGGAGCCCCTGGATCCCCATCTGCAGGGAAGTCGCTTCAGAGGTGGTGAAGCAGGTCTATCTTTCTTTCCACCTTTCTGTCTTCCCCTCCTCTCTCCATTTTTCTCTGTCCTATCCAACAATGATGAAATCAATAACAACAATAACTACAACAATGAAAAACAACAAGGGCAACAAAAGAGAAAATAAATAAATATAAAAAATTAAAAAAGAAACCGACATTCTAAAAAAAAAAGAGTTAACAAAACATTTGCTTCTTCACTCAGAAATATAAACCTGTGATACCTGCCACCTGTAGAGATATTTAGACAATATTACCAAATCCTATTTGCCAGAAATAGGTCATCCTACTGATGACCACAGAATGTGAGCTCAGATCTACAGGGATGCAGAGGTCATATAGGCTCTTAAGCTGAATATGGGCCCCTGATCAGATCAAATCAATGGGGTTTACAGTCAACAATATTTATACCTCTTTCATATATTAGGTAGCTACTCTCTTCCCTGATCTAGCTTTCTGGTCCTTTATTCCAGCCATAACATCATCCCTCCAGACAATAACTTGGGTTCACCTACATATCAGATTTCATGCTCAGGGCAAAAACAAAACTAGTATAGCCACAGGTCCTTTGGAATATAACTAAAATAGGCCTACTAGCTACCTACAAAAAAAGGAGACCCAAGTCTTCATCTGCATTATTCCAGCCTTTAGGTTCATGATTAGTCAACAACTTGTTTGGCTTTATATGTTAAATCTCTTTCAGCCACCAGGCTCCAGATGCTACCATGATGCCAACCAGACTTCCCGCATAGACAACCCCACCTATGTGTTCTGAAGCCCCACTTCCCCAGAGCCCTACCCCACTAGGGAAAGAGAGAGACAGGCTGGGAGTATGAATTGACCTGTCAACGCCCATGTTCAGTGGGGAAGCAATTACAGAAGCCATACCTTTCACCTTCTGCACCCCATAGGAAAGTTATCAAGGGAGGGGATGGGATATGGAGTTCTGGTGGTGGGAATTGTGTGGAGTTGTACCCCTCTTATCCTATGGTTCTGTCAGTGTTTCCTTTTTATAAATAAAGAAATATAAAAAAGGGAAAAATGTTTTTCTTCTCTGCTTTCTCAACAGCCAGATCTTCCCGTGAGCCTCAAGTTTTAGGAACTGAAAAGGTAAGAACTCTAAAATATTTTTTTCTTGGACTTGAAACTAACCACATATTCAGGGGGGAAAATCATCTTAAACAATCCTTTAGATAAGAGCACTTGCTTAAACATTCATAGAGTCCTGATGACAGGACTTCAGGATTTAAAGGAAAAAAAAAGCTTCTCCTCAATGATAGCTAAAATAAGATATCTCAGCTAAATATTCACTTTTTTTTTCTTCCTCAGAGTACTGCTTAGGTTTGATTTCTGGTGGTGTTAGAGATTGAACCTGGTACCTCAGAGGCTCAGGCATAAAAGTCATTTTGCATAGCCATTGTGCTACCTCACCTTACTTTCTAAAAACCTAAGCCTTTGAGATTAATGCCTTAATGAATGTATCACTATAGCACCAAACATGATTAATCATCATAGCCATTGAGGACATACTGTGTGTAAGACTTTCTCTAGGTAGGTAGATTAAATCAGGGAAGAAGAAATGAAGAAATCCTTAATAGTTAATAGTTTAGTTGTAGACATTGTAGGGATTTTTCCAGCAACAAAAATAACAGCTACAAAATGTCAGTATAATGCTACTAGGGTTTCTGTGTGAAGAAGCTTTTGAGAACAGCTAAATGCATTTGAATCTGTTTATGGACTTGAAAAATAACTGAAATGTTAAGACAGGTAATAATGTGTTTGTCTTCCCCAGTCAAGAAGCAGTAATTTGGACAACCCCCACCATTATATTCATTTAAAATGTAATTTTATTAGGAATAATTTCAAGCATATTTCTAAGTAGAGATAATAATACAATGAACTTCCATCTCCCTACTGTTCACTTTTGATAATTTTCTGCTCCACTTCTATGTTGAACAAAGTGTCAATGACTTGAACTTGGTTGTTAGATTTTCAGTGATTTATTTATATAGCTATTTATTGGCTATAGCAAAATATATATTTTTAAGGAACTCTACTTACAACCTGACTTACTTTGCTGGAGTCAGCCATATTCAGTAGGTATTTAGTAGATACTAGTGTCAGAGTCTTCTTAGGATAAGAAAGCTAATGTTCTTCACCTCATATCTCTGAACTTGTCGTGTTTAGACTTTTGATATCTCCTAGTGAAGCTATCTAACAGAAATGTATTAACAGATTGAAAAGATGGCCCATCATACAACTTTAATTACTAAATGTAAGTACTCAGAATTTGCCAAAGTTTTTGACAATTTTTTACTTTTTAATATATTGGGAACTTAAATACACAAAACAAAGCTAACATTTTTAAACCCTTTGATTTATTTTCTTGTGTTATAAATTTCTATCCTCTGATCCTCCTTGTTATTCTCTAAGAGAATAGAAATACTAACTAACTTGCCAACAATTTTGCTGCCAGCATCCAGAAAGCTGTCTGGTCCTTGTTACATATTAAATAAAACTGTTGAATGAATGGGCAAATGAATGAATGCCAGAAAAATGCAAAACACACTAATCTTGTCCCAAGTTGCTCAGTCTCGTAGAGTAGAATCTTGGAGCAGAAAACCTTGTATGGAAGCAGAGCTCTGTGATTACTGTTGTCAAACTATGATCAGGGTTCTCTGATTGCTACAAAGAGAGCTAATTTGGCGGGAATTTAGTGAGAAGGCTTTTGGATAAAGGACTTTTGGCTATGGCATACCGAGCCATTAGTCAGAGAAGCAGGCAAAAGACGTTCTGAGATTAAAGACTCACATATGAAAGTTTATAAAGATCCCAAAGAATGTAGTATGTCCTGGGACTCCTTAAAATTTTAGTATGACTTGGAGGTAACCAACTGAAGAAATGTGTCTTGAGAATGTGTCTCAGATTCTAGTTTGGGTGGAAGGACAAAGAAGGGCACACATATAGTGAAAATTGTAAAGATTCCACAGTAAAGGATACAAAAGTGGGAAAGAAAATAATGGAAAGGAGACAAACAAGAGATCTTAGGTTTAGAAATGATGGGCCAGATATGGGAGAACTAATACTATTTCTGATTAAAGATGGAAGACATCTGGATAAACATAACTCTTTTGGGAGAGTATGTGGTTAGTAATAACTGTACTGTAAGTATAGAAGAGAAGAGCAAATTCAGATCTGTGTGGTGTGATGTCCAGGTTGTTGTGTTCTGTAGACTGCTTATAAATACAGAGCAGTGGATCTCAGTAATGGCCATGCATCAAAATCTCCAAGTAAATATCTGAAAATATAGACAAACCTTACAGTTTACAGCTTACTCTGACTAAAGTAGCTGCATCTGAGTAAAGGTTACTCTTACTCAGCCTTTCCTTCCTGCTTTCATAACATCCTTCCACATGCTATCCATAGCAAAGCCTGAATGATAAAGAAGAATATTGAAGTTCCTGGGGATCTCTTATTCTGTGACCCTGTTTTGGTGATTTTTGATTTCCTAAATCATTAAGACTAAGCAAAGACAAATGTAAGTGTAATTTAAAGAGCAATAAATTAGCTTTCCCACAGTGGCCATTTAGCTTTTAAAAGCTGACAATATTTCCTTCTTTATTATTTATTCATTTATTTATTTTCTTTATTGGGAGGATTAATGGTTTACAGTCAACAGTAAAATATAGTAGTTTGTACATTTCTCAGTTTTACCCCCTCTAGGTCTTCTCTGCCATCATGTTCTAGGACCTGAATCCTCTTCCCCACCCCTGAGTCTTTTACTTTGGTGCAATATATCTGCTTTGTGTTTTCCCTTCTGATCTTATTGTTCAACTTCTATGAGTGAGATCATCTCATAAACATCCTCCTCTTTCTGACTTATCTAAATTAACATGATTACTTCAAGCTCCATCCAAGATGAGGTGAAGAAGGTGAATTCACCTATTTTAATAGTTGAGAAGTATTCCATTGTGTATATATATCACAATTTTCTCAGCCACTCATCAAGGTTTTGGCTATTACAAATTATGCTGCTACGAACATAGGTGTACACAAATCTTCTTGGATGGGTGTGTTTGATATTATTATTATTTTTCCAATTGTCACTTGGGTTATTCGCTAGAGCTCCTTGCCCGCATGACAAATCCACCACCCCTGGTGGCCATTTTTACTTTTTTTCTTTCTTTGTTTTGATAGGACAGAGAGAAATTAAAAGAAGAGGGAGAGGTAAAGTGGGAGAAAGACACTGAAGTACTGCTTTACTGCTTGTGAATCTTCTCCCATGTAGGTGGGGACTGGGGACTGAACCTTGATCCTTGCTCAGTGAATGTGTGCACTCAACTGGGTGCATCACCATCTGGTCCCAATATTTCATTTAATTGTTTTCTAATCTTCCAAACTGTCCTAATTCATAGGTGCATATAATTTGCTTTCAATCCTTACCCCAACCTCCAAAATTGAACACTATCAGTTATGAATAGAAATTCTGGATTTTGTGTCAAAGTAAGTTTTGAATAAAAATATGTTACTATGACTTTCACTTCAATCGCTTTTGGAGGTCTTTACCCAATTCTGTTTTACTTTGTTAAGACTAGATTAATTTCTTCTTTGAACTTCTGCTTTTTTCGTGTGAATCAAACAAGTTCCAGAAGAGTTGGAAATAGATCATATCCTTACACAGAAATCTGAACCCACATACATTGTTTTTTCCAAAGAAAAATAAGAGTGTAAACACAAACAAGGTATCACAGTGACTACTATGCATACAAGACTTTTTTAAAAAAAAGTTCACCAGGGTGAATTTTGCAAATATCATTAAATTGTGTACTTTCAAGTGATTAATTTCATGTCATAAATTTTTCCTCCAAAAAGAGAGGGAGAAGGAAATTCTTATCTTTCAAATTCTGGAAATTCATTCATTTTAATGTGC